>NC_141026.1:36432500-37032500 GCF_052040795.2 Danio rerio | reverse complement strand
AGCATATTTACTGTACAAAACTTGTTCATTAACCATGAGGGCAAAAAAATCTAATAATCGTTCATTAATCGTAATCAAGTTAAAATGTTCAATTAAACACCATTTTGATTTTAGGATTCTTTGCAACCTCAAACATCCCAGGATTCATTGCTGATAACGGAAGGACATTTGGGAAAAAAAATCCTCTGGATTACAGTTTTAAAGGTATGCATTAGGATTAATTTTACTTAGATATCTAAAAACATGTTAAAAACAAAAATAGTTTGAAATGTCTTACTAATGTATGTTTTCTGTGTACATGTATGGATCAAAGGAAATGTATTTCCAGCTTTAGTACACAATATTTTGCTCTCAGAACGCTTAATATAAGTTTTAAAACCAGTTTCCATCTTTCAGATAAGAAGTTAAACTGAGGTCTCTCTGTGGTCATTAAAAATCCCATGACACTTCTTGTAAACAGTAAAGGTATAACCCAGATGTCCTGACCAAACTCCCTCAATCGGCCCTTACCCATCATGGCCTCCCATTCATCCCCGTCCACCAAATTGGCTCTATCACTATCTCTCCACTCCACCAATAGCTGGTGTGTGGTGAGCGCACTGGCGTTGTTGTCCTGTGGGTGTCGTTGCATCATCCAAGTGGATGCTGCACACAGGTGGTGGTGTGGAGAGACCCACCTCATGATTGTGAAGCGCTTTGGGTGTATGGACATACACAATAAATGTGCTATAGAAATACACACATTACATTACATTACTTTGAGGAAAAAATCATTACAAATTTTATTACTGCTTATTAAAGGCAACTGTTACAGTTGCTAGGTGACGAGATCTGTATTTTGTAGTCTTGATCGTCTCATTTCAAAACGGCCTGTGTGGACTTCGAAGGACTCACCCTTGAAGTCTCCAACCTTCAATAGAAGCACCCTGTGAAACGAGTTACCGCTGTTGTCTCTTTTTCTCTGACCATCCTATGTATACCCTGAAGTGTGTGAAAATCTCAGTAAATCAGCAGTTTCTAAAATAATCACACCAGGCCATCTGGCACCATCAACCATGCCAATTTCAAAGTCACCGAAATAAGCTTTCTTCCTCATTTTGATGCTTTGTTTAAACTTGAGCTGATTGTCTAGATAATGGATGGGGGATCAATCAGCTCCCAAGGCCATGGATCAGTAGGTTGTGTACATGAATTTGGACACTGAAAACGACAGCGATGACCTTGGTTTACTACACATCGGTACACTAAGCATGACATTATAAACGACAATAGGACTAGTTTTTGTACTATATTTCAATCTTTAAACAATGTTTGCTAGATTGTTCTTTGCTTGCCTAGATATGTTCGTTCATGTTACATACAAGTAAACAATGGTTTATTTTTTAGAAAAATGTCTTCTGTGTGCCGTTATGTTTGATGATTTGGATCATGTTATTCATGTCTTGTGCTTACGAACTTCCGTTAAGGAGCATCGATGCTCCTTGTTATTACGATGCATTGTGGGATGTTGCAGAGAGTGAATGTTTCAGTGTACTGGAAGATTATTGTGACTATTGTCAGAACTTAATATAGCCGTCTCCCTGATTAAGGGAGCTATTTGAGATGTGCCATTTGTCTAAATGCTTAATTGCATTGAATAGTTGTGATGTGATTGACTGTTTAAACATATATGTTAATGAGTAGTTGAACAGTAAAGCATATTTGTCACAGATAAACTTTTAAAATTATCTTTGGAGTTTATCATTTTTATAATTGTTTTGCATAGTAATTGACAGCACAAAATCAAGTTGATTAGGGAAAGATTTTGTAGTTTCTGTATTTCACAGTCATGCATTACATTGTGACGTGTTATTAAGCATTTCTGTGAGTGTTTCCCTTCCACTAAATTACACCTCACATTTAAAAAAAAAAAAGAGAGAGAGAAAACACATTTTTGTGTGTGCTATGGCAGTTTTAGATAGTGTGGTCTGCATTTTCGCGCTTCTAAAAGGGTTTATTTACTTAATCAGTTACTCAAACTTACAGTAAGTTTTTCCAAACCTGTATGAATTTCTCTATTATAATTAGTGTTGAACCTGTCATGTTTTTTCCTCGGAATAGTATTTTTGAAAGGAGCTGTTGACATGGTGTTGAACCAGATTTTGCTAAAACTCCAAACAATACAAACATAAATACAAAACAAAACAATCTGAAAAATGTGTTATGTGTAATGCAGTAAAATGACACAAGGAGAAAGTACTTAATTACTAAAATGCATTTAAAACTTTATGTAAGACTTTTTTGGTGATGGCACCTTAAAGTCACATGCTCAGATGTAAGTTTTTTCACAGACTTCAACAGAAATATGTATTCTTTAGTATGATTTTGTCTTTTACAAAAGTAGGAAAATAAAATAGGTGAAGAGCAAGTGGAGGGTGAGTAAATGATTATAGAATTTTGATGTAGGATTTATTTTCTAAAACGCTTTTTCCCATGCAAATCAATCTTGATATAAAACATGCATTAACACAGTACATTTTTTTCATTTACTTAATTTTTGAGGGACATTATTGGTTCTTAAACAGGGGAAGTCAGGTCTGAATGAGGCTGCTGAATGACAGTTGTACTTATATAATTATTAACATTATTAAATAATCTAACTCTAAATTAAATACTAAAACGCATCAAATCAAAACTATAGCGGGACGATTTTTTTTAAAGAAGCACTGCAAGACTGTAAAGGTGAACATCTGTACCTTTAGTTGCTGACAAAGGACATCCGTATTGGTGACATTTGAGCTACTGTGCGAGGGAAATTCTGCTGGAAATTTTCTCAGAAATATCAAATATTTAGTATTTTTAGAGTTCTATGTTCTTCTGCCCCCTTTACAAATTGAATAACTCCTCGCGTTGCTTGTCCAGTTGATCTGTAAATACACCTTTAAATGTCAGCTAATCTTGGTTAATCTGGATACATTCAGAGTAGTAAAACTGGAGTTCTTGCATTAGAAAACAATGTGCTGACCTTTAAACTATGGTCAGGAGGTAACCCCCCCAGGCCTTGCTTTCTGAGCTACTAAGTAAAGATAATTTTACATGGCAAAGGTGTACTTAAAACAATGTCTAAGCATTTCGTAAAATGTTTCCCACTGACGAAAATGTTGATAATGTTTACAAAGATCCACAAAAATTACTATATGCCAAAGTGCATAGGTTTTTCACATTGATTGTCAAATATACTTGAAGACATTTTTTAACCCTATTTTAAAATGTTCTTGTTTTGAGGTCTGCAAAATGCTGTTGTTGTGTAAAGTCTTATCATAAACACATAAAAAGTTTTATTTATTTTGTTAAAAATGGTCTTGTTTAAATGTGCTTTGAAATTGTCTGTATAAATCAAACTTATGACTTTAAAGAAGATATCCAAACTAATAGATCTGCATGTTGATCGCAAGATTTAACTTAAATGATTATTTATAAATAAACATTATTACCTTAAGTAGTTTTATAGCATTGCTGTTGTCGAATTTTGGTAAATTCTCGAAAATCCAAGAGACTCCTATGGACATGCACATTTTCATCATTCTGTAAAGACATTTTGTGAGAAAAAAGAAACAGTCATAAACAAGCATATTGCATGTTATTATTATATCATCCTTAATAAATTATGACGTTTTACATCACAACAATGTACTCAAACTTTCCAGTTAAACTCATACTGACTAACTTTATGAAACAGGCATGAGACAGATTGTGAAACTACATGCTCAAATGAAAGTGTAAACACTTGGTAAAATCAAAACCCCCCAAGTTCAGTTCATCACCTTTGCCGCACACATTTCAGGTACATCAGGTTGGCCAAGATCACTATAGGAACAGCAGCTGCCAAACAAATCCCAGCTATCATTCCACCTGGAAAGCATACACATACACATTTTTTTAAATTTTGCATCCGTGTTATTCATTGTCTTGAAAATGCACAGCAAAGCTAAACCTTACCCTGCACAAGTAATAATGCTGTAATGAGTAATGCTGTGGTCAAAATGTACCATGAACCTTACACTGAATGACAGTATGACTTTCTTCATTGAAACATAAAACTGTTTTTTTTTTTATATATATACTTAATTGCTTAAAAATCTCTTTAAGTGCTTTTAATGTGAAAGCTCCTACACACACATTTAATAATAAGGGTCCTAAATGATGGTTTTTTACTGTGGTACCAGATAAGAATCAGTAAAAGCTTTGGTTATGTTGATAGTCCCTATTGCACATTTTGTTGACTAAATGTTGCATTGACACTACATGCCCATTAATTCTCATTATTTATATAGTATTAATAAACTGTTTGCTTATGACATCTGTTAATACTGCTCCTTCAACAGACAGTTTACTGACTATAAGAAACTTTGCAAGTGCATGTCAACCTACACTAACCCCAACCAGGGGCACTGCTAGGGGCTAGTTTTGGAGGCCCCCCGACTCTTCAATTTCATCTGCCAGACCCCAACCCTTACCCCAATCGAATATTATCTGTATTAAAGAATTAGTTGGCATGTAGATGTAATGTAATGTAACACAAATTCAACAAAATGTGTAGGGGACCACAAAATAAAGGGAAACCCAAGCTTTTCCAATATTGCTTGCCCATCTGTTCCATTTTGAATGGAAATGGGTTAATTTTCCATTGTGGTGCTTATAACAGAACAATTCGGAATGTAATAAATATGCGCTAGTTGTTGCCTTGGTAATGTAAGTACAGTAATATGGACGGCGATCAGATGTTTATTTTGTTGTATAGCAATCAATAAATAGCATGCTTTTACCTAGTTGTGGAGAAAGTGTCAGAGTGGTGATGTTATGCGCGCACACGCTTTACCAGTTCAGCACAGATGACTGGTTTATAATTATGCTGTGGCATTCTAGGCTACTGACTGGAATCATACATGAGTGTTCTTAAGATAGTGGAAATGGTTCAGCAAGATAGTGGATAGTTACTATTTTAGATCATCAGAGATACACTTAGTGAACAGTTCTTAAAACTTTTGTTGTTGTTGTTGTTGGAGTATAAATAACCATTTTCCCACTAAACTTTCATGAAATGGAAAGTTTTTTTGAATGTAATAGTTTATTAGTGGAACCTTTGGTAACACTTTACAATAAGGTTCCTTCAGTTAATGTAATGTAAGTAATAATGTATTACCAACTTGAACAAACAATGAACAGTACATTTATTACAAAATGTATTAATCTTTGTTAGCATCAGTTAATCAAAAAATTAATTTGTTGATTGTTCACAGTTCCACAGTGGGTAGCTCTGTCGCCTCACAGCAAGAAGATTGTGGTTCGAGCCTTGGCTAGGTCAGTTGGCATTTCTGTGTGGAGTTTGCGTGTTCTCCCCGTGTTCACGTGGGTTTCCTCTGGGTGCTTCGGTTTCCCCCACAGTCCAAAGACATGCGGTACAGGGGAATTGGGTAAGCTAAGTTGTCCGTAGTATATGTGCGTGAATGAGTGTGTATGGATGTTTCCCAGTGATCGGTTGCCGCTGGAAGGGCATCCACTGCGTAAAACATGCACTGGATAAGTTGGTGGTTCATTCCGCTGTAGCGATCCCAGATTAATAAAGGAACTAAGCCGAAAAAAATATGAATGAATGAATGTTCACAGTTCTTGTTAACTCAGTGTATTAACTAATGTTAACAAGCAAAATTCAGGATTTTAAAAAGGTAGTAGTATATGTTGAACTATGATTAATAATTATGATTAATAAATGATGTACAAGTATTGTTCATTTTGAATTCACTTCAGTCAATACTTGAGCTGGGCAAAGATTAATCGTGATTAAGCAGACAAAATAAAAAAAATGTTTTGTGTGATACACACACATATGTAGAAACAAAACGAAACCCAAAAAATTGTTACATAGGTATTTAAATGTATATATAATTTGTATCATATACATACAGTTTATCAAGTCAAGTCAAGCTTTATAGTCATTCCACTACAAGTGTTGACATACAGAGAAACGAAATGTTGTGTCTCACAGGACAGCAGTGCTACATAAATGAATCATAAATACAAACACAAGACTGGACATAGAAATTTTTAAAAACTATGCATAACTAAAATATAGTTTAAGATACTTAACTATACAAGATGTAAGATGGAGTTTAGATAAAGTGTCAGGTGCATAAGAAAGAATAGAGTTGCTACAGGTGGTTTGTCAAACCCACTCACCTGAGTGATGCACAATTTTAAAATTGCACAATATTTATGCACAATATATAAAGAGTATTGTACATCTAAATATCAATAAACGTTTCTCAAATATATGCAAAACAGTTTTATTTGGAATCCAGTTAATTGTGATGTATTTTTGCCTAGAACTAGTAAATATAAAGACTAATGGAAACTTATTATTATGTGTGACTGAACCATCAACATCAATAAAGAACTTACACTTTTAAAACTGCTGGTAATAAAACTGCATTTTTTCCAGAGATCTTTGACCTATAATCTGGTTCGTACCTGTTGCCTTGTCTGTACCTGGTTGACCATTTGATTCTTTGCTGGGACAGCAACAGGTGGTCGGTTTTCCTTTGGGTCCTTCACCTGCTGAATTCCATGCAGAGACCAGGATATCAAAACATTCCTGTGGGCCTCGTAGCTCCCAAATCAAACGTCTAGGAAATTTGTAGGGCACCGTTTCTGAAAGCAGACAAAAACAAAAACATCCTGGTTATTTATAAAGCAGAAAATAATGTTAAGCATGTAATGCCATCACTCACACTTTTAATTTTTGTGCAAGTGTTGTAAACTTCTAAGAGCCCCAAAAACCAGGGAGAATCTTTCGGTTGTCTTCAAAGCAGAATTCCTTTTAATAAGAAGAACTCAGCGTGGCTGTGGCATCATCGAAAGCAAACTCTAAACTGCACAGCAAACATTATACATTTTATACATGTAGGTGGGGACAGTCAAACAAAGCATGCAAATAAAGTCTGGTTGTCTGCAGAGTGTCATGCCTTCTCCAGGTCTGATCTCATCAGTATATAAGTACATCATTACAACAATGTGCAAATGATGTTCTGGAGACAGAGAAGACAATAGATACAGCCATGCTGTGAAACCGATAATTGCATCACTTTGGCTTAGCCTGTAGTCAGCAAGGCAAAGGTTAAATGTCCCTCCTAGCTGGCATGTCAATGAAATGATATAATTAAAAAGCAAAAAATCTACTTTTCAGTTATACGTAGATTATTGTTCATTTGGAATTAGATGATAGAAATTTATATTTCCACACAAGTTTTATGGTTAAGTGCCCATTACACTATTTTAAAGGCTCATATTTTGGTTTTGGATGTCGTTTACAATAGGTTTACGTCTATTCAAGGTATTGTTTAGTCTGCATTAATGCATTCAGTGTAAGACGCACGATTAACCATTAAATAAGCAGGATCTCAACACCCACGCAACAAATGATAAATAATGGGGATTTTCATATGTTTATTAATCCTTCAAATCACTGCATTCAAATCCATGTTTGAAAAAAAAATCAAGAAAAGATTCAGTCTTTAGTCTTTTGAGGTAAGTTTTGTTGAGTCTTTAAAGTGTTATCAGCAACAGTAGTAGTAACAGGGAATTTTTCACAGCACTGAATATTTTATCATTTATTTTTATTCAGCTGATTATTTCTTTATTTTATTTTTAATAAAACCACAGGTTCTAAGTTCTGTTTGTTAAAACCAAAAGTGTCTTGCAGTACTGTTTTTGTAATAAATGGAAAGCAAATTACATTTGTCTCTTGCCCTTTTTGACTGATCCAAAAAATAGTCCGATCTGTGAATAAAAAAACATAATGTGATCTGAACCATGAGATTTGTCATCCGTTACACCACTAATTGCAAAGATTTTTTTTTTATACAGACTTCATCTTTGCATTTGTTTTATTAAGCTATATAGGATTTGTGCAATTAAGTTGTATTAATTTTCAAAATATTTTTGTTAGGCTACTGTTTTAATACAGTGGCAGATCATCTACAATATAACCTGTGAGGAAGTTCGTGGTTATACCTGTGGTTGAAAAGATCAGATTATTATGAGGGTTCTATGGTTAATTGTAATCTCAACTTTACCAGAATATTTCAGTGTCACCCTTTAAAAGATGAGGTCACTACATTTTTTATAATGACCTATGAACCACTGTCAAGTAGTTGATAGTTAATTTCTAAGACTTGATTTCTAAGAGATAAAACATATGTGTGAAATGTTTGCCTCTTTGATCATAATGATAAACTGATTAACAGGCTGCTTTCAATAACTTTTGCTCAGTAGCAAAATCTCCATTTAAAATAGTACCTTTAATGTAAAACAATTAAAAATTTAAATTGAAAATTAATAGAAATCGACTGGCACTTTTTATTATTGGGGGGGGGGGGGGGTGTCTTGAGGAGGGGGTAATTGTTCATAATTATTTATATTATATTATAAGTTTTAGTTTAATCGTTAGATTTGTTGTATGACTTTGAGTCTGCATCACTCAGAAATGCATGCAAAGTTGATTTGCTTGGATCAACAAAGTAAACAATGTCTTCTGGACATGTTAAAGATGTCTATTCCAAACTTTTACAGCCCTTAGCTACAGTACATCTACATTATAAGCAGACATTGTTTGTGGGCTGCCACTGAAACCCATAGTCTGGAATTATGCAAATTACTTAAAACTGAAAATACTGACTACTCTTTTCATGCACTACAGAATCGCTCTCGCTTTTTTTTAAGAGACAATGACTATATTTATTGAACACTTTTATCTTTAAAATTTTGTAAACATTTACATTTTTTCCACGCAACATTACAGAAGACATCCCTAAAAACATCTCAGCATAAGTGTAATACGCTTCAATGATCTAAAAGAAAGTTATAATGTTCCTGTTCATCAGATATTTAACACTGTCAGAAAGCCATTATGTACTTTGTCTCTTCTGCATTTTTTGACAACACTGTTTACACCCCAGGATAGTAACAGACAAGTTTTAGTGACTGATGTCTGTTTAACAGCTCGGTTTCAGTAGCTTAAGTTTTAAGACAGAAACATTTGCACACAGCCACATGCTTTCCGCTGTTGCCTCTACTTCCTGTCATGCCTTAAGCCACATGTTAAGAATAGCTGCTGGTTTTCATTCGCACCAGCCTGAGCTGTCAGCTCTCAAAAAAGCACAAAAACTCTCCCACGTGACTACATCGATGGCCAGCGAGGCATACATACGCCCACTTACAAACCGCAATTTACTCTCTAATGATTTAGTGTCACCACAAGTATTTAATATAGTATGAATGTGATCTGCCATAGTCTTGAGCACATGCGTGAGGCCCATTAATGAACAGTTTTCAGTTTCAGTTCAGTCTGAAAATGTGGGCCAGTCCCTTTAAGAGTGATTATTTTTTTCCGTCTCCTATACATTTACTATCTCAACACTATCACACATAACAACAATCTCAAGAAAACTGCTGTAAATCAAGTTAAAGCTTTTTAAAAAGCTTTTTTTCCCTAAAAGAAGACTATTATCTTCACACAAACTTAAATGTTGAGAGTGGATTAGTGTGTTTTTTTTTTTTTTTTGTACGTTTTTAAATAAATTATTTTTATTTTGTGCAGGAATGCATTGAACTATTTAAGTTATCAAACCCATTTATATATTTTAGATTTATATATTATATATAATATATATAAATTATATATATATATATTATATATTTTAGAACACAAAAAATATTAAGCAGCACAACTTTTTTCAACATTGATAATAAAAACAATTCACTTAATTCTCCAACAATAGTTCTCACTATTTATTCTTTATCTACACTCCCTGGCCACTTTATTAGGTACACCTTACTAGTACCGGGTTGGACACCCGTTTGCCTTTAGGACTGCCTTAATCCTTCATAAATTGAACAAGGTACTGAAAATATTCCTCAGAGATTTTGGTCCATATTGACATGAGAGCATCAGATTTGTCGGCAGCACATCCATGATGTGAATCTCCCGTTCCACCACATCCCAAAAGTGCTCTATTGGATTTAAATCTGGGACTGTGGAGGTCATTTGAGTACAGTGAACTCATTGTCATGTTCAAGAAACCAGTTTGAGATGATTCACGTTTTATGACATGGCACATTATTCTGCTTTAAGTAGACTGTGGTGTTGGCGCGTTGACACAACGCTCAATTGGTTCTAACGGGTCGAAAGTGTCCTAAGAAATTTTGCCCCACACCATTATACCACCACCAGCCTGAACTGTTCATACAAGGCAGGATGGATCCATGCTTTCATGTTGTTGATGCCAAATTCTGACTCTGCCATCCAAATGTTGCAGCAGAAATTGAGACTCATCAGACCAGGCAAAGTTTTGCTCTTCCTTTGTCCAATTTTGATGAGCCTGCGTGAATTGTAGCCTTAGTTTCCTGTTCTTAGCTGACTGGAGTGGCACCTGCTGTGGTCTTCTGCTGCTGTAGCCCATCCGCCTCACGGTTTGACGTGTTGTGTGTTTGGAGATGCTCTTATGCATACCTTGGTTGTAATGGTTATTTGAGTTACTGTTTATCAGCTGGAACCAGTCTGGCCATTCTCCTCTGACTTCTGGCATCAATACGGCATCTGTGGCCACAGAACTGCTGCTCACTGGATATTCTTTCTTTTTCTGGCCATTCTCTGTAAACCCTAGGTGGGATGGTTGTGCATGAAAATCCCACTAGATCATCAGTTTCTGAAATACTTTATATTTTTATATCTTTTTTTCCAAGACCAATCACCTCAGCACTTGGACAGGTGTACCTAATAAAGTGGCCGATGGGTGTATATGTTCGTCCTGCTTGATTGTCTGGTTTACAAAAAAGGAAACAATTTAGTCTGATTTTGATAAAAGTGTTTGCGTAATTAATATGTAAATGCAAATGGTTCTTTATTAGTGAATCACCATACTAGAGGGATTTCTGAAGGATTGTGTGAAATTTGAGACTAAAATAATAATAGCTACTGATTGACTCGTCTTTATACCAGAACAAATGAATTATGAATGAATAATAATTTAAATTTAGAATGATTAAAATGTTTTTACTCATTTAAAGTAATCAGGTATTTTAAAATAGTATTAAACAACATTTCTCAGGCTCATTGGAAATGTGCCTTAGCCTAAACGGGAATTTTTAGTAAACAATGACGTGCATAGGTACATCGTTACTAACAAGAATTACTGTATAACTATAGAATAAGAAAAGTAAATTTTTATTTCATGATGACTTATACAGGTTATTCCAAACTTTTCAGCCCACAACCCCCAAAATAACAATGCCAGTGATTCGTGACCCCCACTATTTTTGGAGGTAGTTATAAACATGCAATCGTTGCACACACAACGATAGACCTATTAACACAAGCATACCCAGCAAACAATTTTGTGTTAAACAGACATCTAAATGTAGACAGCTTGGCTAAAACAAGGCTAAACTTAGGCTGTCAGTGTAAATCAAAAAGATGTCTCAGAAAAGCCAAAACTAGACTAGTCATCAAATAAACAGATTAGACAGACTTTATATGTGCAGTCATTCATTTCTGTTTATTTGATGATTAGTTTTAGCCTATTATTAGATGTCCATTAGATTTTCACTGACAGCCCAAATTTTTCCTTGTTTTAGCCAAGACGACTATGTTTAGACGTTTATTAGACAGCTTTTAAAATAAAAAATGCCTGCTTTACTGACAACATAAGTTGAGTTGAGTCTAACAACCATAAACTTTTTTATAGTCATTTATTTATGAATTTAATATTAACCTCGCATATTGAGACTGCTGGCAGTGCTGGACACAATGTTTACAGCACAAGTCTATTCTTGCTTTAATTTTGGAGACCACCACTCGGAGATCATCCTCCATGTTCAGAAGTGGTCTGTATTTATTTTGAATTTGATTGTGTCAGGTTGTCAGGAAGTTTAATCTGGTGCTATAGAATCAACCTGATGCAGCTGACAATATTGCTTTGTGCTTAGATGCTTTGTGTTGTTAATCTAAGGTAAATCCAATCCAAATCCAATGAAAAATAAATTGAAAGGCTGATGGCTTTATTTTCGTGTTGCTGTTTTTTATGTAACTACTCTTTATATCTTATGGGTTATGGATAAAATATGCGAATTCTAATAGTTTAATCAAATTTATTCGACTTTTGGAAATCACCAAGTGAACCTCAGTCATTGGCCCCTGACTCCCACTTTGGGAAACACTGAACTAGAAGACCAGCTGAACTGGTGATTTTGTTTAGCACGGGTATTGTTTAGACAACTGAAATGATCCACTACCAACCCAAAACACATAAAACTCACTCTTTTAAAAGTGATTACCAACTCATTTCCAAAACACCCAATTCAAAGGAGACGCTTTGCAGTAAGAATACATTAGTTTTAGACCATTAATGTAGACGTGAAGGGGAGTAGAGTTACTGGAAGAGGATGTGATCTCTTTCAGTAAATGGTGGAAAACCCTGCAGCAGAACTGTGGGTGTGACTGTGATGAGTCTCCAACCAGACACAGGTAGTGTCTTTCCACTGTGTTAAATGCATGAAGGTGCACTGCATCACTTGTGGGATGAGGTTAAAGACACCTGGGTTGTGGCCATTTTTTTCTTTGTTTTTGTTTTTTACTTTGAGAAGGTGTTAATGAACAAAAAAAAATTCTGATTCTGTCTGCACAAACCATATGACTCCTCCTCTTGAGCACATATAGACACAAACCACAGCCGTCACACTCATAAACAAGTTTTTACTCACGGGTTTCAAGTGGCTTGTCTCTGTGCCTCTGGAAGTAAATGGTGTAGTTTGTGATAAATCCCCTTTGCTTTTCTTGGCTCAGTTCATCCCATTGAATTAAAATCTGCCCTTCTCCTACATTGGTTACTGATACATCTGGACCAGCTAGAGGCTCTGAGAAAGAAACAGAGGAGGATTAAGTTAGCCTTCAATCACTGAGCAGAAATTTGTTGAACAGTTAAGATATAAAGCTTCTTAACTATATTATATGCTTCTGCATTTGAAGGGATAGAAACTGAACATTAAAACTGAGCATTCTGTCAGTCATTTAATCCCCTTTACTTGTTTCAAACCTGCTTGAGTTTCTTCTGTTGAACACAAAAGAAGTTTTTTTTTAAATGCTAAAAACCTGCAACCAATGACTTCCACAGTATTTTCTTTCTACTATAAACATTGATAATTACGGATTGTTTTTTCTTTTTGGGTGTTCAAGTGAAGAAAGAAATTCATTAACATTTGAAATCTGTTTCACTTTAACTGTCTGCATTGACAAACTGACCTTTTTTGACTAATTTGATCTCCGTCACTGCCCTCTAGTGGCAATTTAGAAAGAGAATAGAGCTATATAGAAATTGTTCCTTTTAAAAGCAACACCTAATGCGGTTAATATGTGATGTACCTCTTCTGTTTTTTTTTATAATGTACTAATTTTATATTTTCACTTTTTACATAATAAAAAAGAGAGCAGAGATAACTGCAACATGTTTCATTTAAAGATTTATTAATGTCTAATATTTTGAAATCACCTAAAACTTCTTTGACTCATTGATAACTACAGTACTTTAGGATTTGAATTATTTTAAGAAATTAATGTTTTGTAACAATGTCACAAAAGATTTATATTTTTAATAAATCCTGTTTGTTAGCTTTCCATTCATTAAACAATCCTTAAAAATAATTTAAAAATCAGCTTTATCAGCACAGAAATAAATTATGTTTAAAATGTGTAGAAAGTAGAAAACAATTGAAAACAGAACTTATTAAAAAATATTGCTGTTGTTTTATTTTATTTATATCAAATAGAGAAAATGATTGTCTTACTTGAAAATCTTACTTCAAAATCTTACTGGGCCCAAATGTTAGAATGATAGTGAATAATATATTATTATATACATTATTTAACCACTACTACTACTACTACTACTACTACTACTACTACTACTACTATTATTATTATTATTATTATTATTATTATTATTATTATATTCATACAGACACTTTTTGTAATACTGCTTCTAAACTTAACTCAAGAAAAAACACAAAATAAACCTAACTGATTTTTTATAAACACACACACACACACACACACACACACACACACACACACATGCACACACATTTTATATATATATATATATATATATATATATATATATATATATATATATATATATATATATATATATATATATATATATATATATATATATTTATCAGTTACTGACATAGATTAGGTATATTCAAAGTAATGAGCTTTAAGTTATTAACAATATTACATTTTAATGTCAAAAGTTTTACAGGACATAATAATGATGAGAATAATAATAATAATAATAAAAATAATAATAAAAAGAAGAGGAAGAAAAAGAATTTAAAAATCTAATACATAAAATAAGTCATAATTCAATAAAACAACCAGAAATAAATATTAAAATGAAATAGTTCAAAGTCAAAAGCAGGAGAGAGAAACTACACCTACAGTACAAGTAAAGATGTACTTACGCTCTTGTTTTGCATAAACCTGGACCAAGGCAGGGTGTGAAATGCCATTGGCTTCTTCAGCATACAAAGAAAAATTATACAAGACACCAGCTTGCATACCTGCAAAAGAGTTTCAGAACAGTTCAAGGACATTAGTTTTACCCTCACATATTATTAAGACCACCAGTCATGTGTTTATAAAGCTGTTTCGTACCTTGTAGGGATGTAAAAGTGCAGTCTTTTCCAAATCGCTTCCATTCTAGGTGCTGTGGGTTAAATTGCCACTGTACAACAAAACCCAGAATGCCCTTCTGCTCTTCCTCAGTGTAATGAGACACGTTCCAGGACAGAGTTAAGATGCCAGATGCTGCCGGAATTACATTTGTAATCACTGGAGCTGCTTTACCTGTAACACATACAGAAATACACATTGAGATACAGCTGTTATCTATTGTTATCTAAATAATAATTTATATTATTTATTAAATTACCCATTAAATTGTGTTTTTTTAACATCAACCCCATCCCTAATCCCAACCCTCACAGTCTTCCCCTGCTCACAATAATGTAAAAACAGTAATTATAATGATAATTATTTATATTAGTAATTATAGTTATTATTCAATCATTCATTTTATTTTCAGCTTAGTCCCTTTATTAATCTGGGGTCATCACAGTGGAATGAACAGCCAAATTATCCAGAACATGTTTTACACAGTGGATGCCGTTCCAGCTGCAACTCATCACTGGGAAACATACCCATAACCCATACACACTCGCTAGGGACCATACTGCTTGGGGTCCAGCAATCTACCCCTGCTCACAATAATGTAGACATATTAATTATAACTATAATTATTAATATTATTTATTAAATTATTCATTACATGTATTTTTTATTTTTTAACATTTACCCCCACCCCAACCCTAAATCTAGCCCGCAGTAATGTAAAAATATGAACTATTGTTGTACAGTGTCACAAATGTTGCTGTACTGAGTGAGTATTTGCAGTTGTATTCCATCTAGACTTTATCAAGACTTACCTTTATCCACAAGTAACTACGCAGTGTGTTTCAAAAGTTTTCAAATTTCTATTCAAAAGAGTTCAAACTAAAACTGAGCTACAAGTAACGCATACAGTTGAAGTCAAAATTCTTAGCTCCCCCTGAATTATTAGCCCCCCTGTTTATTTTTTTTCCCAATTTCTGTTAAATGGAGAGCAGATTTTTTCAACACATTTCTAAACATTACAGTTTTAATAAGTCATTTCTAATAACTGATTAAATTTATCTTTGCAATGATGACAGTACATAATATTTTACTAGATAATTTCAAGACACTTCTATGCAGCTTAAAGTGACATTTAAAGGCTTAACTAGGGTAACTGAGTTAACTAGGCATGTTAGGGTAATTAGGCAATTATTGTATAACGATGGTTTGTTTTTTAGACAATAAAGTAAAAATACAGCTTAAAGGGGCAAAAAAAATTAGCTTAGCTTATACAAGTACACCCCTCAAAAATCTATCTTTTAAATTCGTATTTATAATAGGAAGCTATAAATTGTTATATTTGTCCATATACATTAGATTACAGTTCAAAAACTAGTACACCCGAATTTATATATTATAGAAAAGTATTAAATACAAATTTAAAAAAGAGGAAAAATCAAGAAAAGCAATAGAAATATCTAGTTAAACTTTGTAAGTTGTAATTTTTATTTTTATTTTTTTACAATACTTTGCTTGAATTTATTGTACTATCTTTCAATTTCTAACTATGTCTGCTGACTAACATATTATTATAATAAATATATGTTGAAAACCAAAATACATAACCTTCATTTAGAAATGGATCAAAATATTCATTTTCAAAATGGGGTGTTCTCAATTATGCTGAGCACTTAATGTAGGTAAAGCTTTTTTGAGTTCACTGAGTTTTTGTGTTTTGTATTATTAAAAGTAATATTCAATATATGTCTGTAGAAAGATCTTTTTGAGTTTTTGGCATTATTCATGATCTGGTGAAAGTAAATTGTTGATTCTAATAAGTTGCAGTATTCGGTAAATGAACAGTGAGGAGAATAATGCCACATCCTTAATCCCAATTTTTCAACAACATCTACACCCATGAATCAGACAAAGCATCATGAGGCGCAAAATAATCACAATGATGAAGATTTGGAAACAGCAGCCACAAAAGGTCTGACCTGTGCGTTTGAAGTTGACTTGTGCAGGAGGGGAGGAGCCATATGACATCACAACACTGATGTTGACGTCTGCCACGTTCAGCTGAAGAGTCTGCTGAGTGAGCTCAGGTGAGCAAATCACCTCCTGGATCTTGCCTTCTTGTTTATAGGACAACTTGTAATATAATAATTCTCCATTGTAATATTCTGGTCTATAGCTCTGGAAGATGGAATAAAATAGTCAGTTCATGTTGCGGGCAAATTCCTTTTTTCATTATCCACCTTTTCTTATTTCATGACATTATGCTTTGCTTAAATAATGGGAGTAACTTCTGTAAATCAAAAGCAAATAATACAAATCTGTGAAATGTTTTTAAAAACTGAGTTAATGTGGCACTATTCTCAACACAGTTCATGCATCCAAAATAAATTCTACTTACAGCAGACCATGAATAATCACAAAACCTCAAACTATATTTACAGGAATGATATTGTAGGAAATACACAGTGGAAATTATCTTGAGAAACAAAACAGTGAGCTCCAACTCCAAAGGACTTTGGTCACAATATAGTTTGGCACCTTGAGTTAATGACATATTCTTCATACATAACAACTTATTTACTTTACGGGATGTTTTTTAATAAGTTGTTTACATTTTAAGACTTTTTTATTTAAAAAAACAAACGTTACACACATACTGTTTGCTATATGGAATGCACAAACTTTGAAGCTTCATATCTCAAAATGCTTTCAAAACCACACAAAATGAAGTGCATGCAAAAAGTGTAAAAGGTGATTAAATCTTTTTATATAACTCAATATTAATAATAACTCAAATTATTTATATAACTCAAATTAATAATAACTCAAATTATTAATTACCCTCATGTCTTTTTAAACCCAGACCATTGTTCACATTAGAAGAATATAAATTAAATAGTTTTTTTTTTTCTACATGAAATCTGAGAGCTCCGTCCTCATTAGGGAGGTGCACCTAGGGAGGTAATACGTCGTCAGGCAAAAAAGTGTGAGGCATGAACAGCAAAGAGCACCCTATACTGACACTGAAAGAAGAAACAGTTTAAGTTGTTTTTGTTTTGTCTACGCATACAAGAGTTATTGTAGCTGGTTAATATTCTGATTGAACCACTGAAGGCATATCTGTTTTGAGGATGTTTTTCTGAAGAGAGCTGGGACCGTTGCTGTTTATCCGCTTGTTCCGCCGTACGTTGTAATGTATGGAATACTGTTCGGGAGTCTAAACTGCTACTCATTTGAATTGAAAAAAATTCTCGTTCGACCACTTTTTAGTCATATCACACATTTAAATTTATTTAAATATATAATCATGGTGTACACAACAGTCTCTGGACTGTGGTAACATCACAGACATTAATTTTTTTTTACAATTTATTACAAATTTTTTCACTTTCTGGCCATCTGATATTAGGTATAGATATATAAATATTGCGATCGTGATTTTTCAAAAGTATTACATCGCTTTGTAAATGTTTATTATGACCATTTGTTGAGTATCTTGATACAGTTTGATAGAGCGCTTGGATCCTGAAGCAGCTTTGCGTGAATTCACACTTGACAAATGGACAGAGGGCGAAGGAGCTCTCATATTTCATGTAAGATGTGTTAATTTGCATTCCAAAAACAAATGGGCTCATGGGTTTGGAATGACATGAGGGTAATTAATAACATAATTTTAATTTTTGGTTGAACTAACCCTTTTAAAATGGCATAAAAAATACACCTGAAAATTATTTAAGTACATGTTTTTTCTTAAAATATAGTGGGACACAAAAATGTCTAAAACCACAATGGTAACATGGGATTCAAAATCAAATATAAACTGGAAATATATAAAATTCAGGATACATTTTTTTTTTACATTTTAAACCAAGTAAATTTTTATAGTAAACCAAATCAACTTTCAGTTAACTAATATAGGGAGCGGTGTGCATATATATAATAATATAATGTAAAATAAAATAATATAATGTAAATTGCGATTAATATCTTTGGGTTCAGTATTTTATGTGTAATGTCATTTATTTATAAACATTTAAGTAAATTAATACCTTGTCAGAGAGTATGTATTAAATTCATTTTAAAAATGCAGGCAAGACATAGTTAGACAGTTGTTAAAAATTTTAAGGATTGTGTGACACTAAAGAATGAAGTAATGGTTTTATAACTTTAAAGCTTTAATAAATTGTATTTTGATATATCTAGAAGTGATTTTAAGTTCTAATAATGTTCAATGTGTTTTCTGTATTAATCTAAAAAATGTCCAAATACTAATTAAATGTAACAAATCTATATGTGCGGTAGGTGGCGCTGTTACCTTCCACAAAACCGTGACATTCTGAGGTTCACGAGCGCTGCTTCTGTTAATCACAGCCCACACGTCAACTTTCTCTGAGGGTGCTGAAGCAGAACAACAAAACGACTGTCAGAAATTACGGTGAAACAGACGTTAAGGTGACTATATCATTTTAACTCTAGAGTAAAGCATCACCTATTCCAGGGCTGGTAATATTAAAGGGTTTACTCCACATGCTGCAGTTTGCTGAACTAACACACACTCTGAGCTCAAACTGATAGGAGATCAGTGGTTCTAAGGGTTCTTGCAAGAAAACACATCCAATCCGGACAACTGCTATATTTCCCAGCACCTGGAAGAAAAATGTGATAGCAAAAGCTTTAAAATGGCTTTCACTATTGTTATATGTAAAGGATCAGAATCTGATTCTCACCCAGGCGTGGTTACCATGTGCTCTTCTGTACCTCAGACTTGGTTTGAAATGATTGTCAGAACCATTCCAGTAAATTGTAGGGAAACGAGAACCATTTTCAAGCAAAATTTGCATTATGTCTGGTGTGCTTGGAATCACTGAACAGAAACAATGGTGTAAAATTAAAATGAGTCTACATTCATATTCTCTATACTGTAGCTACAACTTTCACTTAAGATCAAAATGAGAAAGGGCTTCAGAGATGAGTAAATGTGTGCCTTACCAATGTCCCAAATCGAAAAGTTGAAAGTAGATAGTGATTGTCCTAATGCATTGTGCCCTATTACATGGACGTTGTATGTCATACTCTCGTTGAACAATGATCGTTGAAGAGAGATATGACCTTTGTTGATCTCGTATGGGCCTAACAGAGATGTCCTGTTGCTTTATATTGGAAAAAAAATGCAAGAAATAAAAAGATAAAGCAGAAAGGATGTTTTAAACTTGAGCTCTTGGTTTGAAATTTGAAATAATATGTACAAGGCCTCTTTGATAGAACTGTTCAAATAGGAATATCTTAATAAGACAACATAGCCTACTTACCGAAAAGTGACTCTGAAGTTTGTGAACAGATATGTCTCAGTTGTGGCTGTCAGATAGCAGTTAACAAATTTTGAATGCTGGTGTGTGACGCAGCTTAATTTTGGTTTTCCTGGAGGGTCTAAAGCAGAAAATGAACTATAGCTGCATAATCATAATTTCACAGATATAAAAAAATGTGACTTTTTTAACAATTGAACAAACAAATGTAGTTGAACATTACTAACTTGAATTGGTTTGTTCAAATTCAGCCCATATAAATTGTTTACAACAATTTTGCAGAACTCATTTTTTCAGTGTACATATTCGATTATTGATCTTTTTTTTTTTTCACTTTTCTCCTATATTTACACTTAAAGATAATTTATTTATGATATTTCAACATTTTAGAGTGTAGTATATATAGCTGAAGTCAGAATCATTACCCCCCTTAATTAATTAATTAATTAATTAATTAATTATTGTTTATTTTTCTCCCAATATCTGTTTAAGAGAGAGAAGATTATTTCTAAACACAATAGTTTTAATAAGTCATTTCTAATAACTGATTTATTTTTATCTTTGCCATAATGACAGTGAATAATATTTTGCTAGATATCTTTTAAGACACTTTAATATAGCTTAAAGTGACATTTGAAGGCTTAACTAGGTTAATTGGGTTATAGGCAGGTTATGGTAATAGGCATGTTATTGTATAATGATGTTTTTTTTCTGTAGATTATCGAGAAAAATATAGCTTAAAGGGGCTAATAATTTTGTCCCTGAAATGTTTAATAAAAAAAATCAAAACTGCTTTTATTCTAGCCGAAATAAAACAAATAAGACTTTCTCTAGAAGATAAAAATATTATCAGACATACTGTGAAAATTGCTCTGTTAAACATAATTTGGGAAATATTTAAAAAAGAGAAAACAATTCAAAAGGGGGTTTAATAATTCTGATTTCAGCTGTGTGTATATATATATATATATATATATATATATATATATATATATATATATATATATATATATATATATATATATATATATATATATTGACTTGAATGAAATCAGTTTAAATGTATACAAAATGTGCCATTGCATCTATTTGAAAAAAGGAAAATCGAGCAAGTAATAACTGTAAACAAATATAATATAATATAATATAATATAATATAATATAATATAATATAATATAATATAATATAATATAATATAATATAGGTAGTAATATGTCAGAAATTGCTATTAACTTTCAAACAATTGCAATGTATGCAATAATAAATGTGCCATTGCATCTACTGCAATAAAGAAAAATGGAAATATTAGTAGCTGTAAACTAAATATAATATATATATATATATATATATATATATATATATATATATATATATATATATATATATATATATATATATATATATATATATATATATATATATATATATGTTACTTCAGGAACTGCTATTAACAACTACAAAGATACAGAAAGTACATTAAAATGACACATTAAAATTTAACGTAATTCTGAAGAACAAAATGTTTATAATTGATTTGTAATATACATATATAATTTACATATAATAAATCTTATTTTATTTATGATCAGACATTTTCTGCAAGAACATTCTTTATTCATTTTACAGATATATATATATATAAATATTTATTTATTTATATACGTTAACTTTAACATAAACTGTAATGAAAAACTTAATTAATATGCCCTATATTTCTCCAAATGTTTTCTGTGTTGCAGAGCGTAATGTGAAAACAGATGAACAAATGTACTTACAGCCAGCCTTGAGATCTCGTCCGCAGACCAGGTGCCATGTATCTCCTTCCTTCACCTTGCAGCGTAGCCAAGAGCTGGGCTGATTGATGACTAAGTGCGTTGTTATTACAGAACAATTAACTGCTTCAAAAACAGTATGTCCATTGAAGTCTATGGCAAAGCGCCTTCCACAGCGTTCAGTGTATGTCTGGCAGCTGACAGTCAGATTGGTGCCCATCTGAATGACATCTGAATCCACTGTCAACTTCCCAACACAACTGATTTTGTAGCAGCCTATAAACAGAGAAACACTCTATCTTTCGATGTTGTTCAAATGAATAACGCTAACTAAAACTGTACTCACCACATAATTTGATGCAGAAAATGAGGAAGAAGACCAGCTTCCAGGCTCTGATGAAACAATCCATTTCATGCCTCACTTGTCCTTGGTCTCTATAAGTGCGTCAAATATCTTTTTTCTACCCTTCATGTCTTTTCTCCACATTTCTTCAGCTGTCTTCTCAATAGCAGAACTTCGAATACAGTTTCCTTCTATCACCTCTTTTTAAAGATGTCACAAAAAGGGGTCACATATCTGTAAATATCTTAGGATAAAAAAAAAACATCAAAGAACGAAGTCACCACAAAATGATAAGTTTGCGATCTTTGTAAAGAGTCAGCGCTATCATAAGCGATAGTCAATGATAGTCACAGCCTGATCTTTTTATGTCAACCTTGTTTTCTCAAGCTCTCTGTGCTCTTTCAAGGGGCAATGACCTAGATTTGTGGTATTTTTTCGCCTGTTTTGAAACTCTGAATGTTTGCTTCAAAGGTAGGCATCCTACTTATTAACCACCGTTTTAGTCAACAACCAATCATGTAACGCTAAATCATACTGCTGTCTAAGTAAAATTCTTTTTCAAATTTATGTCAGCTATATGAGCCTTAACAGTTTGGGTTGATGTTTGTAGTAATAGTAGTTAGTAGTATACTGTAAAACCCAACAGTCAACTTTATCAAATAAAATTAGTGTAGTTGACTCCAAATTGACTTAAAGTTAATTGTACTCATTTGAAAAGAGTTTTGAACTCAGTGTTGAAGGTAATAAGTTAAATAAATACCTCATTACTTTAACTTAAAAAGAGTAAGTTCACAGTACTCATATAGATTAGTTTTTTTCAACTCAAATGGTTTGTAGCAATATGTTTCCTCAAACGGTTGAGTTGCCTTAACTTATTGGGCTTTACAGTACTCCGAATTGAGTTCTTTAAATTTATGGAATTTACTTTGCTCAAATTGCATTGTTTACTCAAATGGATTAAGTTCACAGTACTCATTAGGATTAGTTTTTTAACTTAAATGTTTTGTTGCAATTGGTTTCCGCAAATGGTTTGAGTTACCTTCACTTTTTGGGTTTTACAGTAATAAGGTTTAATAATAATAAGTAATATGTTTCTATTATATATCATAAGATATTAAAGTGATGATTCACCCTAAAATTAAAATTAACTCACTATTTACTGCCACTAAAGTGGTTCCAAATCCTTATGAGTTTCTTTCTTCTGTTGAACACAAAGGTGATATTTTGAAGAAAGCTGTAACCATTGACATAGTAGGCAAAACAAACATCATGGAAGTCAATGCTTGCAGGTTTCCCTCTTGTGTGTTCAACAGAAGAAAGAAACTCATGGACGTTTAAAACAAAAAGGATTTAAGTGAACTATCCCATTAAACAGACTGCTACTTGACGTAGTTGCTGAGTTACTTAACAGATTGTCATTAAATTGTGAACAAAATGCCTGTTAGGAAAGAATGATGAATATTTTTGCAGTTAAAAAAAAGACAACTGCAGACAAATACCTTTCTCGATGCACCCTGAACAGTGATTTCTCTTCGGTTTGGTTTCCTCTTGTGTTGCCATCAGATATTGATCATTAGGGCTGACTGGACTGATAGCTTTACAGCATAATGTCAGGTCATATTTGTAGAACAAGAGCAACACGCATTAATCCATCAATCTTTTACACCCTTTTACACATAAACTAGCTGAAAAAGTAAACCAAAAGCAATAATACGAGTGGCTGGAACATCCAGACAAGAGCGAATTATGCTTGTTCTCCTCACATGTGCTAAGGATGTGACAACATCACCAGTGAACATTTTCCTGTCTGCACCAAATTTTTTGATCTCTTTTAGAGGCTTAGTTTCCATTTTAATCTTCAAAGTGCTCATGGGGAAAACCCACTGACATACCTAAACTGATGTGAGTTACACAGTAATTTGCAGAATGCTCTAAATAACGGTAGATTAGGCAGTGGTGTTTATAAAATAAACATAGAGCTTAATGAACTCCCGGCATTCTTTTACTGTAAAGGTGTTGAAATTCACAAAACAATCAGGCTAGTGGCAATTTCCACAATTACTGTATGTGAAACTTGCACGTATAAACCACAGGAAACCACACGTGTTAAATAAATATGAGAAAGAGTTTTCTGATCTGATTATTTTGTATTTAAACTATTCACATTTACATTTAGTCATTTAGCAGATGCTTTTGTCCAAAGTGACTTACAATTGAGGAGGCATTCAGCGATTGAACAAGAAGAGACAATACACACAAGCAGTGCTAATTATACAAAGAAGCTGTTAGTGCTCTGAGGAAAAGGTGCTAGATTAAGGGCGAGTGTTGTTGTTATTGTTTTTCTTCTAGAGAGTGTTTCTACAGGTGGTTTATGAAGCCTGTGTGAAGCACACCATAAATCCACAGTGTTTTTTTTTTTTTTTTGAGCTGATTGTAAGAAAGTGTCAGGTGAAAATGTGCAAAACTGGTGCTAGTTTCTGTTAAAGTGTCAGAAAGATGAAAGGCTGTGTTTTCTAGGTGGTTTGTCAAACCCACTCACCAGTGTGAGGCACATTCAGTTTGGGGTTGTTATGTGGCGAGGTGGTGAAGAGAAGTGGGGGTCCTGGTTTTATTTGTAGGAGTTCAGGTGATTGTGGAAGATGTTTAGTCTCAATTATGTGAATCTGCAGTCTGTGGAAATAGGAAGATCATTCCACCCATGTGGAACATTAAATTAAAAGGTTTTGGCTTAGTGGCTTATTGTGTCTCTGGGATGAAACCACAAAGCTACGCTCACTCCCCGACCGGAGGCTCCTGGAAGGGATTTAGACCCTCATGAACAGTTGGAGGTAAGATCGATGCAGTGCCAGTGACTTTACTGTAAGCTTGAACTTGACAATCATTTGAACAGCTTACAGTTACAAAAAACTGCTAAAATAAATGAGAGAAACCACTCACTCACTTATATTACAAAACTGCATGAACTTTGTCTGCTTTAATGCGCTAGGTAATTTTAAGGTGTCCTTGTTACAGCATAACTCTATAAAATAAGTTAATTACTGAGTAATACTAATTAGGTACATGGACTTACTATATGGTTAGGGTTAGATTGCGAGTTATATGCATATGCATAATTAATTTTAATAATTGCATGGATATCTAACAAAGGCACCTTAAAATAAAGTGTTGCGGTACACTCTTAAATAACCTTTGGAACCTTTTTCTTACACAAAAAAATCATTGTTCTTTACATTATTTAAGCATATTTTATGGATGGTTCTTAAGGATTGTTCACTGAAAGGCTCTTTGAGAAACCAAAAAGTTTTTTTTTTTTTTCTGTGGGATGATCACTGCAATAATTGCAACATTTTTTGGAAAATACTGAACACAATTGTATTAAAAACATCATTGAAAAAGGCTGCATGTTTAAATCAGTAGACCCAAAAATAAAAATGATATGATTATTTTCCCATCCACTTTGTTCCGAACCAGTTTGGGTTTCTTTTTTCAGTTGAACACAAAGAAGAAAAAATACTGAAGAATGTGGGGAAAAGGCAGTCATTGACTTCCATTATATTTTTTTCCCCTAATATGGATGTCAATGGCTACTTTTTCCACCAAAACTTGTCCAACAGAAGAAAGAAATTCATACAAGTTAACAGCCAAATGAGTGTGAGTAAACGGTGCATTTTTATTTTAACTTATTAAATTATTTGAATGTATCATCTGTTCTATAAAAAATAAAAACACGCTTAAAAACACAAGAAAAGTGTTTTACATTTATCATTTGTGTGTGGTTTGACGTGTATATTGCTAATCATTTGATGCATTTTTTAGAGTTACTGTAAAACAGCAGATATTTCATTTTTTTGCCTATTGTGTGTAGTGTTCTGTGTAGTTTAAAAAATGCAATAAATGCAGGAATAATCAGTTTAAAAAATGAATAACCTGTTTAGTGAATACAGAGATGTTTGATAAGTTATGCACAAAATCTTTTACAATAATTACTCATATCCTTCGTAACTTCAAAGCATTTGATTGCACAGTTGCTGACCGATGTATGACCTATTTTATCTTGATACTCATCTATCTCTGAACACCCCCGCTAGAGGGCTACTGTAAGAATGATTTATAATATGTTTATACTTATAATATACCATATGTTTATTAAAAAATGTATGTTTTGTGAAATATTAAACAAGTAATAAAGTAGAAGTCTGTAAAGCAACTTAATGTGGCATCTGTTCTCATTTTGTAACATTTAAACATCAGGCGTGCACCATAATGTGGTCGTTTGACCTCAATTCATTAAAAAAACAGTCAGCGCATGCTGCTTTATCTCTTATTGCAACACTGATGTTAAATGGGACAAGGGGGAAAATATGATTTTTTTTTCCAGTTAGGCATGAGTTATTACACTGTAAAACATTTTTTGCACTATCTACTTTGAAATATGGTGGTAACAGTAACTGTTTTTTTTTATTTTTTATTTTATAGCAAAATCTAAAGACTAAATGAAGATTGCTAAATTATTTAGCATGATAGATGCTGATTATAGTAATTATAGCCTAGTGGAATGTGCTTTTTCAGTTTAATCTCTCTCTCTCTCTCTCTCTCTCTCTCTCTCTCTCTCTCTCTCTCTCTATATATATATATATATATATATATATATATATATATATATATATATATATATATTGTAAACGGGAGTTTTATTTAGTATATAGTCAGGGATGTGCAGTATTTAAGATTCATGTATTTCAAATACGCATTATAAATACAAAATAGTATTTTGTAATTTGTATTTTATGGGGCTTATGAAAATGAGATAACATTTGAGATAACAAAATACTTGAGTGTCTTATATTTTTGTATTTTTAAAATAAGTCGACATAATGACATCATAAAAATGTGGCCTTTAATAGTGGTGTTTTCTTAGCTTAGGTTATTTGCCTAAGCTTGTGATCAGACTAGAAAATTGATTAATGATTAATTATGCTATCCATCTCAGATGCAGAAAAGCTAGTCCATGCTTTTATGACTTCGAGGCTGGATTATTGTATTGCTCTATTTGCTGGCTGCCCAGCATCCTCTATTGACAAGCTTCAGTTAGTACAAAATGCAGCAGCCAGAGTTCTGACCAGGTCTAGAAAATATGATCATATCACCCCAATATTATCCTCTTTACACTGGCTGCCTGTTAAGTTTCGTATTGAATTTAAAATATTACTTCTCACCTATAAAGCTCTAAATAATCTAGCTCCAGTTTATCTAACCAACCTTCTGTCTTGCTACAATCCAACTCGCTCTTTAAGATCTCAAAACTCAGGGCTTCTGGTAGTACCTAGAATAGCAAAGTCGAGTAAAGGAGGTCGAGCCTTCTCTTTCATGGCTCCTACACTCTGGAATAGCCTTCCTGATAACGACCAAGGCTCAGACACACTCTGCCAGTTCAAAACTAGATTAAAGACCTATCTGTTTAGTAAGGCATACACTCAATGCATCACTTAGCGGGTTTCCACACAGGCTTCTGCATCTTGCTTATATGCACTATGAACAGCAGCTACGCTAATTATTCTCTTTATTCTCTATTTTCACCTGGGGATACTCATCCCGAGGTCCTCAGATTATGCAGTCACTGATTGGATCCAAGACCAGCGACGAGATGATCCCAAGGTTTCCATATCCGGGACCAGGCCATATCCTGAGCTGCTGCTGCGCTGATGGTCGTGGGGAGTGGAGAACATGTGTCTGATTCCAGCGACGCTCCAGGGACAGACGAGTCTTCGCTCCACCGCGGTGACTGAAGCTCTGCACAAGACTTTTGGCCAGCGGAGAAATTAAAATGGTCGTGCCGAACTAAGTCGGGTTCTCTCAAGGTTTTTTTCTTCTCTCTCCTATCAGGTGAAGTTTTTTTTCCCTCTCCGCTGTCGCCACTGGTTCACATGGTTCAGGATTGGTAGAGCTACGCATCGATGAATTTGCTCTTCAGTGTTTGAACTCTCAGTAATGATTATATCACACTGAACTGAGCTAAACTGAACTGAACTGACCTTAAACACTAAAAACTGAACTACACTGTTCCAGTTATTATGACCATTTATGTGAAGCTGCTTTGACACAATCTACATTGTAAAAGCGCTATACAAATAAAGCTGAATTGAATTGAATTGAATTAATATTGAAGAAGTTGATCAATGAATGAAAATTATGCATTACATATAAATAAAGAAACAGAAAAATAGCAGGTGTATTCTGGAGCAAGGAAACAGAAGACAGGAATAAATGACAAACGGCAACGCAGTGGCGCAGTAGGTTGTGCTGTCGCCTTACAGCAAGAAGGTCGCTGGTTCCAGCCTCGGCCGGGTCAGTTGGCGTTTCTGTGTGGAGTTTGCATGTTCTCCCTGCGTACATGTGGGTTTCCTCCGGGTGCTCCTGTTTCCCCCACAGTCCAAAGACATGTGGTATAGGTGAACTAAATTGTCTGGTGTGAATGAGTGTGTATGGATGTTTCCAAGGGATGGGTTGCAGCTGGAAGGGCATCTGTTGCGTAAAACGTGCTGGATAAGTTGGCGGTTCATTCTGTTGTGGCGACCCTGGATTAATAAAGGGACTAGGCTGAAAATAAAATGAATGAATGAATGAATGAATATATGGAAAAACATAAAAGTCCTTTAGTTGTGATATCTACAAAGCTTTGTTTTTTTCAAAATGCTGATCTGCAGGTGGAGCTTAGTTATTACAAACTTTGACAGTTAATCAGTATGAGACAAAAATATTTAATAACACACCAGTCTACAGACATGGTCAAAAACTTCCAACTCAGGTTTTTTTTTTTTTTTTTTTTTTTAGATATCGTGTTTTACATTGTGTATTGAAGAGCACAATTGCAAAAAAATAAAAAATTAAATACAATTTTTTAAACTAATTTATGGAAATATTTAAAACTGGAGATTTTAGTAGTTTTCAGAAATCGTGATTTACATTGATTATTGACGGTTTCAACTGCAAAAAAAACTAGATTTATTAAACAAATTATGTGAACATAAATGTTAAATAACCTTTTCATATATCACCCTTTTAAAATATGAAACTGAAAATAAGAGATGGTGCCAGTTTCACAATAGATAGACTTATCTATATCATCTTAACTCATTATCTGCATTAAATGGTTTTTACAGAGATTAAAGAGATCTTCTTTAAGACAGGACTTTTTGTCTGAAATTTGTACAAAATCTATACTAAAATTAAAGAGAAACATAAGTTACATTTTTATGAATACCTCCCCATGTACAGTAGTGACTGATCCAGTAGACCTGTTGATGGAAGGTTTGGAAAGAAATGTCATGCTCCCTTGTAAAAGTATTTTGCAGTATTTTCAAAATACAAAAATACAGTATTTTATTTTGAGATATTATGTGGCTGCTGTATTTTGTAGTTTAATTTAAAATGGCGAAATTTGGTATTTTATTTAAAAATACATTTCAATTTTTTTTTCCCATCCTGTATACATATATACGTATATATATAAATAAAAATTAAACTCTGCAGTAAAAAGTATATGAAACATTTTTACAAATAAAAAAAAGTTTTTCATTTTGTGTATGTCTCTGTGCATACACACAATTTTCTTTCTTGTGAATATTGTTCATTTGGGGACATATAAGCTATATGTTGTGTGGGTCTCAGCCAGTTTTGTTATCCTAAATTTAGTCAAAGAAGACTACAGATTTACTGTACACGGGGGCGAATTTAGCGAATTGGGGGACCTAGGCCATGGAGCCCAAGTCCGAATGCAACCTTTCTACTTTTATTTAATTATTTTTTCTTTGGTGTTTTTTTCAAATTTTTTTTTTTTTTATTACTCAATCTGCATTTCGATGTTTTATGTTAATACAGTATTTACATTTTGAATGATTAGTTCTCTTAAAATGAATTTACAATAATAAAAAAAAACTATACATACAATTGAAGTCAGAATTATTAGCCCAGCCCAGCCTAATTTAACCTAATTCAACCTAATTCTAGCCCCTTCGATTTTTTTTTACTTCTTTTTTAAATCTTTTCCAAATGATGTTTAACAGAGCACGGACATTTTCACAGTATGTCTGATAATAATTTTTCTTCTGGAGAAAGTCTTATTTGTTTTTTTTTCGGGTAGAATAAAAACAGTTTTAAATTTTTATGAACCGTTTTAGGGACCAAATTATTAGCCCCTTTAAGCTATATTTTTCTCGAAAATCTACAGAACAAACCATATTTATACAATAACTTGCCTAATTACCCTAACCTGCCTAGGTAACTTAATTAGCCTAGTTATGCCTTTAAATATCACTTTAAGCTGTATAGAAGTGTTTTGAAAAATATCTAGTCAAATATTATTTACAGTCATGATGGTAAAGATAAAATAAATTAGTTATTAGAAGTTTACATTTACATTTAGTCATTTAGCAGACACTTTTATCCAAAGCGACTTACAAGTGAGGACAAGGAAACAATTTACACAACTATAAGAGCAACAATGAATAAGTACTGTAGGCAAGTTTCAGGTGTGTAAAGTCTAAGAAAAAAAGCATTAGTAAAGAAAGTTTTTTTTTTTTTGAGTACAGTTAGTGGTATAGCCCAAGAGATGCAATTGCAGATTAGGAAGGAAAGTGGAGACTAAATAGTTTAGTTTTTAGTCGTTTCTTGAAAACAGTGAGTGACTCTGCCGTTCTGATGCAGTTAGGGAGTTCATTCCACCAACTGGGCAGATTGAATGCGAGAGTTCGGGAAAATGGTTTCTTCCCTCTTAGGGATGGAACCATGAGGCGACGTTCATTCACTGAACGCAAGTTTTTGGAGGGCACATAAATCTGCAGAAGTGAGAGCAGAATAAAAGGAGCAAAGCCAGAGGTCGCTTTGTGAGCAAACATCAGAGCTTTGAATTTGATGCGAGCAGCAACTGGCAGCCAGTGCAAAGGGGTGAGTAGCGGAGTGACATGTGCTCTTTTAGGTTCATTAAAGACCACTCATGCTGCTGCGTTCTGAAGCAGCTGAAGAGGTTTGATAGAGTTAGCTGGAAGCCCGGCTAGTAGAGAGTTGCAATAATCCAGTCTGGAGAGAACAAGAGCTTGAACAATAAGTTATTAAAATTATTATGTTTAGAAATGTGTTGAAAAAATATTCTCTCTGTTAAACGGCAAGTGGGGAAAAAATAAACAAGCGGTCTAATAATTTAGGGGGGGGGCTAATAATTCTGACTTCAACTATATATATTTGACTATTGTACTGTTCCTTGTGTGAGGTGGTGGATATTTTAATTTATACTATTACATATCACATAACATTACATTATTATAATGAGATTATATTTTAGTGTATATTAAATAACATTTAGTTATGTAAAATATATATAAATGATGTTATATATAGTTTATTCGTATAATTTACTTCTAGATATTTATTGGGGGCCCCCAGATTTCCTGGGGCCCTACGCGGCCGCTTACCTCGCTTATTGGTTAAATCCGCCCCTGACTGTACATACCTGAAAGGGGCTTTGACTATGTTGTCGTGTTGTACTTTACAGTCAGCTGCCCCCAGGTGGCGACAGAGAGCAACGTACTGTTGGATGTAAATGAGACGGCACGTCACCGCATACGTCTCTGTAAACATGGCGGAAGTTCAGAGGCGTCAACGTGGGGAGGAAGAAAGGCGCTGCGTTCGGAATGAAGCAATGTGAGGCGAGGAATGAAGCGGCAGGGATGGCGGACCAGACGCTAACGGTACTCCTTAAACTCTCAGCTGCGGGCTTTTACGGAATCAGCTCGTTCCTCATAGTTGTAGTCAACAAAAGCGTCCTGACTAATTACAGGTAAGAAGACTTTTGGCTAGAGTTAAATACTCGGTGTATTTCAGGAGCTGGACTGGCTTTACATCCAGAGTACTTGGAATAGTTGGCAACTTTAGTGATTACAGCAGTATCAGTGATGCAGAAAGACACATCCGGGTCTGAGTTTTTCCCAAACCAAAATATAAGATGTTATTAGATTGTTTTAAGAGATATATCTTGATAATATAATGTTTATTTTGTAAACTTCAGTTATATCATTGTAATGCAACAATATTACCTGTAAGTTAGACTTTTGAGTGTCTTTTCTGTACTCTACTGTACCTGTATCTAACTGGCATGATGGTCAAAGAAGAAAAGGAGTTCAAAAACAGTTTTTTTGTAATGTGTCTTCCGTTTTTTTTTTTCAAGTAACGTAAGAAATATGAACTCTCATAGATTTTTTAAACACTTAGTAAAATGCAACTTAATGCAACAGTAGCTGATTCATAAACTGTTTTGTAAGAATGATTATCATTTGATTAAGGTGAAGTTTTATATTCACACATTCGTCCAGTTACAACTTGTGACATGCCTCCCTGTGTTGTTGGTACTTTGAAAATTCGGTCTTAAATCACAAATAAATATTACTTCAAAACAACCACAGCACTAGATATTTGACTGTGAACAATATTATACTTTGATAGTCATTAGCTGCTAATATGATTTCACTATTTACATTTTGCTCGGAATACTTTTCTGAAGTTATAATTAAGGAGAAATTCTGAATGTGTAAAATAGAAAACCAAATTTAGCTCAGTTATCATTTGATGTATTTAAAGACTACATTTAAGGATAGCGGTTGAACCAATGCCTTTGAGAAGAATGATTATCATTTTGCTTTTTCTGTGAAGTTACAAGGAATAAGTAATATTTGAATATAAATGGTGTAATAGAAGAGCTTCACAATATGACATGGCAAGTGACATTTGATCTTTGCTGTAACTGAGCAATTTCTGCCTAATGGATGTGACGTTTGCATTAAAAACGTAAACATAAATTTACAAAGAAAGTATCCGTTAACATTATATTGAAACATCAGTTTATATTTTCCAAAACTACTAACCACAGAGTTATGAGATCAGAAACATATCAATCAAACATAAAAAAAACAATCAAAACATTTTAAATTAGGAAACTAAACATACATATTCGATGTGACCAAAAAGTCTACAATTTTACAGTATACGACATACTTTGTAGAAATTCTGTGAACTAAACTGCACAGCCCAAAAGAAAATATGCTAATCAAATGATAAATGTTGATAAGCTATATAATAAAATTGATTGAATTTATTTTGTTTGTTTTTGCATTTCTGAGGAAAATCTCGATTATGGATGTGACCTCTCTCTGTTATAAATGTGACAGATGTAAAATTGGCACTTGTGTGACTTAGGTAAATCAAATATAATTGTTCGAAAACATTGACAGAGACATTCTAGAGTATTTTTACAGTACTGTAAAATACTTCCTTACACAAAAAAACCTAGAAAGGTTTTTTTTGTTATTTTGATGAAAACGATATTTTTTTCATGGCAAGGTTGACATTTGCATGGAATTGCTCAACTATCTTTAAATAAATTATATCTTATAATTAAGGACAGGCAGAAACTGCATTTTTTGCTCTTTCTAGAATATTGTAAAAATTTGCGGATGTATGGGTCTATCGTAACTAAAAACGTATCGTGTATCGTAATATGTTAAATTGTACATTTTTACTTTTTTAATGTTTACAATGCAAATCCTATTAGATCCATTTATTTGGTAAACAAAGCAAATCTCTCATATATTATATCTACCATATATCTACTAAAAGACGAAAATTATTGCTTTGCAAACTGTATTGCAAGTAAATCATATGAACGTTTTCTTATTAGTCAATAACATTACTGAAATTAATAAAAAAACTGAATAAATATATATTTACACATTTATGCTAAATAAATAGACTTAATGACGGGCTGAAAATCTGCAGATGTATGGATGGATGTATGGATTCAGTGCGGGCTCACTTATAACAAACTAAACATGTTTAGTATTGACTAAAGTAAAACACTGATAAAGAATAATAATAAAACCTACACTGCATAAGATGGAATATTTATAATATCAATGAATCAGAAGTAATAACAATGTAAATAATCATTGATACACAATTCTTTTCAAACAGGTTTCCTTCGTCAATATGTGTTGGCATTGGTCAGGTAGGTTTTCTTCTGTCAGAAATAAATATTCTTTTTTTCTTTTCACATTACAGAGCAGAGCATAATATACACTGTTTAATTCCTCATATGCAGATGCTGGCTACAGTAGTTGTGTTAAGGGTAGGAAAAGCCCTCCGGGTGATTACCTTCCCAGAGTTTGATGGTAGCATACCTAGAAAGGTGAGAGGTGCTGGGTCATTGAATGCTGCGTGTTGTCACGTGTTTTCTCACAGGGAATATTGTTAAATTTGGACAGCTATGCACGGCTTTTTTTGTTGACATGGGAAAATGTACTTACATGTGACTGTAAAACAATTCTGCTTTATAAGTGTTGGAATGCCTGCTCAATTTTGATCTATCTTCAAATTTCAGACATTTCCGCTACCTCTTCTTTATGTTGGAAATCAAATAACAGGGCTCTTTGGAACTAAAAGACTCAAGTATGATACTTGTCAGTTAAAAAAATTCATGAGGCTTATTTAATGATATGATATCTAAATAATTTACTTTTCTTTCCTCTAGCCTGCCAATGTTTACAGTATTAAGGAGGTTTTCAATTCTCTTTACAATGCTGGCAGAGGGTTTCTTGTTAAAGTAAGTGAAAGTCTTGTTATTTGATTGATCATGTTTCTTTAAACTTGCATTTGTCAATGTTTATTATGAAGAAAAATATCAGCGACTATGTCTTTTATTACAGGAAGAAGTTCTCCAGGCCAGTTCAGCTGACAGTATTTACTATGATTCTTGGGGCCTTTGTAGCTGCAAGGTAAATGTTTCCAGTGAACCACTGTTGGAGCAGTAGAATTCAGCTTAGTATATTTTAGGGTTTCTGTGAGACTTACAAATGAGGACTTAAATCAGATTTGAAAATCTTAAATTCGTAAACTCATGACATCATTAAGATAGGATCTATTTACTGGAGATTCAAAATAAATAAGTTATTTTACTCCAAGTAGCTGAACAGAAACAAACAAACAAAAACATTTAATTAGATGAAAAGGAAACTTTGCGGTTAATTTCCTTACCTTTAGGCTATCCATGATGTAGACATATTGTTTTGTTCTGTACTATATTTAAGAAGGTTTGGGCTGAAACAGTGGAACTTGGTGATTTGGCCAATGTCTAATTGATACCCATTAAACCTTGACCATATATTGTGTATCTTATGTGGAATAACTAGTCTGTCAAGAAACATTATTTGCAATATATTGACTTTAATCAAGCGTGTTTGTAACTATCTAGTTGTATTTTATGATTTGGTCTGTTTATGTTTTCTTAGTTGAAAAAACTCAGTTGAGATTAATAAGATGACTCATTTATTACTATTTTTGTTTGCTGAATGAATGGAAAAGTAGTGCAGATCATTTTGAAGCAGTATTTTTTCTTTGTATTTACCTTATATATTTACATTCATAGAGCATACAGACATGGACATTTACCTAAAAAAAAAAAAAAGTTCACAGAAACCCTGTTTTTCACTCTGCTTTTTAAATGTGTGCTTATTATTTACTTCTTTACAGAGGACTCCTTGTTTGCAAAGACTGAATTGCAACACAGAAATGAATTTTACATCCCAATGTTACTTACCAAGTCTGAAAACGCCAATCATGTCTGCACATATTTTTTTTTAACATTGTTTGATGACTCCTGTTTTCTTTTTCAGTGCTGATTTGGCTTTTGATCTGCAAGGGTACGTGTTCATTTTAATGAACGATGTCTTAACTGCTGCCAATGGAGCTTTTGTGAAGCAGAAACTTGACTCTAAGGTAAGAAAAGCAACACATTCATGCTAGAGATTACTTCAAGACCGCGAAAGCTCTCTTAAGCAGCAGCTGTTCTCTGTAGTCTCTAATTGTGATGTGCTGTATTGCCATGCTTGCAAAAGATGAAACAACTTCTCTTGCATTGCGATTTCTGAATTATCTAGTTTTAACCATATCATTTATGTTCTACTTTGTTTATTATCCTTAAATAGTATGCTGTATGAATGTTCTTTTACTTTTGCGTTATTTTGATCATAGTTTTTTAAGACAGTCTATGCTGGCATCTGTTTTTAAGCTGGCATTCACCATATGACAAAGGAATTAGGATGCATTTTGTCCTTGTTTTTTAAGTATTACGCCTATTTCTCTTGTTATCTTAAGTGTAATCCTATTTGCAACTGACCTGCAACACATTTATGTTAAGAATTGATTGTTGGTTTTGTTCTCATCATACAATTTTTTTTTTCTTTTACTTTTTTCTAATTTGAGCTGGAAGTTCATGTATGCATGCTCTAAATTTTCCTCTCTATTTCTGGATTAAGTTTATATGAATGTGCTTGAATTTAAAGAAACTGGGTATTGGCAACATGTGGTGTTTGTTGCATTACCCTGCTTATTAGGAAATCATGTGTGTTCTATTTGAAACATACAGATGAGGAAACGACAGTTATCAATGAAGAATGTGTAAAGCATAAACTTAGGTAGAGCACTGTCAATTTGAATAATGAAGTCAAAGTTTTACAACCGGTTAAAGCTTATGCTTCCTCCTGAAAAAAGACTTTTACCCTACGGCTATATGCCTAACATCTGTTTCTCTGTTACGTAGAGGGTGACGAGGAAACCATGACGTGGCATTACTGTACCTGATTTGTCTGTCCTGTTTTTTTTTTTTTTTTCTTTCAATCTTGTAGGAGCTTGGAAAGTATGGCCTGCTCTACTACAACGCTTTATTTATGATACTTCCAACTCTGCTTTTAGCACACGTCACAGGAGACATGGATAAGGTAGGCATTTTTAAAAATTCTCCCAGTATGTGTGAAAGACAGCAGTGGTCTCGCCAAAAAAATCAAAGGGGAGCTGATAATTCTGACTTCAATTACATATAAAATGTGTGTTTGTGTTTACACAATACATATGTATGTGTATATGTGTCCTTGAACTAGTTATGCACACACCAGGTAATTCAGTAAAGCTCAGTTATATATAATAGTCTACATACCAGTCCTTAAATAACCCCAGGATTCCAGGCACTCCTAAGACCTCATCTCTCAACAAGGCTTCATATCGGTAGATGATCTGGCAACTATGAGCAAACCATCTGCTCAGCTGCAGTGAGCTCAAATTGCCAGTGAACACACACGCGCACACACACCCCATTAGCCGATTGGAACGACAGTCATAAATTCACCAGAAATCATAGCAAGCTGACTGACATAAATTTCAGCTTGTCTGTTTCTGCCTGAGCGCTTCTCCCTTGAGAAAATCAGTGCAGTTCCTTGATCAAAACGTGTGCTACGTCCTGGATTTTCTGACCATGCAGTGTGAGCACAAGGCTCAGTTGTTGGGGAAGGTTAGGATGACAGGGCCCTGCTCCATGAATGCCTCATTTTATTTAGCTCAGTGTGTTCACAGGGAGGCCCTGGTTTATTTGGCAGGCACTGCTTCAGGAAGGAGAGTGGACAGGAGGCAGTGTGTCTCGCGCACAAAGCTGCCATTTATACCAGTCAGCATAACTAGCAGATTGAGTTTTGTAGCTTATAGTGTTGTTCTTTAGGTGTGTTCATCTTAGACGAGGTCTTTTTTTATTGATAGGCTGAGTGGAATTAAAAAAAAATACATTTTTGTGGTTTTTACTTTAATGACTTGGAAGAATGTGAATGATGTGGAATGTATGAAATGTTACCAGAGCTAAGACTTGAGCTAGATATTTTCTTACAAACAACTCCATAGCTCTAAAATGTAATGATTAACTAAGGTAATTGCTTTGTTTTTGTTTTTTTCCTTTAGGCCTTTGATTATGATGGCTGGTCCGATGTTTTGTTTATAAGTCAATTCTTTCTCTCTTGTATAATGGGGTAAGTATAATATATTTTGTCAAATAAATACTGGTTGTGTCAAAGTTAATGTGTTGAAGTGGGGTTTAAATGTTAGTGGTTTGTAATTTTTAGTAGTTTGTGAAAATATTTTTCTTACAGATGTCAGTTAATGGCCATAAAGAGTGATCGAATTAGTCTTTTATTGTTTTATTGGGGAAGTACTTGGAGCTTTCCATTAGGCTATATACTTTACCTGAATGACTGACTAATTGTTAACAAGCTTATAAATGTTCATGATTTACATGTTTCTCTTGTGTAATGATACAAAGGAAAATGTGTCATGGCGTTTATCATCATTCAGCTTTTTCTTTTTTTTTGCTTTCACACTCTAGTTATTTAAATGGGATGTTACTCTGTGCATTTAGGAGTATTCGGTAACACTTTATAATAACTACACACTATGAATCATTACTACATTAATAAATGTTAGTAATGTAATGTGTATTTATATAGAGCATTTATTGTGTATGGTCATACACCCAAAGCGCTTAACAATCCTGAGGGGGGGTCACTCCACACCACCCCTCAGTGTGCAGCATCCACTTGGATGATGCGACGGCAGTCACAGGACAACGGCGCCAGTGCGCTAACCACAAACCAGCTATAGGTGGAGTGGAGAGACGGTGATAGAGCCAATTCGGTGGATAGGGATGATTGGAAGGCCATGATTGGAAGGGCCGAAAGAGGGACTTTGGCCAGGACACCGGGGTTGCACCCCTGCTCTTTCACGAGAAGTGCCATGGAATTTTTAATGACCACAGAGAGTCAGGACCTCGGTTTAACAACTCATCCGAAAGACGGCGCCCACTGACAGTGTAGTGTCCCCTTCACTTTTACTGGGGCATTAGGACTCACGCAGACCACAGGTTGAGTGCCATCTGCTGGCCTCACTAATACCACTTCCAACAGCAACCTAGTTTTCCCAAGTGGTCTCCCATCCAGGTACTGACCAGGCTCAGCCCTGCTTAACTTCAGTGAGTAACCGGTCTTGGGCTGCAGGGTGATATTGCTGTGACAGTTGGTTAGTAAACAGTTTATAGCTGCAGATACAAATTCTTTATTCCTAACTTGCAACCACATTTATAATGTGCTTAATAATTGTACTTTCATACTTTGTTAATTTATTTTTCATCACTAAATGAAGTATTGCGTTACTCAACTTCATGCAGTTTTGTGACCTAATCTAAAGTGAGGACTATTTATGCTTTCTAAATCCCTTATAAAGGACAATGAAAGGCTCAGTATCAAATGAACAATAAGCTTTGTAATCTAATCTAAAAAGTAAAATTACTGTGCAGTTTAAACATTGCTGAATGACAATAGTTTCAAAATATGACATCAAATTAGATAAAACAACAATATAACAGTTTAACTATATAATAAGATACAATGTTTAAACTCCAGAGTAATATTATTTTTTATAAGGTTGCAAAGATTTGTTTTTCATTTGAAGTACAGTATCAGTTGTGTTTCTCTTAAAATGAATAATGTTGTTTATGTCCTTTTTTCCTCTTTAGAATTTAACTGAGCCTTCAATTGTCATTTTTAAGGGATTTATAAAGCATAAATATTCCTCACTTTAGATTAGGTCACAAAACTGGATGAAGTTGAGTTAATAAAGAATTTATTAGCATACAAATTAACTATTAGTATATGCCTGAATGATAAGAATTATAAATGCTAATTTTAATAGTTTGTTAATCAATTACTAACTCATTCTGATTGATCCTAAAAAACATCCAACTACTCTTAAATAACTGGTTTGTAAATAATGCAATACTTAATTTAGTAATGAAAAATAAATTATTAACAAGATATGAAAGTACAAGTATTTAGCACATTATAAATGTGGTTATAGGTCTAGAAAAGAGCATTTGTAGCTGCAGTTCTAAACTGTTTACTAACGTTTATTAATGTAGAGTTAATGCTTACCAAATAATGAATTTATTAATTGCTAATGCTTAAAAAATGCTTCATAGTGTGTAGTTATTATAAAGTGTTACCGAGTATTCTTGTGTTGGCAGATTGTCCCACACAAATTCACTGTGCTGACCAACAGAAGACTTGCAATTGTTCTGTTTGAGCCATGCTTCATACATTATGCCAGTAAACCATTTGACAACCTTAGCTTTTTTTATATTGTTGAGTATTTGCTTTAAATTAATTGTATATTTTGTTTTGTACAATCACAGGTTTATTTTGATGTACTCCACTGTACTTTGCACACAGTATAATTCTGCGCTTACTACTACCATTGTCGGTTGCTTAAAAGTAAGTATCTCTTATTCTTCAAGTATGTCTTTATCCTGTCTTTTGTTGTATTAATGATTTTTTTCTGTCTGCAGAATATATTAGTGACATATATTGGAATGGTGTTTGGAGGGGATTACATTTTCTCATGGACTAACTTCATTGGTCTAAACATCAGGTATGAATGGAGCTTTTCACAAAATGAAACCTAGGGTTGGGCATTATGGATATTTAAGCAGTATCAATTTTATGGATTTCATTTTGTTGTTTTAAAAGTTGCAAAACCGTTTGGTTAAACAAGATCCCTTTGCAAATGCACTATGCATTGATAATAAGCAGTTTTATTAACAGTAAAAGCTTTTAACAAAACCGTCACCATCATCTCCTCTTTTGATGGCAGGAGTATACGTCTTCAAAATTACAACAAGAACATTTTAACTGAATTTGCAGAATTGTTTTTAAAAAAAAATGTTTTATTTAATTACATTTTTTATTTCTGCCTTAATTGAAAAAGTACTATCCAATCAGATAACCTTGCTCTTCAAATGGCTCCCAAGTGATTATATGCTTCACTGCAGCTGCTTCTAGACTTTCAATTGATCTGTCTGTCTGTTTTCATTAGATCGTCACCATCTTTATCTGTTTTTAAATCCAAGTTATATCTGAATACTTGTATTGGGGGCGTATCTTGTATTTTTATATCCCAATGTTTACGGGTGTAGTTTAATCACTTGCTTCTCTGACACGCATAGCCTACTCTAACGAGCAGTAAGCAGATCTCATTTCTAATTTAAATATGTCGATCTAAATAGTATATTTAAAATACAAGTTAACGTTTTGATTTCATAGATATACAAATAAGTCATGTATCCATGCAACATATATTTCCAAATTTATCAGAGTTTTATATGAATTTTGACATGCGGTATAACCTATATTTATGAGGTCCAAGAAACATTAGCGGGTTTTGCTACTTTATGATAATAATTTACATTTTAAGTACAGCAGTTTTCTATTAACTTTTTTAAAAACAGTGCCATTTTTTTTAATAACTTTTAAAATCACAATTTAATTTAAACGTTGACGTTTTATTTATCTTTTTTTTTTTTTACCTGTTTGTTATTGTTCAAACTATTTATTATGTTTAAAGTGGCTGACAATAATAAATATTCATAATAAAAAGAATTAAACTGCCACGTTCGTGATCTGTGCAGAGCTGTAGCCGCCTAATTAGGCCCACTATGTATTTCAATACCAGTCATTATGATGGTATCTGGAGAGACAATCTTTTTCTGAGCTGGTACTTGGTGAAAAAAGTTTGTGAAACACTGTTTTAGAATATGTAAGCGTTTAAAATGGGTCATCAGTTTTGATGGCATCACTTTACACTTCATCTTATCATCAGAACTTCAGGCCAATTAAATTCTTTCTGGAATGGGGAAGCCTCTCTATACACGATAGCAATTTTAAGGAATTACTGATCTCATTAGCTCACGTTTACTATAGTATGTATGGTGATTGGCATATATAGTGTACTTTGGGGACAGGATGTGTAAATAAGCTTTCAGTTGGGTTGAATGAAAAATGGCCCATGACACAACAGCATATTGTGGATTATGTGCAAAAGTCATTGCAGAGTGCAGACACCACAAATCTGAATCTTACAACTGTTTTCAACATGATGGAAAAGATTAAACATCCTCTGCATTATCAATAACACTGATATGAAGGAATACATAAGCAGATATTATAATTTCACACAGATTTAATGAAAATTAAAGTTTCCCTGTGACAACAGTTCCATGGTTAATATAAAAATTGAAATGATATTAGACATCATTTATAATGTAACTGTGGCTATGTAGCTGTGCTAGACTGTGACCAACAAAGTGCGATTGTGATTTTGCTAATTTCAGCTTGGTGCAAGAGTCGTTTCGAGGTGTTGCGCTACGCTTTTTAAATAGCAAATGCATTAGCGCTCATATGTGCCCCCATAGGCGTTCTTGTCTAAAAAGTAAGGCCTTCTGATGCGCACTGCTGGCGCGTTGCTATTTTGAGAAACTATAATAGATTTTTCAATAGACCAAAACAAACCCGGTCTAAACTCTGGCGCAAAGTTGCGCCTCGCTTACACACTGCTTAAATACGCACAAGAGAGCAACAGGCAAATATCTTTACATATGAAAAAATGTAAATATTAAGGATATATATAGTATATAATAAGAATATATATAGGATATAAATATAAAGGATTAAAATATTACAAAACATATTATTTTGTAGCCTACATAAATATGAAAAATCACTGCTTTTATGTCTTCATCTCGGGAGGCTTTTTCAGTTCATGCATAACAATTTGCTTTTGTATAATGTTATTAATATTAGCAGTATTATTTAATATATCCATATTTATATTTGTTTTATTAAATACAAGCTTAGATTTGCCCACCTGTCAGGTTTTAGACCATATGGGGCACAGCATGTGTTTTAGGATATAACTCATGTTTTTGAGCACATTTGTTATTATTATTCATTTATTCGTTTGCTGGAAATTAGAACTGAATTTAGAAATAGTTTTGAAACGAATATTTGCGCTTAACAAACGCAATTTATTATTTATAAACTAATTGATGTCTGTGCGTAAAGGTTTCCCTATCCAAAAGTGAAAGTAGTTCCATTATCTCTCATTCTCATGCAGTAGATGCTCTGTTTAACAGTTTTCTGTTAAAAAACTGTTAACTGTTTGCTAGTGAAATGCTCAGTTTTTCCACTTAGACTTACTTTGCGTCCTGTAAATAGTGAATGCGCTTATGGCGCGACGCAGCTGACTCTTAAAGGGAATGGGAGATGAGACTCCTAATTGGTTTATTCTCAAAACACACCTATAACTCATTAAGAAAATAAACTCAACCCTTTTAGACCATGCGCCACGGCACAAAGCGGATTTTCCCGTCCTTAAATTAGCAAAAATGCGTTCTGACACACCCTGAAAGCGTTTGCGCCCTGCATTTTGCGCTCTGCGCATGGACCGTCAAAATAGAGCCCAAGATGTTCTGCCCTCTTTGCTTTTGTTAGTTTTTTTTTTTTTGTTTGTTTTTGAATATTACAAAACTTTATAATAATTTAAACAAGATCATAACAAAACATCACATTTTGATTAACCATTATCTATCTATCTATCTATCTATCTATCTATCTATATATATATATATATATATATATATATATATATATATATATATATATATATATATATATATATATATATATATATAATCCCCCAGTGCTAAAGAAACCCATTCTTGAGTTGTCTGAATGTAACATAACACTAGTGATTTGATCTGCTGTATTTGTCTTTTCAGTATTGCTGGCAGTCTGGTGTATTCCTACATTACCTTCACCGAGGAGCAGATCACCAAACAGAGCGAGAACACCAACAAACTAGAAGTCAAAGGAAAAGTGGCTGTATGACCAATGGATGGAGGCTCCATTGTGATGCACAAGACTGTATCTGTGAGTTTTTGTATTTCTTGCAAGAGCAAGCAAGCAGAAATCCCTCCCTGGATTTTTTTATTTCAATTTTAATGATATGAAGACAATATTGACTGTAAAAACTGCAGCAGGTACAAGCAGGACATTGACCAAGCTTCAAACATACTGGAATGTGCTTTTCCAGTGCAAATATTTACCTATTTCTCACTACTCTGAGGAAACGGTGTCTGCATTACAAATGAAGAGTTTGTGTCCCCTGATGAACTGCTTTCACTGGATTGTTGGACACAATTGTTGTTGTTGTTTATGTTGAAACACCTGTCGTGTTGCCTATTGAAGAGTACTTTTAAAGTTGTCTTTTTTTAGTTAGTAAAGTTATTTATTTTTTATGAAAGTTCATATTATTGTTAGGTATGTAAATTAGGTTTTATTTACTGGTAATGTTTAATCTACAGAAAGGGAGTTAACATTGTTTTAATGGTTAATATTAGGAGTGTGTAAAATAAGGTACGCATGTGAAACTTGAGTATTTTTAATAACAAGCTTTAAAGAAGAACAATATTTTAAGCATTCTCAGTGTTACATTGTTCAACTGAAGAAATTTGTATAAATGCTTTTATACTTTTTTTTTTGTATTCGAGATTGTAATGCAGTAACTATTTGTTTTATACTGATGGAATCATTGTTTATTATAAAGGCAAATGGTGTAGTGATTGCACTTTAACAGGTTTTGTCAGTGATTTCTAAGTGGAACATTTCAGTATTTTGTTAAACAAATTAAGAATGGGGTATGATATTGGTGTTTTTGACCAATACAAATGGCTCAGTATTGCTTGTGCTGGACATCCGAATGCATTCTGCAGTTACCGAATGTCTTGTCGTTCATGTTGCCACTTTTCTTGAACACCGTGTTTGTACATTTGCTTAGAGATTCCGATTTTATGGATGTGCTTTATTTCTCAGCACTGCCATGATCAAAGACACTGTTGCTTCAGATGGGTTTTATATGTTCAGCTTTCACTTTTTATGTTTTTGTTCAGTTTAGTGAAAGAAACGTGTCTGTCAAATTTGTTCACATTCTCGGTGACTGTATCAGCAAGAATTGGGAAATGTATAACATTTAAAATACCTCAGCACAAAGAGTCTGTACTTTTTCATTTTCTTTTGTTAACCAAAATATAATGCTTTGATTTGTTTATTTGTTATTATTGTTTGCATTGTTTTGTTTCTCTGGAACTGTATTGTGTAGTACTTTCTCTACAGTTGTTTGAATAACATAAAAGCACATGGATTGATTAACAAATTTGATTGGAACAATTGATTTGAGCAAGTTATCTGCCAAACAAAGCATTATTTTACATTTATACATTTGGATATGCTAACAAAAACCTCTATCTATGCCTGTCATCATTCCCTTCATTCTTGCAGGACATCTATCTTCCTACACAGTTATGGTCGGTTTCCACTGAGTAGTACGATATGGATCATCTTTATCATGCTTGCGTTCCACTGCCAAAAGAGTGTCAATGGTACCCTGACATGGTGTACGACAGAAAGTTTCAGTCGATGTCATTCTCGCTCGAGGAAATGTCAAAGTAAAGCTGTACAGGTTGTTCACATATCATACAAGAGGCACTCTCAAAACAAATGCTGTATACACAAATACTTGCGTATAAATGTTTATTACTACCCTTTCTATGAACATTTGATTATAACTGCAGATCAATTATATGCAAAATAGCCTTCTGTAATGTCTGCCATTATTCATTCATTTATTTTCTTGTCGGCTTAGTCCCTTTATTAATCCGGGGTCGCCACAGTGGAATGTACCGCCAACTTATCCAGCAAGTTTTTACGCAGCGGATGCCCTTCCAGCCGCAACCCATCTCTGGGAAAATGTCTGCAATTATATCAAATAAATAAAAAAATGCAACATATATGAACACATACAAACCCCCTTACAGGCTCTGATAGGTTACCAAATACAGAAAAACTTCACCAGCATACATTTAGTCCATATTTGGGTTCATGAACAACATGCAACAAATATCCTACTACCAGGGTTATGGTCTTCAGAATTATTTCAGCAACCTGTGGGAAGGAGATCAGGACCCAATCTGACTGAGAGTCACAACTGACCTTCAGTGAGAGCGTAAGAGTGCCTTGACCTGCTCAAAGTCTCTGTGAGAGAGAAGCTGCTCCATCTTTAGTCGTTCCTAGATATAGTGTGATGAGACAAATCTTCAAAGTCAAACCATTTAGCACTGTCCAGAACCTCAAGAAAGCCCCATGTGTTGTACTGAGGTGTGCTTTTGACTTTGAGAGGTATTTTCTTTTTCCTAATCTCATGTTAAGTGTAGCAGAGGAAACAGGAACTTTGAGTATTTCAACTGAGGGTTCTGTAAGAGTTCTAGTTGTGAATGGATTTTCAAACTTTAGTGGACCTGCACCAAACAAACTGTTGATTGTTGATTCACTGTGCATTAATATAAATCTAAATACTGATAGTAAACAACATAGAACAGCAATGATGACTAGTTAGTGTACCTGAAAGTGTATTAATGAGTAAAAACTAAATAAAAATGGCTAGCATGCTTTTGTGAAGTCCAAAGATAGACAGAGAGTGTGGAAAACCTAAATATATACGTTAACCCTGCTGGATCATGTCGGACATGATTTTTAAATCACATTTCATCTTTAATAAAATAAATTTGTTCTTTCTTTGATTCGTTACTCCATTCTTCAGTAGCCACACCACACGATCCTGCCAGTAGATGGAGGAATAGGTTTGCTTACCGCCATAGCCGAAAGAAGAAGAAGAATAACGTAAACAAATATGGCTGAGGTAAGATAAACGAAACAGTTCGTAGCAAATAGCGGTCTTAAGAGGTCAGCACAACCTTTCAGTCAGTCAGTTTGATTAAACGAAGACGTTTGCGATTTTGCAGCTGTTTTATTTACTGAGTGCCAAACATAATTATGTAACGTTATATGTGTAATTAGTCACAAACACTGCATTTAATAAACCCTGTTATTTTGAGTCACAGTTTTAGCACTGTGACATGTCATGTTAACCAGCTTTGCATTCAACTGTAAATGAAAATTTATAATCAGGCAATGTGTGGGTTTTTGAGGACTTTTTTTTACTAGGGGTTAAAATGTCTTATTCTCTATTTCTTATTCTGCTTTCAGCCATCATTATGTGATTCAGTCTCAGGTAAATATTTCAGTTAATATTTAATATATTACTAGCAGAAACAAAATAGTTGCAGGATACAACAGCCCATTGACAAAACTTATTTTATATAAAGTTTATATATGTTTTATAAATATCTTATTTGATGTTTTAAATACTATCTGTAAAATTAAGATGTCAATATCTAAAATAATGCTTCATTATTAATAAAATCATTTGTAAAAATCTATACTTATTATTAAATGTATTTCATTATATTTCAAATAAACAATCATCTTGCTGACAAACAACTGAAATTTTGTGATTTGAGGTAAAGGGGAAAATTGTAAATATAAATGTAATTCTGGGGCTGCACTGTTATCCTAAAATATTTTATTAAATGATTCCTGTTTCGAGTATGACTGACATGTTTTTAAGTTCTTTTTACACACAGGCATGGGCAGTATTTCTGATACATGTATTTCAAATACAAAATAGTATTTTGTACATTATATTTGATAGGGTTGATTAAAACGGCTTTATATTTTGTATCAAAATACTATAGTCTTGTTTTTTGTAGTCAAAGTACTTTGCAAGAAGTCATGCTGACATCTTAAAAATGATGCTTCTGATTGGTGCTTTCTTGTTATTTGCCTTGAGATTAGAACAAAAAAAATTATTTTTTAAAAAGTTGGTGAATGCTTGGATGAATGAAAATTATGTGTAAAGAAAGTAACAGACAAAGGGTGAGGGTATTTTCAGGAGCAAGTCAACAACCATTGAAAATAGCTACTGAGCAATGTTAAGACCCGAAATATATAATCGTCACCTTAGAATTATAAGGTTCTATCTGACATTTTTGTCAAAAGTGAGGTATTGACATATTCTTATTAAATGACAACTTATTTACATTTTGGGATTTTTTTTTACAAGTTGTTTACATTTCAGGACTTTTTTATTTAAAAAACAAATGTTACACGCATACTGTTTGCTATGGAATGCAAAAACTTTGTAGCTTAATATCTCAAAATCATTCAGAACGCAGATAGAACCTTATAATTCCAAGATGACGTAATGGCTACTCACCTTACTCTCTGTGTATGAGCAGACGCAGAATTTGAATCTTTTTATCTCGAGACTTCTGGTCTCATTCACTTCCATTCTGCTTGATGTTGCAAACTGATATTTTCTTATTATATGATTCTGCTTTGTCTGTATAATCATGCAAACATTTGTTTGTAGAGCAAGCAGTTTGACCATTTTCTGCGGTTTATTATTTCTAGTCATTTCTCCCATAGGCAGCTGAATCAGAAGTTCTAAAACAATAGCAAAAACGAGCGCACTTCCGCATTGTAGAATAAGGTCAATAGTGTAAAAAAAAAAAGAGATGGAATATGGATGATGCCACATAATGCGTGAAAACGTAATCAACATGACAATGTTGATACTCAACTTCAACTCTGAAATCTGGCTTATTCTGTTAAGGTGCTTTGACACAATCTACATTGTGAAAGCCCTATATTAAGGGTAATTCTTTAACTATGAGCACTTTTATGTCCTTTGATCATATGTCCAATAATACATATACTTTGGATCAAATTTCTCTTTTTTTGTCAAACTAGCAATAAAACCTACTTCAAAAGAATTTACCAGCTTTCTATTTTATATTTTTTCATATTATTTAACCTCCTTTTAGGTGTCACAATCACTGTTTTCACCTTGTCACACACCCAGAGTTTTAAACTTCAACAATGAAAGTAACATTTTAAAATATTATTTATCTGGTATCAATTTATGTATCCTAATGAAGCACTAGTGAAATAATTAAATAATATCTCGTTATTAATATGAGACTATTATCAATATTATTTTTATATAAAATATAGCTGTCGCACAGTATCAGTGTCATTTCCACCACAACACTGTAACGTCACTTTAAAAAGTTTGTGTTATAGATTATTTAGGTGGTTTCTATGAAAATGAATAGTGCCATCTGAGAACATGTTCAGGATGGAGGGAATTAAAAATTTTATCAACAACACTTGAAGAAAAATCAAGGTTAATATTGCTTGATAAGGAAATACATTTATTCTATGTCATTTCCAAACATGTTGTACCTTTAAAGATGATTTTAAAAACCAAACCAAATTAAGGTAAATAAAAGTGTTTTGTATACATGAAAGGATAGTATCAATTTGAAGCTAATCGGTGAAGCTATTGGTCATTTTTTCACAATAAACTTGAAATGTCATTTCCACCACTGCCATTTCCATCACCACACACATTTTTAAAAGATATTTAAAAAGTTCTCATCACACATTAAAAATGTATTTACAATGTATAAATTCATGCTCTATTTAAAATATAAATTCTGTTTATTTGTTTTCTAATAAACTCTTAAAAAAATAAATATGAAATTTTAAAGTGTGACAGGTGTACAATTCAGCATACAACTAATTTATTTCAATGACAAATGTATAATTATTATATATATCATGGAAAGATTGGTTAAACTAGATACAAAATGATCTTAGACAATGTTTGACTGCCATCATTTATTTCATTTTGAAATAAGCTGACTCAATATGTATATTAAATGATTTAAACCATAGGATATCTTCTTCAAGACAGGACTTTCTGTATGAAATTTGTGAATTTATACTAATTTTAAAGAGAAACACAAGTTACCTTTGGGTTACAAGTTCAACTCACTAACCAATAGGCCACAACTTCCCTAGGTGAATGAAGTGGCAGAGAAAATTTGTTATCATACTTTGTTTACTTTACTAAGTCAGTTTAATAGTGAAGGGATTGGTCCAAAGCCTATTAATGGAAGGTTTGGAAAGAAATTTCATGTTACCTTTGAAAGTATTTTCAAAATACAGTATTTTATTTTGATACTTTTGAAGCTGCTGTATTTTGTAGTTTATTTTGATACAATTAAAATGTATGTATTTAGCATTTAATTTAAAAATACATTTTAATGTATTTTTGCCCATCCCTGTTTACGCCGAACATTTTAGTATTAATTATGAATATCAATAATATTGATTGATTAAAAACATCTCTACCTTAAGCAGGAGCACATGTAGCAGTCCAGGATGAGGACAGAGACATTCAACATTCATCAGACATGCTTGTACAAAACTCCAATGATGGGAAAGAAGAGGAAGAGACCAGCTCAAGCACCAGAACTGATAACCTTGCTCAAGTATGAACCTTCTCTTACTTTTTATAAAGTTTACTCCAGACCTCTATGATGAGGCCATAATAAACACATGTAAAGATTTCTATGAAAAGCAATTTATCATAGCAAAGTTTGTTTTGTTTGTTTGTTTGTTTTGGTGTGTGTGTGTGCATAATCATTAAATCCATGAATTACCATCATGGCTGTAAAGGAAGCGGAGAGGCCAGAGTTCTCTGATCAGGGTGGCTACTATCCTTGCAGCACAGATCAACTCAGTGACTTTGACAGAGGCCAAATAGAGATGGCAAGACGACTGGGTCAGAGCATCTCAAAAACAGCAAGTCTTGTGGGCTGTTCACGATCTGCGGTGATTAGTATTTATCATAAGCGGCGCAGGAAAGGACTACCGGTGAAGCTGTGCACAAATGCTTTCACAGAGGAGCAGACCACCAAACAAAAGAACAAGGCCAGCAAGCTAAAGAGCAAAAGGAAAACGGCTGTATGACTGTGTGTGTGTGTGTGTGTGTGTGTGTGTGTGTGTGTGTGTGTGTGTGTGTGTGTGTGTGTTTACTTTTTTATGTCATTCAGGCTAGTCAAGAAGTTCAAGAATTTCTTTCTGCAAATTTAAAATAATTTTAAGTGTAGGTGTGAGCGGTGCACATTTTCATTTGCTTAGCAAAATGTGTGGTATTTATTTACTGGAAGTCACCAAATAAGCACTGTATACACTGTAAAAGCATTTAGTTGATTTTACTGTTAAGAAGTGAGTAAACCCATTGTCTTAAATTGATTAAGTAAATTAACTATGTGCATATTTAATCAGAAGTGGGCGTGGCTTGTTTTTCTACTGCTAGCTGATCGGATGTAGTAGGCATCTCATTCAGAAGATGGGGAAAGGGGTTTTAGAAGAGTCATTACAACCTAACAAACTCCTCCTGCTGACCATTTCTGGTTGTTGTCAAAACTGACAGTTGAACCAGCATGGTTAGGTATGTTAGCCATGCCCATTACCTCAAAATCATGTAATCATTTAACTGAAAACAAACAGGAAGTGCATTGTCAGATTTTGTTTCTTAACGACATGCACAGATGGATTGTTCACCACAAAACTAGCCATGTGAGACAACAACATTATATGGTTAGTTTTGATTTCTTGGGGACTTTAAGTTTCAACTTACAATGGGTTTACTCTCTTTTTAAAGTACAGTCAACACTATTAAGGCAACAGGTTTTCTCACGTATTTAAAGTTGAGTAACTAACTGCTTTTTACAGTGTGGATACATTCTTTAGAAGATACAGTATGAAATGTGAAATACACGACATTTGCATGAAATGACATTTACATTTTTTTTTAAGAGGTTTTTTTTTTTTTGGTTGTTATTATTTAAATTAAGACAGTTCTGCTCTTATTTTAAAATCCACTCTGTTATTTATAGTTTAGATACTTCTTTAATGCTTTGCTTACTGAAAGCATTTTTAAATGCAGATGGAAAATATTGTAGCTCCACTATTATTTGAAGTTCATTAGTGATGTCATTTGTTTGTCCAGTATTGTTTGGTCTTATATTTTGGACTATTCTGTATGCTGTGTTCATTGTCAGACATTCAAATGGCTTTATTTTAATGATTAAAAATGCCATTATTTTGAAAAATGTAATAATTACATTATATTTTATTGATAAGTTATTTAAATTTGTCTTTTGTCTTTTAAGCTGTCATATAGTCCTGTTACAAACTGCCTTTCAGATGAGATAATGTGCCTCATCTATATGGGGATGTTGTCACATTTCATGTTTATTGTTCAATGTGCATGAAAGAGTACATGTGCACAGTGCAAAATAAATATTTTTATCTCTTTCTCAGAGAAAATAGCTCATATATTTTGGTGTATTTGAACAAAACATGTTCCTTAAATATAAATATATTTATCAAAATAATATTTTAGTCACCTAACGTCTTTAGAAATAGAGTTTTAATACATTTAAATTCATACAAAAAATGCAAACTACAAAATTTCAACTAAATTTGATATCTTTTTTTGTTTCTCTTGATTTCTGCTTTTTTTGTAATTAAGTATTTTTCCCTAACATAAATTGGGGTTACTAATTTTTGGACTGGGGCAGCACGGTGGCGCAGTGAGTAGCACAATCGCCTCACAGCAATAGGGTCGCTGGTTTGAGCCTCAGCCAGGTCAGTTGGGATGTCTGTGTGGAGTTTGTATGTTCTCCCCGTTTTTGCTTTGCTTTCCTCCGGGTGCTCCTGTTTCCCCCACAGTCCAAAGACATGCAGTACAGATGAATTGAATAGAATAAATGGTCTGTAGAGTATGAGTGTGAATGGATGTTTTACAGTAATGGGTTGCAGCTTGAAGGGCATGCACTGTGTAAATCATTTGCTGTATAAGTTGGCGGTTCATTCCACTGTGGCGACCCCTGATGAATAATGATGAACCCCTTTGCTTAATAAAAGAATACACAAAGGATTTTTAAACGCAGAAGGGAAATGTTGTTGCCCTGCTATTATTAGAACACTATACTGTGACATTAGTGGTCATTTATTTGTCCAGTGTCTGTTTGGTCTTATATATTTGGACTATTCTGTATGCTGTGTTCATTGTCAGACGTTGAAATGGCTTTATTTTAATTAATAAAAAATACCATTATTTTGAAAAATGTAATAATTATATTTTATTGCTAAATAATTATAATTTGTCTTTTAAGCTGTCATATGGTCCTGTTACAAACACCATTCAGATGACACAATGTGCCTCATCTATAATGGGGCATGTTGTCACATTCTATGTTAATTTCTCAGTAAATACAGCTCATATATTTTGGCGTATTTGAACAAAACAAATTCATTAAATAGATATATTAATCAAATTAATATATTAGTCACTGATTGTCTTTAGAAATGGAGAGTTAATACATTTGAATTCATGCAAAATATTGAAAAAACAAAATAAATACAAACTAAAAAAATTCAACTCAATTTTATATCTTTTTAATTTTTTTATTTTTCCTCTTTTTAATGTAATATTTTTTTCTAACATAAATTGGGGTGTACTCATTTTTAGACTGTTATCATAAGTTATTTTATTAGATTAGCTCGCGATTTGGCTTCAGTACTGACTCATCTAATGTATATACACAAATATAATATTGTAAAGCAACATATATTGGAAATATGAATTTAAATGATATATTTGTAAGGGGAGTACTCATGCTGAGCACTGTAGGTAATGAAAAAGTATACAATGTAACTATGAAACAAAACCATATATTTGTACTAGGTGTGTACTTATTTTTTAAATACATGTAAAATAAATTTATAAAAGAAATGCTATATTATGAACCCCATGTGGATTCACATAAACTGCTACATCAACCAAAATAAAAAAAATATATATTTTTAAATATTTTTGTGGTTTCTGTTCTAGTGTGTTTTGCTATTATAACAACTATTGGCATTAATAAAATAATCATTTGAAGAGAGCAGCATAGCCCCGTGAGATCTCATTTTAAGGGGTGTCCCTAATAAGAAATTCACACAATTTATAAGTATTATTCATTAGTTATAAAAACAATTATGAGGGAAACAAAGGGTCCAGTACCTAACCTCCATTTTAAAAGGTAAAACTCTGTAAACTTCTGAAAAATATTCAAGTATTATTTGCTATTTAACTTATTGGTAATATTTTTACGACAAAATTAATTAATACTGATAAATATATATTCTGGAAAATAGTTTTTTTTCAGATATTAACTGTGTTTATGTGATGGTGGGACTTTTATTTTGTAGTGTTCGCAACTCTACTGCAGCTGTTCTCATCTTCAGAGTTGAGAATTAAACAATTGTTATTGCTGGCTTCACGCAGAACCTACATCAACTATGGCGGAGGTAAGAAACATTACAAATTGCAGCAAATAACGCGTCTGGGAGAATCGCGTAATGTTTAAATCAACGTATCTTAATTTTTCATTTTAGTCTATTGAACCATTACGTATTTCTTAACATTCGAGCTCTGAATAATTAGCAAACAGTTTAAGGCGCCCAATTTGAATGTGTTAGCAGCTAGCAGCTAACTTGTTGCCTGAGCGCCAAACTCACATCCAGGTTAACTTATTCTTCTGTTTTTACTATTTAACACAAACATTGTGTAGTCAGTTGTAAGTAAAAGTACCCGGTAATTTTTCAGAGTCTTTATATTAACACAAGGTTTTATGTACGTTAATACGTCTTTTCTCTCATTGTTTTTGTTTTTAAAATGTGTTGTTTTATCGTAGCGTTTCAAATGTTGTTTATTCATTTTTTTCAGCCCTCCTTAAGTGCTTCAGGCTCAGAAGGTAACGTAGATTTATGATCATGTTGGCTGTGCTTCAAAGCTTTTCTTGTGTGTGTGTGTGTGTGTGTGTGTGTAAACACACACAAACACACACACACACACACACACACACACACAAATATGCATACTTAAACATGCATAAATATATGTACTGTATATACACAACTGGTCAGTAGTAAGGGGTCAGTTTTTATTTCATTTATTTTTTATTGTTATTTATTATTCTGTAGATCAAGGCGGGATTTATTAAAAAAACAATTTTATATTTATTACAATTTTAAATTATTACTTTCTTATTGTATGTAGTTTCAAATGAAATTATTACTCCTTTTATTGTTGCTTTCATTGCTATTACATTAACAATAATAATTAATAATAGAGTGATTTCTAAAGGATCACGTGCCTCTGAAGACTGTAGACTATATATAAACACACATGGATACATGAGTATAAATATAATAAAACATTTTTGAACATGTTAAGTTTTCTCTGTTTGAGTTTTTATTATGTAAACAATGCCAGTGTTTATCTTTAGAGCGGTTAAGAAATCCATATTTGTTGGAATAACTCTGATATTCAGTCACAACAAATAAAAACATTTCATTTGATCCTTTGTCATTTTCAATTAGAAAGAAATATTAATAACTAATTATAACTAATAAATAATTAATATAGAATAATACCATGATTATAAATAAATAATTACATTACTTATTAGTTTTATTATTATTATTACTGTTCTTTTGTAAAAGTGAATAGATAAAACTAATAATAATATATATTTTTTATTAAATAGGAGCACATGCAGTGGTCCAGGATGAGGACAAAGACTTTGATCCTTCTGCAGACATGCTTGTGCATGATTTTGATGATGAGCAGACTCTGGAGGAGCAGGAAAAGCTGGAGGGAGAGACCAACTTCACCAATGAAATTGATGACCTCACTCGAGTATGGGGCATCTGTTGTTTTATTTTTTATCATTCACTACATGCGCTCAAGATTAAGCCCTTTTAATAATCGACATGGGTCTAATTTCATTATGTGACTGCACTTCGTTTTGGTAGGAGGGTGAGATGCCCATCGAAGAGCTTCTGAAACTGTACGGCTACAGCAGTGGTGCCTCTCCAGAGGAAGAGGAGGAAGATGTGGAGGAGGAAGATTCCACAGAGAACGCTTGCAGCAAAGTAAACCCATTTATGAAAATATTTTATATGAAAATGATATTAAGTAATTTAATATATTGTGATATTAAATATGCACAATATTGATATTGGCACAACAATTATTTGTTAATTTTTTTTAGTAATGCATAACAGTACGTTAATATTGAGTCTTAATTGTTTTATTAAATTAATTTGTAATTAATTAAATGTATTTTTTTAAAAATAATATCAGTGCTTCCTACATAGACTTTATTTGGGTGTGCTGCCTTGTTTTTTTTTTTACTATTATTATCATCGTTGTACTTTTTTTTTTTTTTTGTATCCACTCAATATAAACAAATATCCGCGAGAGATTAAGTAGTGAAAAATCTTCTCGTCTGTACCTGTGTCATATCACTTGTTCTGTTTGTGCGAGACAGTCTCACATGCTCTGCAGACTATGCTTGAAACAACAGTATCTCTAGCAGAAAAGATCTGTTTTTGAAACAAATGATGACCGTAGAAGTCAGTAATTAAATTTAATTATTTATTCAATGTTTTCTGCTCCAAAATACTTTAAATGTTTCTCACAATAAAATATATTCTGTTCAAACGGGAAAAAATATTTTTTTTTTTACCCAGGCATTTAAAAAGTATATATTTTAGAGCAGTAATCACAATACCAAGAAAATGTGATATTTTTATTCGAGATTATCATACCTTCAGAATCTAATACTGGCCCATGCCTACTGCAGACTCACAGAGACCTGCAACTTTTCTAAATCTACTAAAATGTCCGGGATTTGGTTTTGCTTTCTAAGCTGTCGTTAATTTTATGCGCACAGTCACAAGAGAGATATTAAATAATAAATTATTTAATCTTAACGATTCAGAAGAACTTTGAACTTTCAGAAGAACTAAATACTCGGAGAGGACTACATTACATCTAAATTGGCTGCAGAATATATGTACACCTTTAAAATGGGTAATCAACTCATTTGCCTCATTTAAATAATCTACATGTTTTATTCTTGTAATTATTATAATTTATTTGTGATATTGTCTGTTTTTTCTGTCATTTATTTCTCATTTGCTATCAATTTTATTAATTTGATGTCAGTATATTACATATCTCATACATCTAAAATGCTTTAATGGTGTTTGTAAGAAAAAAATGCATAAAAGAGAAATAATGAGTGTTTTTCATTTATTTTATTTATTCTTTTTTATTTTAACCTATTGAATAGAAAAGAGTTCAAAACTGATAATAATAAAATAGTGTTAAAAATCACAGTTTTGTTTGTTGCATATAGTTAACCATTTATGTGCTGTGGGTAAAAGGTGTTTCAATCAGACCACCACTGCAAGTATTTCAAACCCGTGGGAAGCACTCAATATTAACAAAGAAACTATAGTAAATTTGGCCTTTTCTCACTTTTGATTTTAATCCATTAACTAACATTTACTAATGAGACTTAAAGTGTGTGCTGATGTGTTATAATCCTTTTACAGTATAGTTAGTTTGAAACATTTATTTACTTTAAATATTTACAGTTGTAGTCAAAATTATTAAACCCCCTTTGAATTTTATTTTTTTATATTTTCCAAATGATGTTTAACAGAGCAAAGAAATTTTCACAGCATGTCTCATAATAATTTTTTCTTCTGGAGAAAGTCTTATTTGTTTTATTTTAGCTAGAATAAAAGCAGTTTTAAATAATAAAAAAAGCATTTTAAGGTCAATAAAATTAGCCAATATAAGTTCTTTTTTTTTCTGATAGTCTACAGAACAAACCATCGTTATACAATGACTTGCCTTATTACCCTAACCTACCTCTTTAACCTAAGTAACCTAGTTAAGCCTTTAAATGTCACTTTAAGCTGTATAGAAGTGTCTTGAAAATCTAGTAAAATATTATTTACGGTCATCATGGCAAAGATAAAATAAATCAGTTATTAGAAATTAGTTATTAAACTATTGTTTAAAAATGTGTTGAAAAAATCTCTGTTAAACAGAAATTGTAGAGAAAAAAAAAACAGGGTGGCTAATAAATTAGGGGCGGGCTAATAATTTTGACTTCAACTGCATATATAATAAAGCCATTCGCTATATTTTTTTTCTATTAAAATAATCTTTTTTGCAGTTTGGGTCAATATCATGATAATGTTGTGTCAAAGGCTTCAACAATTCGCAACAAAATCGCAACAAGAAAGTTTGATATTATATTATCTTTTTTCCTAAAAGCCTAACCTTACTATTATAAGCCTAACACACAAATCTATATGTTTAGTTGTGCATAAAGATTAAATAAATTTTTTTTTTTCATTGGGTGTCAGGTGGAGGAAAAGCCAGAGCTTTCTGACCAGGAGGAGGTTGAAGATGTGCAGTCATCTGGTGAGGAGCCTCCGTCAGGCAGTGTGTCTCACAGCACTGCTCTGCTCATCTGTTCTCGGCCATCCACTTACTTTGAAGGTAAGAATATTGTAACTTACTACATTAGTCATCAGTTTTTAGAAGCTTCACAAGACACAGCCAAGTTAGTACACGATTACCTTTAGTACTCAACATATAAAGTGCTGTATTGCATATTGGAAAAGAATTAGTGTACATTTAAATATGTTGTTTTTATTTATAATAATCATTATTATTATTATTAAGAAAATTATAATGTATTTCTTATATATTTGACACCGTTTTAAAGAAACAACCCACTAAAATGTCATTTGGTGTAACTAAAGTTATATAAAAAACACATTTTCAGACATTTACAACAAAAATAATTTGTTGGAATATTACAAGAATAGTTTTTTTTTTTTTTAACCTTTTGGTCAGTAAAGCATTTTTAATAATTTAATATGTACAACATTTTAGTCTGAGTGCTATTTTATATATTATCTTGTGTGAAGTCAGAATGAGGTAGGTAAGCTGTTTATTTATTGTTATATTTTTATATATATGCTACATAAAAGGTAATAGTGTACATAAGATAAAATTACACAAAAATAGTACTGTAAAAAAGTAAAAAACGCTATTTATGCTTTATTTGTGCTTTATGCTTGATGACACCCTCGCACTAAAAATCCACTAGCCAGAATATTGAAGATATTAATAATGTTACTTAAAAAAAAAACCCTTTATCAAACAACCCTGAGGAACTGCATCACAGTTTTCGCAAAACATTAAACTTCTTAACATAATTTATTACATATGTTTTTTTTGTGACAGACTCATGAGGAGATGTTTATGTTTTTTGTATCAGAAAATTCTTAGTAAAACCAGCAGATGGTGATGTTGGTTCAGAATCTAACTTGATCTGGCTTTACTTGATTCTCTTTGTGTTTTACAGGTTATGAGGAAGAATCTGAAGATGAAGAGTATATTCCATCTGAAGACTGGAAGAAGGTAGATTTTTTTTTCCCTAAATGTGTTTTTTCTTATGTATACAATCTTTGTTTAAATGAAGTTTAGACACTTGTATTTTTTGGGGGTTTCCCTTTTATAGGAGATTATGGTTGGTTCAATGTACCAAGCGGAGACTCCTGTTGGCTTGTGTAAATACAAAGACAATGAAAAAGGTAAAAAATCTAAATAATATGCTAATTTAAATACACTATGTGCATACATTTGAAAAATTCTGTTAAAAGCACCAGAGATTTCCAAAATGCACATAGAAAATCACCATTGCTTGCAACAACAGTACAATAAGCATGCTTTTAATGCTCTCTGTACAGTTCACAAAAACATGCATACACTTTGACCACTATAATTTAATGCACAAATAAAGGCACAACATTTTAACATTTGTACTTGTCATTCAAAATGAGTTTGATTGGATAATAAGCTATTACCTGTACAAAGTGAATGAATAATGCTTGTATCAGAGATTATTATGAACATTTGCCATGCAGAATCTAAGAAAGCATAAACAAGGTTTTGCGATCCATAAACAAGTCTCTTGATGTATGCAACCTCACAGTTTGAAGTGTATGTAATAAGAAATCAATGCAGGCTGTTGTGGGTTATTAAAGTAATGGGGATTCTCACAGGATAAAGATACTCACTTAGATGAATAGTTATGAGAGGGATCGTAAAAGAAATTCTTTTAAAAATTTAAGTTAATTTCCTCCTCAAATTGTTGTTTTTTAAGCAAAAAAAAAAGACACACGCATGCACAAATAGCGAAGAAAAAAAAGTCCCAACATTCTTTTAGTAATTAGAAACAAGAATTTTTGTTAAACCTGAAAAATGTTGTCTTCTGTCAATCATGACATTGTGATATACATTTAATGTGTATGTTTTGTTATTCATCTGTTTGTCTTCCACAAATCAAGTGTATGAGAATGATGATCAGCTTTTATGGAATCCGGAGTTACTTCCAGAGGAAAAGGTTGTGGAGTTTTTAACAGAAGCCTCTAAACGCAGCGGAGATGAAGCTGGTGTCGACGCCATTCCTGAAGGATCTCACATCAAAGACAATGAACAGGCAGGTCTCCATCCCATGGGATATTTACCTTAATCATACTGATTCCCTTTTTAACATCAGATTATAACCTAATCATTTCTTGGCTTGACTCACAGGCTCTCTATGAATTGTTTAAATGCAACTTTAATGCAGATGAAGCTTTAAAAAGGCTGAAATTTGATGTAAAGCCTGCTAAAGGTGAGTCTATGATTTCTTTTGTACAGTTTTCTTTTAATATGTGATGAATCAATACTTTTAAATCCACAAGATTTTTCCATTAAATGTCATGTGCTTTGAGAAAAATATAAGTGTTTTAATAGAAATTTCAAAGTGTTAGAAGAAAGTTTACACATTTGCACTGGAAAACAAAACAAACACTTATAAAGAACATGCATTGTGATCAGATGATACAATAAAAATGTATTTATGTTTTATTTATTTTAGAACTAAAGTGATTAATAAACAATGAAACATTAAGAGTTCATATTTGAAACATTTATGTATTACTATTTATATCTTACATTTTCATTACTTGGTCTTAAATTATGTATATTTAGGGTTAAATCTGCACAACCACAGTGACTTTGGTTTACTAAATCAATTGTGGGCTTTTAATTAATAAATTTATCATCAATAACTTTAGTTCTAATTTTCAAAATGTATATTTATAGATTTTTTTTGTAATGTTTTTGAATTATCTTGGGAACTTTCTGTAGCAAATATTTATTTGTGATTATGTAATTTAATATGAGAACATTTAACAAATATATTGTATGAAAAACGTAAAACTAATAAAAATAAAAATGTTTTACGTTAATATTTGTCATTAATAAATAGTCTGGCTTCTGCGTGAAGTTTCTGCACAAACAGCACAATTTTTTCATCTAAACTCTTGACTTCTATCAAGTAATGCTTTTCCGAATGTTATTTTGGGGAATTTGAAAAGCTTTCTCCGCTCAAGCACACCAGCAGCATCCAAGCCTGTGATAAAGCAGCTCTCAGCACGTCAGTCAACCCTGTCTGAATGTGTCACTTTAACTGAAATCTCACTCTCTCCCTTAGAGGAAATGTCAGTTTGGACGGAAGAGGAGTGTCGAGGTTTTGAGCAGGGACTCAAAGATTATGGAAAAGATTTCAGCTCAATACAAGCAAATAAGGTTTGTGTTGAGTCCCATTCCTCATTCCAAAACCTGCTAGGATGGCATGGACTTCTGCTCTAAAGTTTTAAAGGAATAGTTCATCGAAAAATGAAAATTACCAAATCATTTATTCACCCTCAAGCCATACTCTGTGTATATGATGTTTTTTTTTTTTTGGTTGGATAAACGCAGTTGGAATAGTTTTCTATTTTATCCTGGCTCTATAATGGATTTGTATTGTGGCTTTTAGTTTAAAGCTTCATTGTATACGTCAGATGCACATAACATGCATTCGACCACAGACGGATGTTAGATATAATCCTGATATGAGATTTAATGCATGCTTATGACAACTGTCATTTTGTGTCATAGTTTGAGATGTCTGACAACTTAACAAACAAATATATTACTAACTGACAACTTGACATTACTAAGAAAACAAAACCTGTCATACACTCACTGGCCACTTTATTAGGTAGACCTGTCCAACTGCTCGTTAATGCAAATTTCTAATCAGCCAATCATATGGCAGCAACTCAATGCATTTAGGCATGTAGACATGGTCAAGACAATCTGCTGCAGTTCAAACCGAGCATCAGAATGGGGAAGAAAGCTGATTTAAGTGAATTTGAATGTGGCATGGTTGTTGGTGCCAGACAGGCTGGTCTGAGTATTTTCACGCACATCTATCTTTAGGGTTTACAGAGAATGGTCTGAAAAAGAAAATGTCCAGTGAGCACCAGTTCTGTGGGCACAAATACCTTGTTGATGTCAGAGGAGAATGGCCAGGCTGGTTTAAGCTGATAGAAAGGCAACAGCAACTCAAATAACCACTCATTATAACTGGGCTATGCAGAACGCACAGCGCGTCAAACCTTGAGGTGGCAGCAGAAGACCACACAAGAACTGAATCCAATAGAGCAACCAACAAATCTGCAGCAACTGTATGATGCTGCAATCATGTCAATATGGCCCAAAATCTCTGTGGAATATTTTTAGTATCTTGTTGAATTTATGCCATGAAGAATTAACGTGATTCCAACCCACTACTAGTAAGGTGTACCTAATAAAATGGCCGGTGAGTGTAAATCTGTCATAAACATAATTGCCACAAGGCCATTAAAATTGTCTCATGAATATTTTTCTGATCACTTTTTATTTTTTAAGTGGAACAAAATTTGTCATTAAAATTTCTCTTAAAAAGTGTCAATACTTTGTCTAATTATTTTATTTATGGCATCATTATATTTATTACGGCACATTTGATATGCATTTGACATTTTAATGACATTCAATTTGTACTATTGTAGTTGAGGTTAAGAAAAATATTAATACTTTTGTAAAATAAATTTATAATTGAATTACACCGTTATAATGGCCTCATGACAATCATCTTTGACGTATTTATAACAAGTTTTGACAAACTTGGTGTCATGACAGCTTTTCAAGATGTTATGAAAAAGACGCAACAAATTATGAAACTAAAATCATAACCTGCCAAACACTTCTCAAACAATGTCACCTTTGCGTTTAAAATGACATAACTTAATGGCAGTTGTCAAAAGCATGCATAAAATCCTAAACAAACCGATCAGATATTTTGGAAGCTTCGAAATAAAAGTCGCTATCTAACGGTGTTATTCAGCATGGAGGAGTCAGAATATTATTAAAACTACTAAAGTAATAAACACCAACGATGGCTTGAAGGTTAATAAATTAAGAGGTTACTATTCCTTTAACTCTTATTTAATTATCTAGACTAATTAGTTGGTAAACTTGACTTTTTCTTGGCTTGGTTATTTGGTTTTATCGTTCAAGTAGGTAATTATTGTTACCTAATCAAACTTTTCCAGGTGAGAACTAGATCTGTAGAGGAATGTGTGGCCTTTTATTACATGTGGAAGAAATCTGAGCGTTATGATTTCTTTGCACAGCAGATCAAGCTTGGGAAAAGAAAATACAGCCTTCGTCCTGGAGTTTTGTAAGTCAGTCTTCTGTACCGTGTGGCACATTTAAAGGTCACAAGTCCGAGTCCTCTAATTAAACTGTGTGTGTACATAGACTGAGAGGCTGTGTAAGGTCACATCCTGCATGCTGTTTGTTTGGCATTACAGGGATTATATGGAGTGTTTTTTGGATGAGAAGGAAAGCTCTGAGTCTGGTGGATCTTCTTTATCACTTCCTACCACATCAAACAACAGCAAAAACCCACTGGAGCCAGAAAGTGACTCTAACGCTCAGAATGGTCAGACTTGCACACACACAATTGTTTTAATACATATGCAAAGGTCAAAGAAAACACATCCTGTTTTGGAGTTTGTATTAAGTTACATTTAAAAAAACATGCATGTATAGAAAGCACATGTAGTAATGAAAGTGAAGTTTCTACTTTACTAAATGTTTAAAATAGCTATTTACAATGGTCTCTTGTTATTTGCAGGAGTTACGTTCTAAAAATAATCCACGATAGGTGAAATCCGCGAAGTGGTCATTTATTTTTTACATTTATTATAGATGTTTTAACACTTTATACACCTTTATACACCATTCTCAAACAGGCATTAACATTTTCACACTTTTCTCTCGTTTAAACACTTGCAAACTTCAAACTTTCGTAGAAAAGTACGGCCAGTATTATAGAATGAAACCAAAGTTCATTGGTTTGGTTCACACACAGCGGCGCGGGTGTGTGAACCCTGATATAAATAATGTTTACAGTTATAAAATGCATGGCGCTGTATGGTGCGGTGCATCCGGTGTGCAACTCCACCCACTTTACGATGGTTTTGGTGTAGACACTTTTGTATTCATTCATTTTTCTCATAATTTTAACTTATGTTTAAGTGTTGAAATTGACTACGGGGTACACTTTGTTTTATAAAATTCCTCACCCTGGTTCTCCTTTTGATACCATTTAAAAATTGTTACAAAATTATTTACAAAGTTGTTCCCATTGAAAGCCTTAAAAAAAATCATGTCACACTTTTATCTTTCCATTTTGTTAGCAAAACTATAATTTAGTCTTAATTTTAATTATTATAGTTTTAGTTAAAAGTTTTTAGGATAGTAACTTTCTTTCTAATATATAATTTGTAAATTTGGCAATTTCTTTTTCAGGTTTTGTTTTTAAACTAATTGTTCTCTATTTAGAAATATTGATTTTGCAAAACCCTGTAATTTTGATTATTTTCTTTTTAACAAGAGTTTAATGAATTTTTTTTGAATCAATGTCAATAAAGTTACCATATTTTAGTCTTTGCCTGATAAAGGGTTATAGACTGCATGCCAGATTAAAATGTTGAAATAGTTGTGTATTGTTTTGGATGTGACAAATTAAGTTTAAATAAATTTAATGTTAGTGTTTAAAATGCTTAAACCAAATTATATTCTAGTTGTCCCTCACTTTAATGCAGTTCACCTTTCGAGGTCTCAGTTTCACAGTTTCTTTTATAGCGCGCTGTGTTCTGCATCCTGATTGACTGTAAACCACTGTCAGTCAATTTTCTCCGTGCCGTGTCTCCTGTAAAGTACAGGATGCGTTAGGATTGCCAAATTTACATAAATTTTTGATCACTAGCAGTGTGACTCTCAAGTGCTATACTATGTGTTTGCAAGTTTTCTCCCCCGCAAATTCACAATGTCAATGAAACGGGCACCTGCGATAGCACCCAAAAGGCAGATATAGATGCTAACTATTGCATGAAAAGTTGGACTTCTGGACAGATAAAAGGAAGGTAGAAGTTGCACGGCTGTGTGGCACCATTACAAAACAAGTACAAATCTTTGCTTCATTAAATTTGGTTTTACAGCCTTAAAAAAATCTATAACAATTGTAAAAAATAAAGCTGACTACTTTGCGGATTTTACATATTGCAGGTTATTTTAAAAATGTAACTTCTGCTTTAAACGAGGGACCACTGTAATCAAATTATGTTTGTTTGGGATTGTTACTGGTCAGTAAATCGACAATTTAGTATTTGTTTTTGACTGTATCCTTGTGATAATGTCATCAAGCCATTGTTGTTCTAAACAGGATTGTAAATTTAAAGCTGTATTACACTTTTATCATTTCGATGCTTAAAAACCTTCAATATTATTAATGAACTTTGTTATTGACCCCATTAATCATTTAAGTGTCTTTTTGACTTCATAGGTGTAGAGAACCATTCCTCCGAGCCTCTTCTCTGTGTCAAAGATGAGACTTCTCATACAAACGGCTCCACCGCACGTCCAGAAATATCCATAACACACACACCACCCGACTGTAACCTCAACATGAGCAGCCCAAACACACGAATAGTGGAGATCACAGTCATGCAGGAGGAACAACCTCTGAAGAAGCTTAGGATTGAGACAGACCCAAACACTGAAGTCGCCCTCAACAAAGCTGAAATCGTCTGACTCGCCAGCAAATCCCAGAACTCCTGACCTCAGATAGCCTGCCCTGTTTTCAGCATGACGGTAGCTGAGGTGTGTTTGTGTGTGTGTGTGTGAGTGAATTTCAGGGATGCAAATGAAGCACATTTCTTTCCTCCTGCATTACTGCCACTGAGCTCAGTTCACATCTCAACACTCATGATGGACTGTCATATCAGACCGTCATCCCTGTAGCACTATTTATTGGAATAGAATAAGGTGATCATTGCTTTTGTATTTACTCTCGGTTGTTTTGAAAGAAACAGCTGACTGTATTTTTGTGAACTTAGTCATTTATTGTGCATAACATTACCATGGCTGTGAGTGCACACTGTGGAAAAGCCCTCTTGGTTTTATATGAAGTATAATACTGTAAATAATCGAATTGTAATTATTAATATTCTCAAAAAGTACATATTTTGTATTTGGGAAATCATGCTGAATGATCCAGAGGGTTGTAAAAAGGTTTTCTCTGATACTGTAACATTCCATCCCCTTTTCCTTTCCTTTTTGACCAAAGTGAATGGCTGATATTGGTCTTTTAACGCAGCGTTTTCGAAAGCTATTTCCTCTTTATATGAAAAATTGTCTTATTTTTGTATTTGATAGCTATTTATTTTTTTTAATCAGATATCGGTGATGCATGAAGCCAGTATAAAATATATTTGTATAGGCTGAAGCGAGTACGAATTAAAAGGCAGAGCAGAAACGGTTGTGCTTTTTATTCATTTTCTCACTGTGACATGTCGATCCGTCTTTGAGAGAGCGTTTTTAAGTTTTCTAGGACCTGTTATTTTTTTCAGAATTGGTAGAGGTAAATACGATCTGCAGTTTTCAGAAATCGGTTGTCATCCACATCTGCATAGCTCAGGAAAATAAGTACTGAAATATTAAAGGATGTTAAATAGCTGTCACTTTCAATTAGAGAATCATTCATTAAACTCAGAATATTTACCCAAACGCGTGTCTTTTGTGTTTACTGGAGCGACTCGGATTTTGTCACCTCATTACCACTTTTAGTCTGAGTGGATTTTGATGCTAGTTTTTAAGAGTTCTTTTATTGTAATGTATTCGTATCCTGTACAGCAGGTGTCAGTGTTGAGCTCAACTCTACACACCCTGCGTTTTATTCAAAGTCTTCAAGTTACTGAAATATTGTATTGTAGGTCTTAATTTTCCTTTGTTTATGTATAACCTAATCTGGCCAACACCCAACCAATAACCAACAATCTATTGCAATAAAACGTTTTATTTAAGAATAATTTTTAACTGTCAATGTTATTCATTTTTATAGCACTATTTAACACATCCAGAGGTTGACCAATGAGCTGGACACTACAAACCAATCTTTGATTTGGCATTTTATCAGTGAAAATTGTCTGTTTTAGCTATATATATATATATATATATATATATATATATATATATATATATATATATATATATATATATATATATATATATATATATATAATTATAACAAAAACAGACAATTTTCACTGATAAAATGCCAACTCATCATCATCAGTCATGTTTCTTACCTGTTAAACGCCTTGCAGCAGCAGCAGCATCATAACTCTATTTACCATAATGGTTTACTTATTTTTCTTTAAAACATTAACATTTGTTTAAAAGTTCTCCATGTATTTACTGCTGAGGAAGCTGACCTGGTCAGACCTAGTTTATTATAGTTTTTAAAACCTTTAAATCATTTTTGAATTATTTATTTATTTTTTAAGAAAGGTTGAAATTTTTTTTTATGTACGTATACAACTAGAGTTTGCTTGTTTTTCACACAATATTTAAATTATTTTGCTCAGAATTAACAAAAAATATATTTTAATGATTGAATTTTTATTACAGTATTATTAAATGTATTAAATTATATTAAAAGTTTGATAGGGCAAATAAAATGCTAAAAACTGGGCCATTCAAAGAACTCCTATAGTGTTTAGCCCTGTACTGGGAAATTTTTTTTGCAGCCTATTTCTGTATTTGCATGTGTTGTGAATGTGCGGTAAATGTTTTCATAAATAGATCGTGGTTTTCAATAAAGGGTTTTTCTTAAAATCCGCATGAAATCTAAATGTTTTCATTTATCTGTGCATGTCGTTAGTGTAAATTTAATTTGCTCAATCTTTATTCAAATACTATAACCTTCTCTTTCTCTTGAAATGACTTTTCTTAACTTCTACCTTTAGAATGACATTCTTTTTTATGCACAAGACACTCTTAACTTCCATTTCATGACACGTTTGAGCTTCCGACCAAACCATACTTTTAAATTGTAAATATTTCATGTAGTTTGTTACTAAATGTAAAGACAAGAAACCTTTTTTTCCCATTTAGCATTTTTGCACACCATATGCATATTTAAATACTCAATAATAATTTAGAATAGTTTAAATTAAGCACTGAAATAAAAAAAGAAAGAAATAAAAGTTCACCAGACATGGTAATGGCCTTGTTTCAATCCCCAAATAGTGACAAAACTAAATGTTTGACCAAATAATTTAATTTGCTCACATCATGCAGTTAACACAACTAGAAGGTTGAATGACAAATGTTAACAAAAATCACTTTCAGTAAGTATATTTTTTAAAATATACGTTTATTTAGAGTAGATAATCTTTATCCCAATAAAAAAAAAAATCATTTTCAAAGTTGCAGTGAACTTTTACTCTGTTTATATCACTAAGAGAGCCAAATGTGAAAATGTAGAGCTCAGTATCAGTATAAGCAGAGCAGAAAAGAGAATAAACATACATGCAGATGAGTGTATCATCAGACAGCTGTTGAAATATTCCATATATATTATAAATATACATAATACTAAATGTAGAGTTTACTGTTTGGCTGTTTTGGTTTAAGCATTTTGGCTTTGCTCTATAGACATGTCTGTTTTTGGCTCTCAGGGAAACACTTGCTGTTGGAGATTCATTTTGGAGATCATTACTTCTTTTAGTACATTTATGATATCAGAATTAACAGTCACTATAGTAACATTTAAACAATTCAGTTGTTGATATATTATCAATTATATATATTATTATATATATTATTATATATATGCAACTAGTAAGAAATCAATATTTGATATTAAAAGTTAAATTGTGGTTATGGTTAGGGCTGCACAATATTGGAAAAAAACGATATATATTCACTACGATGTATATTGCGATATAAATGCAATTCCAGCAGATGACTTGAATAGCTTGTAAAGAATTCATAAATAATTTTAGATCAATTGGGATGAATCTGTAGGGGAGCATATCTAAAATCATGAAATATAATTTCAAAGAGGCAAGCAAAGTTAAATACAACAGAGAAAAAAGGTATTGCTTGGCCAGCGGTGTGCAGGAAATACACATTACCAAGCCACACTTACATGCTATTTCAGAGTGAATATTCACAGTAGCATGGTAAACAATATAGGGAGGCTGTTATTGTTCAAAGATGACCCAATGTGAATATAAAAGCAACTTCAGCTCAGTAAAGCAGGCTTGGCGGAATAGCGCTATTTCCTGATGTTTTGTTGTTAAACTACATCAAAATCTGCATTATCGATGCTGTAAAAGGTCCCTTTATGAAACTGAAGATAGTCACATCAATCTTTAGCCAGGAGATTTCAGTAGCTGAACAACACTTCTGTGCATGTAGCCCAATTATAACAACACAATCTACATCAGCTCTGCATGACTAAAATAGTTTTAAAACAGAACATTACCTGTCTAACAGAAATACTTCAGCCATGGTGTCGTCCTTCCTGCAGCGTGCAAAACTAACTCCAATTCAGGACTTTAAAAAGTTTCAATTCAGCATTTGATTTTACCTTGACCTTGACTGTCACATCTGCACGTGACTGTGTGGTGCTCATGCAGGCGTGCATGTGCTAATGGCGCATATGCGTGAACAGAGATGTGCAAAAGTCCAAATCTACATTTGTTGACAGTTTGAGCTACTTATCGGAAATATAAGAGATGTCGGCCCAACAATATTTAATTAGATGAACATTATTTTAGTTTTAAGCCTTACCCAGAATATAAAAATAGATATAAACACATTTAGATCATTTACAATAATTAATACTGTGAAAAGACTTTCATGCAGCACAACAAAAATGTTTCTGAGAACAATCACCTGCTCGTTTAAGTTTGCATAATTAAGGGCGTGGCTACTTGAGTGACAGCTAGGATCATTTCACCTCAGCTGATTCCGGCTGATTAGCCACTGAACTCGGCATATACAGTTGAAGTCAGAATTATTAGCCCCCCCTTTGATCTTTTTTTAAATATTTCCCAAATAGAGGAAGATTTTTTTTTACAGTATGTCTGATAATGTTTTTTCTTCTGGAGAAAGTCTTATTTGTTTTATTCCTGCAAGAATAAAAGCAGAGAGTACAAAATCATTTGTGTCTTTGTATAGTTTTACAGACAACTGTGTGCTAGTTTCAAGTGCAGAGCTTGTACACAGAGACTAATAACCACGCACACTGAATTAACTTTGACTGAGCTGCCACTCAAAGACGCGACACGGCACACCAGACACTCTGTGGCGCGGCAGAAACATGGTATCCCGAATCGTTGTGTCACGCATTTTAGAACTCTAAACACAGGTTTCCATCAAGGCACACACAATGGCGCCCCAAGTCTTGACTTGTCTTAAAGTGCTGCCCCATGCACAAATGTTTGCTAACCTACCTAAAGGTACAACTAATAATTCCGATTAAAGCTATAATGTGGAGAATATTGATCTTTTGTTGAGGCCAATGAGCCTTGCATCTAAAACTAGAGCAAGGATGTTCCTTTAGTGATTTCTCTTTGACTCTTTGAAAATGTCGGACGTGAAAAGACAAACTGAGGATTAGGTGACGCGTGCCTGTCAATCAATATTGGTGGGCGGGGCGACCGCACTCCTACCTCAAGTTAAGGGTTACTCTGAAAACTGCTTCAATTGGCCCACCGTATTTATGTTGTTAAATAAAAAAAAAAAAAAGCACTGGGTGTGTTTATATCACCCCAATATGACGGTCTATACACTATACTTACACACATGTCTGTCCAAACAGCTTGAAAAGTAGATTTTTTGCCATAGGTGCCCTTTATGCATTTCTCCCAAAGAAAAGCCTGTCTAAGCAAAATGCTAGCAGGTGTCTGTAGCTCCGCTCACTGGTAGCTTCTTTTGCGTTCTTCAGAAACCTATGGGTGACGTGACAGATTCTACGTCCATATCTTTTACAGTCTATGGTGTATGCATGTTATTATGGAAACATGGTGACTGTCAATCAATTTGGTGGGCAAGGAAAATTGCACTCCCACCTTACGTTGCGGTGGGCCTCAAAATCACTGGCATTTGGATCCTGTTGTAACGTCAGGAAATAAAAAAAAAAAAAAGAGACTTATTGTGTTTATCTGACTCCAGTATGACAGTAAATTAGTAAAAGTAGTTAGACTAAGTAACTAGGTACAATGTAATTAACTAGACCCAAAACTGATTACACTCACATAAACATGATCGTTTTAAATGCAAAATGTTAATTACTGAAGTCTAACGTTTCCGGTAAATCAATTAACCAATCAGAAGAAATGTTTTCAGCATGCAGTGTCATATCATGCATGTCATTCAGCTGAGATACTACATTTATAAAAACTGCATAGAAGTATTTCAACTTTTGTGTTCCTCAGAAGGTTTGGATTGTTACTGGGAGTAAAGTACATGTTTAGGTGCCTTTCCCTCTAACAAAAAAAAAAAAAAAAACGGAATGGGGGAAGCAGAAACAGCAGCATATTGGGTTTTAATCCCAAATGGTACTTCTCATTTCCCCATCTTAATCAGTATTACCTTCATGCATTCCATGGCCTTTTTTCCAAATCCTTCTCTAATTGTGAACAACCCACTCTCGGGTACAAGAACAAGTTTTTAGCAGTAATTAAGTCTTAATAGCTTTTAGCAAATGCTCTGTCCTCTCTTCACCCAGACGGATGACACAGACACACCCAGATCCCTTTGCCACAGTTGGACTGGCTGCATAATAATTGGATGTTCGCGCAGTAGGAGGGAGTGCTAAATGTCATCTGCCGCGCTAAAATAAAGCTGGGGGGAAAAAGGGAAGAGGAAATAACTGCTTGTGAAAATATCCTTTTTATTTCATCAGGGACTGCAGCGATTAGGGATTGAGAAGAATTGAGGGTTTTATAAATGAGCATAACAAGATTACGTTTCCTTTGTTGACTGTTTTTTTTTTTTTTTTGGAACATAGTACAATGGGCAAAGAAAACAAACCAACAAAGAGAATGAGAAAGCAGAGATCAACCAGGGTGACACAAGTCACCATCCCCTACTGTAAAGCGAATCATTTCATTTCATTGCCCAAACCATTGTGAGCTACTGCTAAAACTGCTCAAAACAACACCCCTCACAAACATTGTGTATTACCCATTCATTCACTTGCTCAGGGAAAATTATATGTTCCTAACTGTTGTTTTTGAGATTCACAATTGGTTTTCTTTCAATGTTAAATAAATTATATATATACACTTGACAAAAGTCTTGTCACCTATCCAAGTTAGGAACAACAAATAATAAAGACCTAGTTAATCATTTGGTATCAGATGTGGCTTATACGAAAGGCAAAGGCCTCTAGATTATGCCTATTTTACCGGAATAAAACATGATCATGCCTTGATTTTTAATTGTTTGATTAAGACAGTAAGGTCTTACTTTGCTTAGACAGAAGTCTTGTCACTAAACAGAAATAATGTGCAGTATAGAATATAAAGTCATGGTGCAATGGGAAAAGAATTAATATTGTATGACTCCCATGAGCTAGGAGGACTGCATCCATACATCTCTGCAATGACTCAAATAACTTATTAATAAAGTCATCTGGAATGGCAAAGAAAGTGTTCTTGCAGGACTCCCAGAGTTCATCAAGATTCTTCAATGCTTATTCCTTGATCTTACCCCAGACATGCTCACCAACGTTCAGGTCTGGCCAATATGGTGGATCTTGACTTTTGCTTTCAGGAACTTTGATGTGAAGGCTGAAGTTTGAGAAGAAGTGCCTGGATTTCTGGAATCTTTATGAATGTAATATAATTTGTTTAATTCACCGGTAAAGTTTTACTGCTATGTGTAAAAAGGCCTAATTGTTATTCATTTCCAACATTCTTCTAATTATCTACTTTTGTGTTCAACGGACGAAAAAGAGTCAAACGTTTGGACGAGCGGTAAGTTCATTTTAATAATTTGAATGTTTGGGTGAACTATTCCTTTAACGAGAGCTTGTGGAAATAGCAGCATTACCAACAAAAATACATTCAAAATGGTAAAGATGCCACTTCACAAATAAAGTAAATCTGTAACGACGCTCAGAGTTAAAGTCATAATTAATTGTGTCCGTTCACGACATTAAGATTTCTATCAGCAGGTCATATTTACAAACATTTCTGTATCAACTTAATGGAGTTGATTAAGTTGAAACCATCACAGCTTTGTAGATTATATACACTACAACAGACAGCACTCTCCACTCCATTCAACTTATCATAAACAACAAAAAATTGCACTGGAATTGTGCTGTCACGTTCTTTTATTCCTTCATATTGTCCCGACACAAATGGATGAATTAACTCAATAGTTTTTTACAGATTTAAGCAGATTGAACAGAACACAATTAACTTGTTCCCTCAAAAAAGATTAATAAATATCACTTTAATAAAATTGGGTGTAAGCTTGATTATTTCTTCCTACTGTAGGTTTAAGAATAGTGTCTAGATCAGGGGCCTCATGTATCAACGCTGCGTACGCACAAAAACTTTGCGTACGCCAGGTTTCACGCTCAGAATCACTCACGTTTGGATTTACTAACATAAACTGAACGTGGGAATGTGCGCAGGTTCACGGCAGCTTTCTGGCAGGCGTACGCACATTTTTTGTGCGTGTCTGTTTTATTTCCATTGGCGACTCCTAGAGGCAGTTGTGTTAAATTCTTCTCTACAAAGTGTCTGATCCTTGCAATGGCAGCTGTATGAGACGGGTTCATATAGTAGGTATGTAAGATTTCCATACCATACAGTTGACCAGCTAAACATTAAAGCGCAAATTGCAGCAGTCGCCTGTTTTCCCAATGTAATCTGAGCGATCTACCGCATGCACATTGCTATAAAGACACTATCTGAAGATGAATTTGCATGCGTGAATCAGAAACATTTCCATTCAATAAATGTGCAAATAAAATATGATGCACAAACTTATTGATGATTCCTACTTGTCTTTCTCTTGATAAATAGTGGGCAAAATCTGATATGTAGCGGGGAAAAAAAGAAGACAGAATTCATCAGACGCTGGTTTCGAGCCGAGTTTACGCTCGAACATGTCTGGACATGATTTCATGCTTCTTATGAGGTGCGCCACTGAGACTGCTTAGGATATTGCAACATTTTTCAGTCATAAACCACACTATTTCTTTTTTAAATGCACTCAGTACAATGTTCAGACCCAACTGTGTTAACCGTATCAGCTAAACTCTCCCACTCTATTTTTTTCTTTTGTTGTTAATTCCGGAGAACAAACTTGCAAATAACACCGCTTTTCTCCGGTCTACCTCCGAAAGCACCCAGCCGGCACACGACCGACCTTCAACGTTGAAATATGGTTGAAATAAGGTCAGATGTGTTTTGAACGTTGAAATAATGTTGATAGAACGTTTAATGTTGAATGGTTGAAAAACAGCCTGCATATGACAAGGCTTCAACGTTGAAATGTGGTTGAAAATACGTCAGTTGTTGCTTTAATGTTGAAACAATGTTGAATGATAAATGGTTGAAAAAAGTTACAGAAATCCTTGTACAAATCAACGTTGACATTTTTTTTATCATGATCTGTATGTTGAATTAACGTCATGGCTTCACCCAATATTCAACATGTTTGGTTACCATGGTATCGGAGGACTCGGCGCACGCGGCCACGCGCAGCGCTTCACTTCACTTAATTACGAACACCTGACCTGCAGTGCAGCAGAATTCAGAGGTAAGCGTGTTTTTAGATGCTTTAATGTTTTATTTACCCCCCGATTTTGTTTCACACACAGTGTATCTTAAATGTGACTTAGTGTAGTGTTTCGAATTTTGAAGCATTTAAAACTTTCCAGTTTGGTTTAGTTTGCGCTCCGGTGACGCAGATAACCTCGAGGTAATGTCACATGTTTAACGTTAGTCTAAATGAGCGTTTTTATGGCAAATTCAAAGCGATAAACTCCAAACGCAGTTTAAAGTTACTGAGCAACGTTATAAAACAATATCATTTTTATACGCTGTATAATTAGTGTTATTATTACAAAGTGAACTGCTTTCGTTTCACTGTTGTTGTTGTTTTTGCTTTTAGACATGTAACTTAACGTACTCCAGAGACGCACTAACTTGCACAGCATTGAATGGAAAAGGCTTTGTCCATGTAAGTTTACTTTACCTTTAACTAAGCTAGCCTATCTGTTAAATCTTCTTGTTGCTTTGGTTGGTGATATTCTCTTTCTAATCTGTTTGTTTATTGATTGTTAGGCTATGTTGTGATATTATATTGTTATATTGATATTATTATTGTGAAATCATGTTGTGATGTTACTATGTGACAGTATTGGGGAGCAAATATGTATTTAGTGAGAAATTAATGTTTGAATTACACTTTGTATAGTAGCAGATAAGAGGTGTAATGGGTTTTAACTTTCTGGGTTTTCTGGAAGGTCCAGTTGAGGGCATCAAGAACACGCAGATGGCCTAAACCTGTGTCAGCCTGGACAGACTGCAGTTCTGCTACTCCACGCCAAGGCTTTTGTATGGATGTCTGACTACTACTGTGTTCTCTAAAGGTATTACTGGAGCAAAACAACAGCACCCGTTACAGTGAAATTTGTATTCATAAAAATAGTGATACATGTGTAGCAGGTCCAGTACATGTGATGTCATTGAGAAGTTGTTTTTATTAAATGTCATTAAAACAAATAAATAAACATGCTATTTAAATAAATCTAAATATTAAAAACTTGAGGATTAAGAAGAAATTAAATGCATCATCTGTCTTGCGAAAAGGGTCTACTTAAGAATTCTGGTGTTTCCCAACTGAAAGGGATAATTCACCCAAGAATGAAAATTTACTCACATTTTACTCCCCAAATGGTTTAAAACCATTATGAGTTTATTTTGTTGAACACAAAAAACTAAAAACCTGTAAACATTGACCTCCATAGTAGAAAAAAATACTATAGAATTCAATGGTTATAGATTTGCAGCTTTCTTCAAAATATCTTCTTTTGTGTCCAATGTGGTCAGTAAATGACGACAGAATACAAATTTTAAACTATCCCTTTAATTTTCTGTCCTACATGCAGACTTTTGCAGAAGTGCTACTCCTTCTAGAGTTTTTCTCAACCATATGTCTAAAAAGCTTTAAACAGCTTTTACAGTACATGTAATGGTTCACAACAACTTGTAATTATTAAATGTGTTGAATGTTTCATGGTTCTTTACTGCAGCCTTTGTTAAAAAAAAAAAGAAAAGAAATTTTTTCGAGAATCTGAAATTTGAATTCTGGAAATGCTGGCACCGGTGGTGGCGAAGGGCTTCCTGACGACATCACACCTAATTCTTCACTTCTCTTAGTTAGGAATATTCAGATGTATGAGTCAAAATTATTGAGTGTGGCGATTATTATAAGACAAATTTGGATTCAATAAAAAATAAATATTTGAATTTCACTTTGTATAATAGCAGATACCAACTTAATTGTAACCTCGTATCTCATTTATTGCAGGTTTTCTGGAAGCTCCATTTGAGGGCATCAAGGACATACTGATGGCCTAAACCAGTGTCAGCCTAGACAGACAGACATCTATTGCAGTTCTGCTACACAAGACCAAACTCTCTGCTTTTGTATGGATGTCTGACTAGTACGGTGTTCTCTGAAGGTATAACTGGAGCAAAACAACAGCATCCATTACAGTGAAATTTGTGTTCATAAAAGATAGTGATATATGTATAACAGGTCCAGTACATTTGTCATAAAGGTTAAATCACAGTAAGTACTGTAAAAATAACTTGTTTGCCTTTGCCACAACAGGTCATGGTGTGTGCTTACCTGTAGTAAACACACACGCTGATCTGATGCGGGAGAGATATATGCAAACATATTTGTATTTACTGTTTTGTTTTGCCTCACTAAAGTGTTGTTGGAGCTTGGTATGTTCACAGTTGAAATTACTGAAGTCACATGGAACGTTTTGACAATGTGTTTTGTGCCTTATCTGGACAATGACCATCTTGGGACCATTGCTGTCTGTAGAGGATGAGGAGCATTTAATCTAAAATATTTTATTTTGTGTTCTGAAGATTAACAGGTCTCTGGGATGACACAAGTAATTAATAACAGAACCTATATGAACACTTAATGTGACATGTAATAGTGAAATAGTGGTCCTACATTCACAAATGTGAGCCATTATTATAAGACCCATGTGAACATGCAATTTTTATGATACTAATAATAATGGAATAACAAATTGCTATTACTGTTGTGTTTGTGAGAGAGAATCAAACCATATATTCTACACATTTTCTTGATGATTTACTGAAATATTTGTCTACATGTTCCACTGTCACAGGTGCTCAGTTTTGCTGCAGTAATGCTAAACACAATAGATGTACTTTATGCAAAAAAACAAAACAAAACTACTAAATATTTAGCATGCAGACCTGCAAAGTAAAGGAGTAATGTCAGGTTTAGATTATAGCATGAGTTTTCACTATTGTGAAAGTGAAGCCATTCATTCACAATGAATTGGAATGGCAAACCTCATTATTGATTTTGTAGGATACTCACCTGGTGTTTGAGAAATAAATATGTATATAACTGCTAGACTGATATAGATGTTTTAGTGTTTTACACTTGATTCTTTGTCCCCAGTGCCATCTTTTACCTCAAGTGTTTCTCCCAACATATAAAACCTCAAACAGATGTAATGTATTTCACTTGTGATTCTTAGTTGTGAGTGATGTTTTTTTTTTTTTTTTTTTTTTTTTTTTTTTACTGCAGCCACTTTAAAAATGGGTATTTTGTAAACTTTGTAAACAGAATTGTATTTTGGAGACTGTGATGGTTGAAGCGTAGTTTAGTTACTTAGTTTAATTTAGTTAGCATCTGTCTTTCTGAAGACGGTAACACTTTACAAAAAGGTTGTATTAGTAAGTGTTAATGTATTTACTAACATGAATAAAGAACAATGAATCTTTCATATAAAGAAAGTACAGTTCATGTCAGCTCAGTGCATTAATGTTAACAAGCATACATTTTGATTTTAATAGCATCGGGACATATTTAAATTAATTAAATGATTAATAAATGCTGTACAAGTATTTGTTCTTTGTTCATGTTAGTAAACATTAACTAACTTTAATTCATGAAACCTAATTAAAAAGTGACTCTTTAATTGTATGCCTTTTTCTGTATTTGAGTGTACAGCATGTATAGTAACCTGCATGGTTTTGATGAACTGTATGCTGTAAATGTTGCTGTATATTTAGAATAAATGAAATAATGAGGTGTGTATTAAATAAATTGATACACAGGCTAAGTTGTGTATTTTTGTTGTGTATTTTTATTAGTAAAAATTTGTTTGCTATATTTATGGACTTTGCGTTGTATGTAATTTCTATTTAACTTGCGTTGAAATGTATGACAGTGAAACAACGTCACGGTATCAACGTTGATCCAATTTGCAAAATCGAAAGGTAATTCAACCTTCATTCAACGTCTACAAAACGACCACAATTCACCCATGAAGAAGGTAAGAGTGAAACAACGTTGTGATTTCAACGATGAATCACCGGTGGTGGTCCAACGGTGAAACAACGTCACTATATAAACGTTGATCCAATTTGCAAAATCGAAAGGTAATTCAACGTTGATCCAACCATAGACCTGACGTTGATTCAACGTTGAATCACCGTTGAAATGCCGGCTGGGCAGCACCTCCAATTCACATTCTGTTCAAAGTTTCTCTTTTTGCTTGATTTTGCCGTTGCTTTTTCGTTGGGTTTTTCCATTAGCATAATCATTAGCATATTCATACAGGGGAGGAGGCAGGGAGGGGTTTTGTGCTCGTGCATGTTGCGCTCAGTTTCACGTTCATTCAGATGTACAAAAGAATATGCGTGAGATTCGGCGTACGCAGTGTTTCATACATCTGAATTTTTTTCTGCGTACGCACATTTACAGCTTTGTGCGTACGCAATGTTTTAGTAAGATTTCCACGCAAGTCTTCGTACATGAGGCCCCTGGAGCGCCCAAACTTTTTCTAATGAAGGGCCAAAAACAAAACTTGATTGAGGCTAGTGGACCGAAGCTAAATATAGTTACCATAGCTAATTTCCTAATTTATTTAATAATATTTAAAAATGATGAGAAAACACTGCTTTATATAAACTAATACAGTATTTTTAAAACATTTTATAATTAACTAATTACAGTAAAAACAAAACAGTCTCATTTATAACAGAATTACTTTAGTTTTGCCTTGATTTGCTTGCCGATGTATCCTGCATAGTCCTCCATTTGTCGAGTGACAGTATTAAATTTTTTTTAAAAAGCAGATTTATTTACAACATTTAATTGAAACATTTAACTTCTGTTTGCTTTTTAGTAGCTCAGCAATAAAACAAACAAAAACGGTTATGTCAAATTAGAAATGAGGATTGCTGTGTTAAAGGCAATCGCCCCAACCCTCTCCATCATTCTCACTCTCCTCTCAGATGGGATGGTGGGCCAAATCAAAGGTTACAATAGGCCAAATTTGGCCTGCAGGACTTACTTTGCGCATCTCTGGTCTAGATAGTGTTGTAATAATAACGCCTATTATTAGCACACACAGTGGCGCAAAAAGGGGGTATGCAGTATATGCGGCGCATAGGGGCGCCACACATGGGGGGGCGCCATTGTGCCAAAACTACTTTTGAAATTATTCTTACTAAAAGTTAAAAAATAAATAAATATGTTTTGTTAAAAATGTTTTTTTTTGCATTTTGTATGAGTATAATATTGTATTTTAATAAATATAAAATTATACCATGAGTTGCATACGTTGGCACACACATTTTAATTAAAAATCAACACAATAACATGCAGTCGCAGAGCCAAGTGTAAAATGTTCATGCAAACGTAACTTTAGATTTTTTTTTTACAATTTTTATCAAAATAAAACTGTCAAATCATACATACAGTACAGCTGAGGTCAAAAGTTATAAGATTAATCTGAATTTTTTCTTTATTTATTACTATTCATTATTAATTATTTAACTATTTTGCCTAAATAAGAGGGATCACACAAAATGTATGTTTATGTAAGTACAGACCTATTTCACATAAACCGATATTTCAGATAAAATATTTGGATTAAAAATTCACCTATATAAATATTATATACTTGATTATAATGATTCTTAACCCTGTTAAAGTTGACACATGAACAAATTGTCCGAATATTCACATTTTTTGGAACTGAAATGTTTTAAATCCTTCTATCAAGATCCATTTTATACAATATACATGTTTTTATAAATTTGTTATGTGTCATATTGATACATCAGGCCTTTTGGCCTTTTTTTGTTCAAAACTATTTTATTTTAGTTACAAAACTTGAACCCGCATACCTCTCAGTATATGTGTAGTTGCGCCCCTGAGCACACACAGACTTTCCTACATATGACGTTTCTCAGAAAGGTTTTGAAACCACACAAGGGTGAGTAAATGATTACAGAATGTGCATTTTTCAGTGAACTACACATTTACACCACGGTAACTTTGTAGAAATCACATCCATCAAGTGTGCCTGCGGTCAGGAACGGCCACTGGGAGTTCAGGCAGTTTCCCCATTTTATTAAAGTCCCCCTGGAGGCTAATACTCACCACAGACATTAGCAAAATCACAGTGTGACACCTGCTAGGGGGAAGTTCCTCGTTCCATTACCAGGCACCGAGCCCACCGTCTCCTCTGGGGAGCCAGGCATAACCGCAGTGTCGGCATATTGACAAGAATCATGTGCTGGCATACAGGAACGAGACAATTTATGCAGGGAGCATTTCAGCAAAACCACAAACAAACAGACTTTTCATTAAACTGATTTGGACGCTGAAAAATGACAAGAAGACAAAGATTTTGAACAATTTAATATATCAATATATAGATATTTATCAACAACTTGAATTTCATAGAAACGTGAGTGAGACCATTTTGGCATACAGTACAGATATTCCATGTAAGTACAGTTTTGCTAACGTTAAAACCCAATCCCTATCCCCACCACCTCTGACCCACTGACACAGACACGAGAAAAGAAAACAAAACGTAACATTATAGGAAAAAATACATAAACACAAACAAGGCACCAATAAATTAAACTGTAACCCTCTCTTTCAACACGGAGCCAAGCCTCTTAAATAGAATTACAATTTAATCGATCTATTAAATAAATGTACAAATACAAATTAAACACTATTTCTGCGACATTTACGGTTAAAAAGCCAAAATAAAAATTAATAGCAAACAAATCAAATCAAAATACTTTGGCAGATTATTAATTTTTAGTTACAATCAAGTAGTAAAGAAATCCAGTGCTCTTGAGTACAAATAAATCCATGTATGGTCTACACTCTTTTTCGTCTGGGAGACTAATATACACATCTTCTTTTTACAAGAAATGTTTAAAACCTTATCAAAAGTTTCGCTGTATGAAAACATATTTACAAATCATGATTCAGACTCATTGGACTGCAACGGTCGCTCTTCCCCCCCATCCTATGTAATCATTTACACAGTGCAGAAGGCTTCTTGAAAAAAGTTTGTGCAACAAACAGCGTACAAAATGTCTCCAAACAACTACGGAATGACCGGGACACGCGTTTCCTCAAATTACAGGAATGACAGACCCTCCTTCTCCCCTCTCCCCAGAATCAACACTTACAAATCAGACAAAATATGAACAGTTCTTCAAGTAATTTACATCATGTCAACATGATCTCAAAAGGGGGAACCAAAATAGAGGTCATCGTTTTCCACTGGTCACCAAAAAGACAGACGGGAATGTTACCATGGGTGTGGAGAACCCGATTCGTCCATTAAGAGTCCACCAAATTACAGAGCACGGTTCCAGAAGAGGTTCCAGCGTATCGTCTATTGTAAAAGTATGGTAGCCCTTTCAAAATCAATGTCCTACTTGTTGGGCTTATGGGGATGACAGGTAGATGGTTAAGTGTTATGGAGTTATGGACATGTTTGTATGGACAGATGTTAGTCACAGTGGAGTGGGGTGAAGGAGCAGCGTGGCGAGTCCCTGCAGTGCTATACGAAGGCAGAACTCGCCGTTACATATGCATAGAGTAAGAATGATGGACAACGGTCACGACGTTATCTACAGAGAGACAGAGAATTCTAAAAGCGTCTTCTAGAACCTTCTGTGACCACGCTGTGCATGAGTTATTATGTGAGACGTGAGTCTTGTAAATTATAACACGAGGGTTTAGTTTTTACAAACCTTGACAGCTAGAGAGCTCAATGTAACAAAGTCTTCCTATAAAAACATCTTCTGAGCTAACTCTAAAGCAGCACCTGATAACAATGATGAGGTCGGGCTCAGGAAAAAGAAACGTGTGTGATGCCCCTTCTAAAATTCAAAACAGCCTAAATTCATTAGCTGGTTTTAGCTGGTCTTTCAGTCCTAATATCTGGTAAATCCAACTGACAGGTGGCCTAAATTCTTCCAAAACCAGATTAGATTATTGTTATTACTGGTTGTAAATGGTCTTGTAGCCTGGTCAGGTTTGTTTTTATGCTTGTCCCCCAGTCTGACCAACTAGAAAGTGTCCAAACTGTTCTAAAACCCTTTCTTTTAACCATTTTTGTGACAGCTGCTTGTATTCAGCTGGTCAGCAATATTGCCTTTAAGTCTAAACCAGTTGATAATGGCCCAAAACCATTGAGCTAAAAAGACCCAATAAAATCAACAAACTAGATTAGGCTGATTTATTTTTCTTTAGGTGCCTCTGATGAGGCCATATTGATAATGATCAGACCAGTTTATGTTGTGATAGTCTGAGTAAGCACATGCAGCAGTTTGTTTACCCTGTATTGCTAATCTGAGATTCTCAAATCTTTAGAACTGATATACATGTAAAAAAAAATTCTCAAAAAATCAGTTGATCCTTTCCATACTGTACACACACACACACCTACACGAGACATGATTAAGGATGAAAACAGTCAAATGATGAACTATAATATTGATGACAACAGGCCTGTAATCTCTTTCAATAAAGACATCTCAAACTAGTCCACCATAATCAGAAATGAACTGCAAACAGCAGCTTCTTTAATCTTCACAGACAAAAGCCTGAGCAGCGGAACTCCCACACCGTCTCTCTTCCTAATGGAAAACAAACAGTGACTTAATGGAGGATTCTTTGAAAATGTGGAGGGAGGTTTTACAAGTGCCACGCACAAGATGCTTCATCAGAGCAGAGGGGAGCAAAGGTGGCCGGAACAAAGAACAACTCCAAATAAAAGACCACCCACATGCGGCCAAGAACCAATCATTTCCTTCTAAGAAAACCAAGTGGTCCCTCTCTGTAATCTTCAGCAAAGGGCAAGTAGTTCTTAAAAACCACCTGATCTACCAGACATACATCGCCACGCACTCCAAACAAAATCTTAATCCAGCCTAGGGAGTTTAGCTGGTTTAGATGACCTTGGTTATTTCTCTAAGGATGTACTCACACTAGGAACAGTTAGCTTGAACTGAGTGATTGTACCCACATCCCCACTGGCCTGCACTCACATTGTACTTTCCTTTCTGAGCCTGAGCACGCTCGCATCAAAACGATGCAATTGTTTAGAGTAAAACAGGAAGAGAAGCACTCTCAGTCTGTGCAATGGGGTACATTGCTTTAGTTATATTGTGTAGTATTATTTCGATTGGTTTGGGATGCAGTGACACACAGCTGAATATATTGCTGAACTGATCCATGGCTTTTGGAGCTCAGAAAGTTTCAATAATTGTATCATTGTGCTGCACATATTAGGAGATTTGAGAGCTGAAGTGCAGAGAGGAGATTGCCACTTTGATATACTATGACAGTTAATGTTCATTGACATTAAAAATGTTTTATAAATCGGTAACACTTTACAATAAGGTTCATTAGTTAATGCATTTACTAACATGAAATAATCATGAACAACACATGTACAGCATTTATTAATCATAATTGAACATTTACTAATGCATTATTAACATCCAAGTCCATGCTTGTTAACATTAGTTAATGTACCATGAGTAAACATGAACTAACAATGATCTACTGTATTTTCATTAACTAACGTTAACTAATGTGAACAAATACAGTAGTAGATGTATTGTTCATTGTTTGTTCATGTTAGTAAATGCATTAATAAACATTAACTAATGAACCTTATTGTAAAGTGTGACCTATGAATCCATATGGTATTGTCCCTTATGGTCCCTTAAAATTGATGTCTTCAGTTTCACATCACTCTACATGCATACTGCTCCTGAGCCCAAGTAAAGTGCGCACTGGCACCTCTTCTAACAGGTCCAAGGCCAGCCAACCAAACTACAGAGTGCTCAACTGAACTAGCGTTTGGGCATCAAACATGCTTGGGCATGGCTCTAACAGCCTAGTGTGAGTACATCCTAAGATGTGTTCACACTTGGCATGATAGGTTCTGTTAAAACTGATGCGATTGCTTTTCTAGTTAAAAATGTTTTGCTGCCATCTGAACTTTAGTGTGCACCAAAAAAATCTGACCAAGACTGCTGCACCAACAAACTCTAGCAACTTCACTCTAATATGAAACCCAACAACAAAATGAGCCAAAAAAGACATGATGTCAAAAAATATCACCCTACAAAACGCTCAAACATACTTAAGTCACCATGGTGGCCATTAATTAAATACCGCCATTGGAAATTGGTGTCTAATCTTTGTTTGTGTGAGTGACCATAAATCACACATCATTGTTCAGGATGTCCTAAAAGGTCTGTTGCAAAAAATCAAAAGCCTGCTTTATTATTATTGTTATTACTTTAGGTTTGGCTCTCTGTGCCAGGGCAGTTTTTGTCTAAACCAATCAACTACAAGTGTGAACACACAAAGTCAGTGGTTCTCAAGCAGGGCAATGGCCCAACAAGCCTTAAAATTACTTAAAAGACCTTCACATATTCTCTTGGACTAAGGGGGGCTTTGAAGTGGAAAAGGTCAATAATCACAGCTAAATCCATCAAACTTCTTCTTTGAACCATCAAAGCAGTCTAGCCTATATATATATATATATATATATATATATATATGTATGTATATATATATATATATATATATATATATATATATATATATATATATATATATATATATATATATATATATATATATATATATTGCAGCAGGGCTATAATGCAGCAGGCTTTTTTCATTAGTGGGTAAATGTGTGTTTTGATCTACCTTTTTTTTGTACATTTTTCATATTTTTTGGTCATTAAGTGTCCCACTGACAGGGAGACAGAAATAGCCAAGCACTTATTCATCACGTGTAGAGAGTTGGATAGCTGATATGTACAGGAAGCCTATATTCAGGCACTCCTCATTTCCTGTGCCAAGTGTTGAACAGATGACTGTTCAGAAGAGCAAAGCTTTGATCTATGACTCTAATCCATCACACCATTAAGCCACCCGATATGGCAGACGGTGTCTTGTTGTCAGCATGCTAAATGCTAAAGAGTTTTACCAGTGGCATGTCGAATGCACTGTAGGGACAGACATTTTGTATTTGTATGTGTGTGTGTGCGTGTGTGTTTGCGTGTCTGAGAGAAAGCGATCTAGACAGTAGATATGAACAAACAGCATTTTAGCCATTATCAAACCCTGACAACCGTATCTATTAGTGTGGTTGATAACAAACCACACAGATTGTAGCGATAACTGATCATATTTTAGTAAAAAAAAAAAAAACTATGTCCTGAGCTAAACTTGGGGATATAAATGTGCCTCAGCAGGAAGATTTTTTTTTAGTTGGTCCTTGAAACTTCAGAAAATGGAAGACCCAGTGCTGGTGAAATAAATAAATATGGAAATATATATTGCCCATCAAAGCTGGGAGGTGAAACTATTCATCCCCAGATAGTGGCTGCAGACCTTTCAGAAGGGCCAAATAATGTGAGACTATGGAAGACATGAAGGAACTGGAGTCTTGGCATCTGAGGTATTAGGAGGACAGGAAATTGTGGATTAAGACTTTCTTACTTAGTGATATCATTTGTTAACAAGATGCATAATAGCCACAGAATTTGTGTTTTAAATGTCTGCAAATATAAGTAATCCTCATCCCACCTCAATCCTATTTCAAATATTCACTTATTTGTGCACTGGGTGGAGAGCCCACAATTCTGCCCACACAAAATGGCCACAGGTCAGCTCGAATCAGAAGTAAAACTAATTGTAATGAAATAAAACTACTACAGCACGAGTGCAGCAGGAGAGCCACTGAGTGTTAGAGACTACTGACATGATGAGCTATGGGGTTAGTCATCATTAAACAGCATAGTCTACTTCTACTGACACAGAGCAGGAATGATGCTAGTAGTACTAGTGATTATTGCCCGACTGAGGGCTGAAAAAACACTACAAGAAGACAAACCCAGTTTGTAGCTCTCGGCTGTGGAGAGCGTGTGCTCTTGTGTCCTTTTGGCTCTGCACCTTGCTGTGTGGTGCAATCTCCTCGATGGAAGGAGAGATGGAGGACTAAAGGACGCATGGATTCGGGGATGGAGAAGGAGAGAGAGCGAGAGTCGCCCTCAGGGGAATCCATCATCGTCCGGACTGAGCGCCACGCGCTGCGGAGAGCAGATAAAAAACAGTTACATGTGTTGAAAGAAAGAGGGAGAAACACAAAATGCATAGGAATAAATAAAAAGGCCCATGGAGAAGGAGACGTATACGAAAAGATCAGCTATTCAGATCCCCCAACACACACACACACACTGTGAAGAGTGTGACGTGTGGGGTATTGGAGAGAATCCTGTTACGCCACTGGGGCGTACCGCACGACTGATGTCTTTATCTCTGCTTGTGCTTTACATGCTGACTGCAGCACAGGAAGTTCCAACCACGCTCTTATAATCCCTCCACTAACCGCTCTCGTAAGCACTGGGATAACTACTTCATGCTTCCGGCATTCCCAGGCCGGCACTTACACTAACATATAATTAAATCCTTACATCACTCAAATAAATTAAACAAACAGTAGAACACCGAAATAAATAAATAAACTATAATATATTAAAAGATTGTCCAGTCATTTAAGGTGCTTGATGCTCATCCCTAAATCAATTTAGTACTTAATTACAAGCACTCAGTAATGAGTAATCAGTAACGAGTACTCTGTACTGAGTTTTTAGCAAAACTGAATTAATAAATATCAACTGTGGGATAATAAGAGAGCACAATTTCAAAGCTTTCAAACGTGGAAAGCTTTTAAAGCTTTACACTCATACACACAACACGACAATGCATCAGCAATCGCACACTTCCCTATTATAAAATAGTATGTGAAAAGAGAGCTTGTCCAAATTTGAGTATCAAGTTCCTGTATGACATACTAAGTGATGATGGATGATTTACTATCCCATGAGGCCACAGGAAAAGATTTGTGAATGGATATTTAACGACGCAAATAACACTGAAATAACACAGTCAATTAAAAATACATGGACTGAATTCATCCTAAAAGTACTAAAAGTATTTTTAAATGGTTGACAAGAAGATGGTACCCGCTTCGAATGCTATCATTCCATCGAATGGGTGTTATCAGTGGTTATCAGCTGATAGACATGGGTCAGTAGGGGCCTTTTGCACCTTCTGGTAGGCTCAGAAGGCTGTTATCATCCATCCACATGGTTAATCTGCTATACTAATAGAGAAGACTCCAGATCCAGATCTGTTTTTACATTACTGTGACGGTTGGGTTTAGGGTTGGGGTAGGGGTAGATGTTAATAAAATACAATTAATGGGAAATTTAATAAATAATATAAATAATTCTCGTGGTAAATCTGCCATACTAATAGAGAAGACTCCAGATCTAGATTTTGTTTTTACATTACTGTGACAGTTGGGTTTAGGGTTGGGGTAAGGGTAGACGTTAACAAGATACAATTAATGGGAAATGTAATAAATAATATAAATAATTCTCGTTAACTTCCGGCCGCAGCCGAGTGTGATCTATAGCTTGTTTTCACATGACGTATATGACACGCGAGACTCAGATGGAGGGTAGGAAGTGATTGTTCTACAAAGGAATTGCTATCAGAACATCAAAATATTTCTGCTTTATGTTGTTTCTAATTGTTTAAATCGGTTAAATTAAGCAATTCAATACATCCATGTGTACAAACTTTTTTTGAACGCGATAATTCAAATGACACCAATAAAGATTATATACAGGCCTAGCTATGTGTATTAATGAAAATCAGATGCAAACACCACCACACACAAAATCTAAGAGAATATAAATAACGTACCCTGCCATGTAATCGCTTATTTTGCAATAATTCATGTCTTAACAAGCGTTTCGGCGGAATAAACAACCATAAGTTAATGTCTATATGTGCGGCATCGGTGAATGTTTATTCATGGTAAAATTCATCGACTAAACAAAAATGCAACCCTTGCAACAAGATCCAATTCTTATCGTGATATCGGTTATTATTGTGGAGCACTTTTCCCTCTTACAAAAATAAATACGTTATAATAATTTGCGTCCAAGCTTTTGGATGCTTTCATCTATTATTTCGTGATGCCTGGAAGATATTCACATGGGGGAAAATATAATACAAAACAGACAAGGTGTGATGCGCTATATTTATTAGGGGTGTCAAGATTTCGATTTTTAATCGAAACCGATCAAAATTTATGCTCAATTTCAATTATCGAATCAAAAAATAGAATCGTCGATGCTGCCACGCCCCCATGTCACGTCAGCTTGGCTTGCCAAGCGAGAAAAAAATAGGCTTGTTAAAGTGCTTGTTAAACTGCAGACGCAGGAGACCCGTCGACAGAACTTAAACCCTCTCCTCTTTCAATGAAGTCGCCGGTGTGTAAGCATTTTGGATTTCCAGTGAGTTATGTTGACAACGTTCGTGTTGTCGACAAAAAAAAAACACAGTTTTGCAAGCTCTGCTATGTACGTATTACGTACGGTTCGTCCGATAGACAACACCGGCATCGTGATCTTCCGCCCACCCCCGTTGCAAATCCGCTCGTGAAAAGTACACACTCAGGCCCTGTTTACACTGTCTTTGTTTTTAAATGGCATTTTAGAACGACAACGATTTGACATCCACAGTGGTGTGTAGCATTTCTGAGCAGCCCTCCTTCCTTTCTACCTCTGAAAATGCACATCACGTGACCACACAGACACAGCCATACGCTCGAGACAGCAGGTCCAGGCAGTCAGAGGACTGCTTCAATCTTTCACTCACTTGTACTTAGTCATTTTAGCGAACACCTCAGATACTGTTGGCTGGTTCCTGTTGGTTGTGCGTCTTTTTTACCGATGCCATTATAACGACACAGATCACTGCCTATTCACGAGTCCCGCAGAAAAAGTGATTGACAGGTGGCAATTATGTGTGTATCTTTCCTTTATTCATTTACTGTATGATTTGTTTATGGGTAAAACAAAGACCATGCAGGTCAGGTAGTTTAAACGGTAGGCTACAAATAATTAATTGGTCATTAATTAATTATTCATAATCGAAAATTGAATCGAATCGTGCCTTTAGAATCGAAAATGTAATCGAATCGAGGATTTGGAGGATTGTGACACCCTTAATATTTATACACTGAATACTCTGTCTCCGAGGAAGTAAAAATTTGTATTTTAAATCTTTTTTGTAATGGTATTTATGTATCTCATATTGTCACGTGTATATTGCTGTATTTGTATTTGCCTGTATTGGCTTACTGGCTTGTTGGCTGATTGGGGTGATTGATTGCAGGTGTGATGTGTAGAGCTGTATCACTATTTCTTGAGAACTCCAATTTGTATTGTTTGACCTGATGAAGACCATGTAGGTCGAAACGGGGTGATATTAAAAAACTTTTGAGAGCTAAAGTGGCAGTGTGCCGATTTTCTTTTGATCCTTTGCTGCTGTGAAAAAATGTAAACTGATAAATTGTAATAAATATTGTAACATTAGCGTAAACTGAGGTGCATTGTGATGGTGTATAATCATAGCGTATAGAACTGAAGCTTGTTGACTACAGTAATTTGTTTATTACTACGGTTTTGTTGTACCACAGCAACAATATAATTACTACGACAGTTTATTTGAATTAATCTATAGTTTAATTTTAATCATCTATAGTATGCTTCCAAACACTATAGTTTTTATTTTTTTATGTAACATAATAGCTTATACAGTATCTACTGCCTCGATGACAGGCAAATACAGTTTAGCTCAGTAGAAAACTCGACCGTCTTTATTATTTTTAATTTATATTTATATCTCAATTAAAATATGATATAAATTGCAAAAATACGGACTTTCTCCCATTCAGTTTTTTACTTCCTGCCCTCCAACTGAATTTTGTGCATCACCAGAACCACATGACTGAAAACAACCTAGTTGATTAACCACGTTGATGGATGATAACAGCCTTCTGAACCTACCAGTAGGCGCAGGAGCCCCCTATTGGCCATTGTCTATCAGCTGATAACCACTGCTAACGGCCATTCAATCGAGTTATAACATTCGAATCAGCTGAAGATGAGCAAGTATGAGTACGAGTGTGCGATTTTGAATGCAGCCAATGGTAAACACAGACGACTAATTTAACCTCACATGGTAATCCGTACACTAATCAATTAAACATACACTTAAATGAAGATGTGGTGAATTATGAATATAAATATGCATGAGGAAAGAGGCAGCATAATGCCCTCTGTCGTAAACCCCGCCCATGTTTTTAATTACTATCCAAATGCCTTGATCCCCCTTGTTCATTTTGCGCTGGTCAGCATAGGTGCCCCAGAGTACCAGTGAGCTGCCGGGTCTGGGATGCTGCCCCCCAGTGGCAGTGCTAGGTATGGCTGTCTGGCACTGCCACTCACTGGAGGGTAGACGTGTCCGATCTGCTCGCTGCGGCCGATGTGGATTTCGTCATCGTCGTCCTCTGTAGTCTTGCGGTAAACTGGGTTGTCGAAGTTCATGCTCTTGGTGTTTCGTCTCCTCCAGTTGCGCCACACCAGGTAACCTCCGGTACACATCAGGCCGATGACCACTGTGGCAAGGATAGGAACTGCATGCATTTAACACACAGTCAACACATATGGCGGGGGCGTTAACACAGCCAGGGGACACAGAGCGGCGCATAATGACGCACTAACACATACAAGCTCACACACTCTAACCAAAGGGGGTCCCACATGGAAATCTGATAAATATAAATGTAAATATATGCAAATGACATTTATGACATACAAGTTCATATTTGGATATCCCATATATAAAATATATGTCGTATACAACATATCTTTATGTGTTGAAATATTGCAAAAATAATTTTGTATTTATTTTCAACCACTGGAATTACAAATATGTACATTTAGGTTCAAATAAATAATATTTGGCCATATATAACACATATATGAATTTATAGCTAATATTTTTATACATATATGTACATAATTGTAATTCCAATGCTTGAAAAAAGTAAGCTGCCATTTTTACAATTTTCTCGAAGATTAATGTTGCATAAATGACATATCTTATATTTTTGAAATCCAAATCTGAGCTTGTATGTCAAATTATAATTTGGATATATCTATGGGTGTGCATCATGGCAGACCAGGGTCAAACGTGTTAATAATTGAATAGTTCAAGCAAAAATGAAAATGTTCTCATATATTTAACTCACAATCAAGAATTTTATTATATAATAATAACATGTATCTCTCCAGTTTTGCAATAGCAGTGAATAGAGTTTTCGCCAATGAATGATGTCTAGCCAAAGCTTAGAAATAACAAGTTTTCGTTACACGTTCTGTACTGTTACTAAGTTCTCTCATGAATGTATGTATGGGAAAGCAAAGGAGAAATTTAAATGTGGGTATTTGTCATACAAAAACCCATTTTACTTCAGAATAACCCAATTGGTGGACACACTTTTTAACCATTTACTGCATTTACAAAGCTTTAACATTGCAACTGCATTGACAAAGCCGGGAAGTGCCAGTATATCATTTAATGTAACTTGTAATGTGTCATTTGAAAATAGACATTAATATGCACATGGGATGGTGAGTAAATTATGGGAGAATTCTAATTTTTGAGTGAACTATTCCTTCATCTGTAAAAGTCAGAGTCAGAATATTTTTAACATACTATTGGGTTTGCAGTTTGTGCAACTGTAGTCAGAATTATTAACACATTTAAATATAATTTAAAATCTCTTTAGTTTACACACTCTAAGAAATGCTGGGTTACTTAAACCCAATTTGGTTAAAATATGCACAAACCCAAACATTGGGTTAAATGTGGTCCTATGAATTTAAATTTAACTAAAAAAAAAAAAAAAAACAGCAAATGGGTTACACCCAGAACTGGATTGAAATAACCCAGCATTTTTTAGTGCTATAAAAATGAAAAACATAAACATCTAAGTTAGACTAAATTCAATTAAGGAAGAAAGTTCAAATCTGAGACATGACTGTAAACAGTATAAATATAATCCGAATGGGGAAAATGCTGGTTTGTAGTTGCTGAAAAACTTCCATAAATTAATTAATTAACAGTAATTGAATCAGTTTAGCTTCGTTTTTTGAAATGTCAAGGAAATTATTTTTTGATGATAATTTACAGACTGAAATATGCAACTTGCACTACTTTTACAAAAGACCTACAGTATTAAAAAAAAGAAGGTCATTTACACTACTGGTCAAAAGTTTGAGGTCAGAAGGAGTTTTAAATGTTTTTAAATAAGCTTCTCCTCACCATGGCTGCAATTATTTAATCAGGAATTATAAAATTGTGAAATTTTATTGCACTATATAATAACTGTTCAAAAGTAGTTTATCTTTTAATTTAATCATTTATTCCAGTGATTTTAACGATGATTTTTTTAGCTTCATTACTCCAGTCTTCAGTCACATAATACTTCAGAAATCACACTAATATTAATTATTATTATTACTATTATTATTATTATTATTAATGGTAACAATAAAAGCAATATTGACTGAAGTAATAATTTCATTTGAAACCACATATAAAAAGAAAGCAGTTTAAAAATTGTGATAAATAATAAACATTTTTTTACATTTAATAAGTGCTGCCTCAATTAACAGAGTAATTATCTTAAAAAAAGGAAAAAAAACTGACCCAAAACAATTTTATTCAGTGATGTATTAAAGTATTAGAGATTATCGTCTCAATTAGAGATTATTAAATTATCATTATGCTTTATTATGGTTTGACAAAATCTTGAATAAACAAAAAATCTGTCATTACAGATATAAATTAAATTTCCTAATTTATTGTAACATAATTCAGATACTTTATGGTAATTTAATTATTTCACAATGTTAACATTTTACTGTATTATTTTTCATCAAATAAACTGAAAATTATTTGACTGATAGCGTAAACAATTTATGAAGACTCTGATCAAACCAGAGGAACAACTTCAAAAGCACGTTTAAGCAGCCCAAAATAGCAGATACGTATATTTGAACTTGGGCTGCCAAAGACACCTTTTTCACTCACTCTCTCTCTCTCTCTCTGTTTTCTCTCTCTCTCTCTCTCTTTCTCTCTCTCTCTCTCACACACACACACAAACATACACACGCACAGTGGCTTAGTGGGATATGTGAAGGGGCTGCTCACATGCTGCTCAGAGAGAAAGCAGAGGTCTACAGGGAACAGCCGAAATGGAATTGGATTGTGTTTATGTGCAAACATTCCTTCATATAAATGAATGGAGGGAGCACATTACTATTCAGGCCGAATTGATAACCATGTGTGTCTTCACTGCAGTGGCTTGCAAACTCATTCCCTAATTTAAAAGATCATCCGTGGCTCCTCCAATCCCCTGGAAGTTCTCCTTTAATTGCTCTTTTGTCTGGGGGGGGCCACAGAGACCTCCTCATCATGTGTTTTCCTCCATCACTCAGCCTCTATTGTCTCCCTATAAACACTTGGATTGCATTCAGTCGATGAATCACATTGGGTTTTTTTTTACCAAGCCACAATAAAAGAAGGCATTTTTACAATTTTTAAGATGAGAGGGATGGCTGTAATTACACACAGAGCTTTTAACATGCTTTTTAGAGGAAAGGTATTTCACTTAGTGTCTTTCATTTGAATATGAGCTTAGACAAGGTTGTTACAATCCCACTAAGCCACTCTCCAGACAAACCAATGAAGCCCATCAGGTCCTTTTGACAGAGACATTCTACAGAGATATATGTATATTTACATACGCAGTACTTTATATAGGTATAGTTAAATCAAACAGTCAAAAGGATGATGTGTAGAAACTAACTGGGAGAATGATCACAAAATCAAAATGTATGAGCGACACTTCTCTTTGGGGGATCAGAAATAGCCATTTATAAACTGCTCATTTCATAAATAGCACAATATGCTTGAAAGACATGTTGTGGGATGCTGTCAGAGACGTTTCTGAAATAAAACTCTTCAGATTTAATTCAATGCAAGCTCTATCGACAGAATTTGTGGATGGAAAAATATGCACAGTCAAGTTCTTATAAAAGTAAACAGTAAAACTCTCTGTCAGGAGAGTTTAAAATACGGTACTGAAGCAGCATTTTCAAGCTCAAGTGAGCATTCATTTCATTTCGCTATAATATGTGAAAATATTCAAGAGAATTATTGTCTAACATCACAGGTCCATGGTGCTACATATAGGCAGGTATATTATAATCACAGTGCTCAGCATATATAAGTACACCCCTCACAAATCTATTTTCTAAATTCATATTTTTAATAGGAAGCTATACAATATTATATTTGTGCATATACATTAGATTAGTCAGTACTGAAGCCAAATCTGAAGCATATCTTACAAAATAACCTAGGATAACGGTCCAAAAATTAGTACACCCAAATTTATATGTTATAGAAAAATATTAAATACAAATTTTAAAAAGAGGAAAAATCAAGAGAAGCAAACAAATTTGAAAAAAAATTGTTGAAATTTTTTAGGTTTAAATTTTTTTTTTGCAATATTTAGCAAATTTAATTTATTTATTTCATTTAATTGTATTATTTTTTTATTTCTGAATATGTTTGGTGACTAAAATATTATTTTAATAAATATATATCTGTTTAATAAACCTGTTTTGTTTAAATGCACCAAAATACATTGCCTATAATCACTGAGAAATGGATAAACGTATTCATTTTTGAATTGGGGTGTACTCAGTTACGCTCAGCACTGTATGTATAATATCTACACACATACACACACTCACATCATTCATATAAACATATAACATACCTAATGCTTAAAAACCACATGTGGTAATTCTATAGTTGTAATTAAACAACTACAGAAAATAAACAAATTACCCAATACTCTAGGTTTTACAACTTTAGGGAATATTATACTCCAACACGCCATAGTTTACTGTAGCATTGTATGTTTACTGTACCTGTAGCATGAATTAACGAATAATTGTAAATACTAAAATACATACACAGTATGATACACTAAATACATGTACAATAGAGTATAACACATTCTATAGTAATATTATGAAAGCAGTTTTTAATATTTAAAAAAACATTTTAAGATAAATATTATTAACCCTTTAAGCTATATATTTTAATATACCATCAATATACAATAACTTGCCTAATTACCCTATCCTGCCTAGTAACCTAATTAAGCTTTTAAATGTAACTTTAAAAATATGTCTTGAAAAATATCAAGTAAATTTTATTTACTGTCATTATGGCAAAGATAAAATATATCAGTTATTAGAGATGAGCTATTAAAACTATTTTGTTTAGAAATGTGTTGAAAAAATCTACTCTCCGTTAAACAGAAACTGGTGAAATAAACAGGGGGGCTAATAATTCAGGGGGTCTAAGATATATGTCTAGATATAAATCTAGGTGTATTCCTTTTAGGCAAGGTGAACAATGTGCTACATAAAAAAATAAATCACTAAAATAATTTACATATTTATTAGGAAACAACAATATTTTTCTTGTATTAAAAAAGTAAACATGTAAAAAAAACATTCTAAACCAGTGTTTTCACTTTCCCTGCTACATCAATATTAATTCACCTGTCATACAGTGGTGTTTCCAGGCAATTTTTACTTTGAATGAATCTTTACTTTTACTTTTTTATGATGAATGAAAAATAAGATAAAACTGTATATAAACGTTATTGACTAATCTGCGAAATACTGAAGACATCTCGTAGAATAAAGATTTATTAATAATTTAGTTTTATGCATCATGTGCTTTCAAACTTCAAAGTGAAGAAAAGAGGTATTACACAGGTGCAAAACAGCTTGCAAAAAAATTCCACTTTAAGTGCTTCACTGTACCCACTTTCCTTTATTGCATCAAACTCAAAATTAAGTTAAAATTACGTTGCAGAGTAATTAGCATGCTGTCGATGGGGCTTATGTTGTATTAAACATGGAATATAAAGCTAAATGGAGCAGCAGCAAGTTTATAAATGGCTAGTTAAGACCACCATAAGTGTCTCCAAAGCAGGTAGTGCACATAAAGCTGAAGGGCAAAAGCTGTTCATCTACTGGGTGAACAAGGCTGAATTCAAAATGCAGGATAAAATGCTTAGTTAACTTTATTACTCACCTATTGGAATGACTATACCCAGAACTGCAACTGTTATATTGCTACCAAGGAGGAAGTGGTCATTTCCACTTCCAGCTGTAATAGAGAGAGATTAAGAAAAAAGAAGTGGGGAAAAAAAGAGAAAAATCAGTTTTTACTTTACATGCAATCACACATAACAGATCTTGTCATAGCAAACATCATTGCATTGTCCATGATAATTGTATTCCTTTAGAGAAGTGTTTCTCAACCACATTCCTAGAGGACCACCAGCTCTGCACATTTCCCATCTCCCCTTGACAAAAAACACTTGACTCAGATCATTAGCTCATTAGCAGAGACTGAAAGACCTGTTAAACAGTAGGTGTGACAGATAAAGCAGACATCCAAAACATGCAGTGTTGGTGGTAGGCATGGGACAATAACCATGTTCAAGGTATACCGAAGTTTGGTAAAGTCAAGGTTTTAAAACCGTCAAAATTTTCTTTATACCATGCAGATTTCCGCAGATTTTTAGCCCAACATTGATTCTGTTTATTTACTTATACTAATGTGTGTAAATGTATATTTATTCAGTTTTTAAATTAATTTCAGTAATATTATTGACAAATATGAAAATATTCATATTATTTTTTTACAATATAGTTTGTAAAGTAATATTTTCTGTATTAGGTAGATATATTATATGAGAGACTTGCTTTGTTTACCAAATAAAGTGGATCTAATTGGATTTGCATTTTAAACATTAAATAACAGTTAAAAAGGTATTACTTTTTATTTAATATATTAAGGTTTTAGTTATGATACTCCCAAAATAATTCTGCATAAATCCACAGATTTTAACACAATTATCTGCAGAAATAGCAAACACATTTCTGCAGATTCCATCTGGCCCTACTAATTAGTTTAGTTTATATTAAGTTATATTAAGAATGATTAAGGGCGTGGCCACTTGAGTGACAGCTAGATCTTGCAGGTCGCCATTGCACCACCTCAGCTGATTCCATCTGATTAGCTGCAGAACTCCCAGATACATCGTATTTTTGTTTTGTTTTATGTGGCTTTACACAGACAATTGTCATTTGGAAATATTTCTTACAATTATCATATAATATGGCATCCTGTGTGCACTTAACTGTGCTTACAAGCCATTCAAATAGCCTCCATTTGCCAGGTGAGTGAAATTATGTACTTATATAACATATCTACAAATGTATTTGTTTGATTTAAGATCATTTATCATTCATAATTATGTTTAGAACTTGAATGCACTCCAGAATCTGACAGATTGATTAGCTGTAGGCTATAACAGTCATGTAAAATGTTGTCATACAGTGTTATGCCTGAATTTCATAAATAGCCTTGCATTAACAAAATATATTTGAAGTATTTTGAAGTAATTCACGTTTTCCTCCTGTAAAAAAAGTCATCAGAACAATGTTTAGTGGCTCAATGTATTAAAACAGTGTTTTAAAAGACTTTAAAAACACTTTATTGCTATAGTATACAACCAAGCATATGTAGTCAGAACGAGTCACAGGTAATGAAGAATTAAGCATTTCACACAAACTCTCTGCAAACTTCACACAAAAATGCCAGCTGGTCCAGCCGGGACTCAAACCAGCGACCGTTCTGATGTTAGGCGACAGTGCTAACCACTGAGCCACGGTGCTACCTGTTTACATAGCTATAAACAATTTAACATTTTGTATCAATGAGATGTGAGTGTCATTCTATGACACCTTTAAACTAGTGTAAACCATTGTCTTGACCACATCTATTTGCCTAAATGCACTATTCCTGCAAACTTTAACCCTGTATTAAAAAGCATGAACTTAAGGGTGTGTAACAGGTACAGTATTTTGCTAGCTCTGCTATTTTTATCAAGCTGAATCGTCTCCAGTTTGTATAGCAAACTGCCCATTTACTTGGCTATCTTGCCCAAGGCTATTCATTCATTGCTGTTCATTCACCACTTTGCCTTGCGCTGCTGCTTCTCATCTTAAGGTTTCTGCTGAGCAGTTGTTTCCACCAAATAAATCCCACCTCAATCTCACAATTAGCATGTGGCCCTCCATTAGCTACAGCATAATTAGTGTCTGATAATGGAGTCTGAGCTGAGAGATTAAGAGGACTAGATAGTACAGCACTGGCATACAGATTCAGGCACACAGCCTGAGGGGTAAAATAAAAAAAGGGCTTGTAAAACCACTACGAAACAAAGGAAATGCAGTGTACACAGTAACCATTGCATACAAAAGGAAAGCTAATGGAGAAAACATATTGCTGGTAAGAGAATCCTCTTAAAGCTACAGTGAACATGTTATTTAGATGATACTAGTGACATGGGTTTCTATGGAAACGCTTTATTTGCATAATTGTGTTTGTATATAGAGTATAGTTCCCATTTATGTGCATTTTGTTTTCATTAAAACTGCATTGAAATTCTCTTCATGCAAAACAATTTATCGACTCCACTAAATCATTCCTCACAGAGCCATATGTCTGTGAGAAGACATATCTGTGTATCTAGACTCACAGACAGGCTCATTAATGTGGAAATGCTTTTAGTGCAAGCAATTCACCCACCTGTAACAGGTGATGCTGACAAACTCTGAGCAATGAATACTGTTAACCTAAATCTACAACATTTATCAGTGAGCATTTTGTATAATTCATAAAATTTGTTCAGAATACTACATGTGGATGGTGTGCTTGACACTTAAATTGGTGTTTGACAGATTAGCTAAATAAAAAAATGAGGACAGTCAGATGTTTTGATGTGTTTGAAAAAAAGTCTCTTATGCTTATCAAGATTGCATTTATAAAAACACACTCGGCGGATGGTTAACAGGCTTGTGCTTATTCAGCAGGGTGTTTTTACACCTCTAGTTTGGAAGTGTCTAGCTTCTAGTTTTAGAGGGGAGTGTCGGAGGTGGGAAAATGGGATGGTGCATAAAAATTTGCATAAAAATGTCAGTTTCGATTTAGGCACACGCTGATTTTCAAAGAGGCAAAACACACACACAGACGCAGGGCAGAAAGACAGTGACTGTGTTTATATGGACACCATTAATCGAATTATTTGCCAAATTATTAAAGGGTGGTCTTTAACTGCAGTTTGGCACTTTCATTCAGGAATTTCATTCATGCCCCTCGTGACAAACGAGATATTTGATTCGAGGAATTGCTGGAAGCGTGTATTTTTAATGCAATGTTTGATATCGCAACGGTGAATGAGAGAAAAAAAACTCCGCATTTTTCTATAATTTGGATGCACTCGGCAGGTAGCTTCAGAAAGCCGTGTGTGTTATTCATGTCACAAAATGCAGCGAAAATCCTACACGATGGTAATAGTTTGATAACAGTGTTTACATGTTTACACTCGGAGAGCAGCATTTACAGCGGATCTTTAAGTCTATAATATTGTAGTGGTATTAACGTAGGTCCGTCTTTAAATACTGAAAGAGTACTGCTGACGATTCAAACTAACTTTGCCATATGAATAAACAAACAAAGACACTGATCGCTTACTTATCAAATCTGTAGAGACAGGACAATCAACACTAACTGGAAGCGTGTCTTTATTAAAAGGAGATGAGCAGCAAATCCAGATTTTATCCTTTCCAGATGTGCACTGTAATCCACTCGTGAGTCCAGATGCGCTCTCAAACAAAACCTTTACTGCAGCAAATTATAAAAGCAACATTGACGACCTGTATCTCTAAACAACTCTTGTGTGACGTCTCTCTGCGTTTGAACACTGTACAGGTACAAACAGTCTTCAAAGCTATCATGCATATTAATGAAGTTGCACCGCATAAACAATAGAGTGCGCTGATTGGTTTGAACCAAGTCTTTCTCATGAATGAATGCAGCACACTCAGTGTCACAAAGTACTCCCAGGTACAGACAGCCAGTCTACAAGCTGGAATACACACAAGGATCTAATCGGCGTGACACAGCTTAAAAAAAATGGTTTCAAACCGGAAGAACGAATCTGCTCGAAGTAACGCAAAAACAACCAATTTTCACTTTTTAGTGAAATATACGTGTCCTAATAGTGTTTTGAGCAGTGTGGGACACATATATGACTGTCAACAGTTTAAAAAATGTGTTTACTTACCCCTTCTCTACTTACTCGTTACTCCTTTACTTTCATGAACAAGAAAATGATGTTGTACACACTCCTCTAAAGACATCCATGAGCCTATATATTTAATTTTGTTTATTAAGTGCAAAGAAATGTTTGAAACTATTTCTAAATTCAGTTTCAATTTCCAGCAAACGGATAAATGAACAATAACAATGAAGTGTGGTCAAAAAACTGAGTGATGTTCAAACACATGTCTTATTCTTATGCCCCATATGGTGATGCATACGTCTCCAAAACTGATGGACAAATCTAAGCTTGTTTTTATTAAAAAATATTTAAATTTGTTTATAATAAATAATACTGATAATAATATTAGCCTATACAAATGCAAATTGTGATGAATAAACTGAAAAAGCCCCCTGAGATGAGGCACGGAAGTAGTGTTTTTTTATTTATGTAGGAAATACTACTTTTTGTAATAATTTAATCCTTTATTTTTTCATACGTAAAGATATTTGTATATTGCTGTACATCCTGTGACCTGTGTGTATTAAGCAATGTGTGAGCGTTTGAACCCACATTGGAACATAACTAACACGCTCTGCGCTTGACTTTAGTTGGTCAATGGCGCAGTCTTCAGTTCTTCAAAATAGCAACTCGCCAACAATGCACCTTAACACCTCTATTTTAGACCAGAATGCCCATGAGTCCACAAAGTGGCGCAAATGAATTTGCTATTTAAACAATGTGGGGGTTAAGGTGGGGGTTAGGGTTATGGTGGTCTGAAAATAGTAACAAATCGCACCACACAAGTCTTGCGCCTTATTGTGCCGGGTGTATGACAGGGCCCTAAGAATGCAAATGACTCACTTTTGATTATTTAATGCACTGTATTTTAAAACAGTCTTGCTGCATAAAAGTATTTTAAAAAAATATATGTGCATAAATGATTATGATTGAGAGAAATTGTGATAAGTAATATGGCAGATTATAAATGTAATTTAAACATGAGCTCATGGTAGAAAACTGTGATGTCACAGGCATGCATTTCATTGCCATCTACTGGCCTAGCATGCATAAAATGTCTTTTGTCCTTTTGTTATTTCTCACAGATTTATGGATTGTTATAACCGCTGTGTTGTCTATACACAAATCTTTAAAAAACAACTCTAACTCTGAACATCGTTGTCATGTAAACGTATCCCAAAACTCCAGGCAGGTCTTTGTCTTCGTTAGCAAGCAGCCAGAAAAGCCAGAAGTGCTGGCATATTTCATCACTATCCTCAGTGCAGCAATTTACAGGTTTTATTTAATAGAGAGTTTTGCCATTTCAGCCGTCTAATATGCTGTTAGTCATAAAATATTCAAGAATCCAAATTTATGGTTCAAGAATGACCACTTCTGTGCTCTGATAATGCACTGAAAGGTGAAAAGGCAACAACAGCCCTGGTTGTTTTACCAGTTTTAATTTTTTCTTTTGCCTTGACAGACAATAACCTTTAAAATGGTTTTCATGGATGTAGATCTCATTATTAAAGTCAGTAATGGCTGTTTTCCTGCTGTTTTCCAGGTGGCATTGGAGTGTGAGTGCGGAGAGGAAGACGGCTGAGGGCAGTGTTCATCAGTCAGGGCTGGACGCTTCTCGCTTTCACTGGAATTCAGCACAGACACACACCGGGACCCCGGGCCACTGCTAAAGCCTCATCTATCACTCGCAAGTGGCCCGGTGATGCTCGGCAAGCAAATTCCACCACACATTAATTTTCATAGACTCTGAGGACTACTGTATGGGTACTGTATAAGAGCATTCATGCTTTAAAGGCTTCAGCTGAATTTAAGCAATGCTGATATTTTGCACACAATCCTATTCAGGTCAATGACATTAATTATTTAAAGTTTGTGGTCAGTACACTATATATTTTATGTTTTTTAAAAAAAAGTATCTTACATTCATTTGGATTGCATTTATTTAATCTAAAATAATTTTTTAAACAATTTTTACAACATACTGTATTTAATTACAGCTTTAAAATAAGTAGATTTTTTTTTAGCAGTCATCTATTTTTGGGAAACTGTGAAGCATTCTTTTATAAATGTTTCACAATATGGGTCTTGAAAATGCCATTAAATGTTTAAATATGTCCCTTCTATAAATGCTTCTTTCTCCTTACCTAACGAGACTCGCAGGTTATATATTGCAATTAAAATCACTATGAAACAAAACATTTATTTGAAGTCAAAATCATTTATATAAATTGTACAGTATTAAAAATACTAGGGAATTGGGATACATTATTTTATGAAAGTTCCACAATATTGATTTAAAATATAATTTATTTGATAAAAAAAGTAATTTCTATCAATTCTCCAACTTTTTCCCCTCTCCTTAAAGAGATTGGTTGGTTTATGATAAACAAAAGTCCACTATTTGTAGTAAATATAAATAGTTATGACTGATAGTTTATAGTTAACTAATTTTAAGTTTAAAAGGAATGCAATCAGTCATCATCAACTACCGGTAATATTTCTTCCTTAACCCTCAAACACATTTGCGTGTAAACGCTGTACAGTCAACTTACCTATTAATCATCTTAACCTAAATCATTAATCTTAATCACCAAATTTATTCAACAAGCTTGAAATAATGACCTTTTCAATGCTATTAAATGTACCATATTAATTATAATAAGGAAGGAATTCATCATCTGATATTTTTGATACATACTGACCTAGGACCCTATCATACACCTGGCGTAATAAGGTGCAAGATGTGTTTGGCACGATTTGTTGCTATTTTCAGACCAGCGCATCAGTAATTTTCACGTTTTGCACCACGTTGTTTAAATAGCAAATCCACTTGCACTGTTTTTGGACTCATGGGTGTTCTGGTCATATAAAGGAAGTGTGTTAAGAAGCATTGCTGCCATGTTGCTATTTTAAGGAACTAAAATAGACTGCGCCATTGACCACTGCCTCCGTGCCTTTTTTCAGTTTATTCAGTTTATGACACTTTGCATTTGTGTAATGTTATGATTATTACCAGTTGTTTATTACATTTATATTTACTTTGATAAAAACAAGCTTAGATTTGTCCACCAGTAATGTTTTGGAGACGTCTGCATCACCATATGGGGCATAAGAATAAGATGTGTGTTTTTTGACCACACTTTGTTATTATTGTTCATTTATTTCTTTACTGGTATTTAGAACTGACTTTAGAAATTGTTTTGAAACAAATCTTTACGCTTAACAAACAAAATTAAATATGTAGGCTAGTGGATGTCTTCAGTGGAGTGCGTACAACACTGTTTATTATCCACGAAATTAAAGAAATAAAGAGTAAAATTAAAATAAAGAGAAAGAAAAGAGGCCGAAGGAGGTGCGTAGTGACGGGTCCAGTTTTTCCACTTACAAAGATGTCATGTAAATACCAAATGCACCATGACATGTTGCGACTCTTAAAGGGGATAAGAGATGACACTCTGATTAGTTTAATGCAAGCTATGGCTCAAAACACCCATAATTCATTAAGAGAATAAGCACAACCTTGTTAGACCATGCACCAGGGTATTTTTCCATCCTTAAAATAGCAAAAGTGGATTCAGACATGCCCTTAATGCCCTTTTGCATCATGCCCTTTAGACTTTTTGCCTAGGTCGTTAAAATAGAGCCCCTAGACACAATCATGATTTGCAGGAATAATATAATTTGCCTTATAATATCATTAATATTAATACCATTAATATTTTATTTTAATAAGACAAAAGAGACTCATCACAGAAGAGGTAATACAGTATAACAGAACAAAACAATAGACGTAGACAATGATGTCATTGACTCACCGCGATGAGAGAGGTTGGCATTGGCTCCTTGTATGCTGTTGACATGTGTAATGGTTGTAGATGTGTGCCTGTGATCTGTGGTCGTCTCGGTGGAGGTGGGCTGTTTCCAGTGTGCAGTGGTGCTGGGCTGAGAGCTCGCTGTGCTTGAAGTGGATGTGGAGTGTGTGCTGGTGGAGCGATGCGTGCTGGAGTGGGTGGATGTGCTGAAGCTGCTGCTGCTGGTTGTAATTGGTGCTGTAGTTGTAAAGAGTCTACTGGTGGTTGTAGGTGTATTGGCTGATGTAACTGGGGTGGAGGTTGTAGGAGTCGCAGTAGTGGAGGGTTCTGCTGCTGAAGCTGTGGATGCAGCTGGATCTGGAGCAGCTGTTGTTTTGGGTTTCACTACAAACATAAGAAACAGAAGTCATTTATATTGCTAACTAGAAACAACTGAAGTTTAAACTTTCTATAAATGCTTTAGTCTGTCAAAATAGAATATGCCAAACATGTCCTGAAAAATAAATCCTTAATATTTTCGCCCCTGTATGGGCCATAATCCCTCCCCTCTTCTTGTAAATAAAACAAAACAATTAATTGCAGTTGCAGATGATGATAAATTGTAATTATTTTTCATGTGTTTTCCAAGTGCTGTTTAATGGAGATATTTTTTTCCCCAACACATTGTTAACATAATTGTTTTAATAACTAATTTCTTATAACTATTTCCTTTTGTCTTTGGCTTAATGGCTTAACTAGGTTTATTAGGTCAACTGAACAAGGTAGGTTAATTAGTCAAGATGTTTGCTCTAGGGGCTAATAATATTGACCTAAGCAGTTAAAAAAAGAAAGTAAATAAGTTTTTTTCCCTATCATACTAAATGATTATAATAGGGCTCTCTAAAAAAATATTGTTCTGTTAAACATGACTTGGAAAATATTTAAAAAGTATAAAAAACTTAAAAGGAAAAGCTAATTATGTGTATTTAAATGCATATTTTAAATAAAGTTTCTCCAATAAATTTTTAGATACTTGATTCTGATTGGTAAGCAGCATCATTTAGTGGTTTGTTACAGTGTTGTATAACTCAAGACTTTTTCCCAAGTTTCAGCTTGGAGCAAGAGTCAATTTGACGTTTTGCACCACACTGTTTAAATAGCAAATGCATTTGCATTCATATATGCACCCATTGGTGTTCTGATCTAAAAAAAGGAGGTGTGTTAAGGCTGATTGGTTTATTCTCAAAACACACCTATATCTCATTAAGAGAATAAGCTCAACGCTGTAAGACCATTGACCAAGCAGATTTTTTCAGTCATTAAAATAGTAAAAGTAGTTACGAACACGCCCTTAATGCTTTTAAGGACAAAATAGAGCACAGACTCCTGAAACCATGTTTTAATGATCTTGGTCTTGTCATAGATTTTATTTTACTTTTGATGTTGTGTCTTGACTTATACTCAAACATATTAGGGATCTGACTTATTTAAGAGTCCCATTTTCATGTCATGATTATTACAGTATGTTAATATTTCATTAAATTCACGTTTGATCTAATGACTGGTGATTTTATTGTGTACAACCTTGCATGACTTCAGACTATCACAGGACTGTAATGGGGAGTCTCTTATCTACATGATGAGCATGTCTTTTCCAACTTGTAACAGTTGAACATAAACGGGTGTAGTTTTACATTAAAATTCCTTGTATAAGAAATACAACTGTGAACTTACAGTACAATGTAATGTGGATAAGTAAAACACTGAAAAGTACTCGTAATTTACACCACCTATATGACTTTTCCCCCCCCCTTAAAAACCTTTTTTTAACCATTAACACAGCATTTTAAAGAGCTACAAGACACAATAAGGGCTTTCACACAGCATAGTTAATTACAGGAACTTAGCCAAGTCAACTAAAATCATTACCATTTCCAGTGGTGTGAATATGTCAGAAAAGTGGGTACAACTGCCTCTAAATCTAGGAACTAGTTCCTCTAGTCCAAAAGCCCTTATATAGTAAGGTAATGTAGCAACATTTACCTGTTATGCTTGTCTTTAGGGGTCTTTTGTTCTTTTCACAGCCTTGTAGATGCACAATCATTACTGACATCATTAGCGCAAGATGTCAGCATTAAACTTTAATAACTGTTGCTTCACTTATCTACAGTTGAGACACATTGTAGTTCCCTCACAGTCTACGTTCCAAATGACAACAACTCCCAAATTTTACTCACAACAATGAATTAATAGATGTTTGTATGTTGAAAGTGTGCAGTATGAGTAAACCTGAGCCAGGGCTCTCTCTTTTGTTACCTGACACACAGCGGCGCATGTCCGGGCCCAGTTCCATGCTGTCGGGGCAGGCACAGGTGTATTTGGGTGAGTGTTCTGTGATTTGAGGAGCTCTGAGGCACAGATACTCACAGCCTCCGTTGGGCAAATTCCCCATGTTGCATGTGTCTGGAACTGCAGAGAAAAGCACAGTTTAATTCTGATAAATTAGCCTTTGGAATAGTTCTACAGTACTACAATACTAGAACGAGAGCTGAACTATTAATATGCATTGAATGCTAGACTGCAGAGCCAAACCCTGGAGGTAGTTCAATGTCATTTGTTTATCATATACAGTAGATATTAAAAAGAAATTGAGTGTTTCTTTTCAGTTTAATGCAGTTCAGAATTAGTTAAATGCGGTTGGTCATGGGTATATATTGGATGCTAAATAAACTAGATATTAAATACAGAAACAGTCATTTATCACTTAATTTATGGGTTCTAAGTATGACATATATTATTAACTAAAATATTTACAGCATTCAAAAGTCTGGAGGCAGTACGATTTTTCTTAATTTCCTAATTCTCATTAAATTAATGACAGTAAAAGTTATTTAAAAAATCTCAAATGCATGGTTCATATTTATTAATGGATCCTGAAAAATGTATTAGTTTCCACAAAAAACAACATTGAAACTAGGGGTGTAACGGATCACAACCCACGGTTCGGAACACACTTGACCCATGAATTAACAACTTTTTTTGAACTTGTCAGTATAACAATTACAAAGAGATCGCCTCCTGCGTTATTCAATTCAAGTGAATGAAAGCATTTCCCTGAAAAATATAAAGATTACAGAAAAAGTTGTGGTGGGACCTAAATGGTTTCTTAGGTTATTAATTAAAGGTGTTTTCTGTTACTGTACTAGTTTAAGCCTGCATTAATGCATTCAGTGCAAAGCTGCACAATTAAACATGAAAAGATTGTGATCTCAATTTAAACCCGAGCAACATGAATAATAAATGTTAATTATTTGCAAATGTTTATTAATCTTTCAAAGCATTGCATTCAAATCTGCATTTGATCGAGAGAGATTCAGTTATTTCACTTTTTTTAGTAAGTTACAAACAATTAAATAGCAAAATAATGGGATAACAGTTTATTATTCAGATATAAACACTGATGTTTATGGTAAGCTTAAAATCACCATTTAATGGAACTTGTTGCTGGTGTATGTTGTAGCAATTACAATGTTTAACCAATAGATGGCGACAAACAATCGTCAAAATTATGTCAATGAATGGGTTTCAAAAACTATACACCTATAATGAAACATGGAGTTTAATGTGTGAATGGTTAAATAATTAATTGAAAATAAATATGATAGGTTGTACAAGATGTTACATTTCATTATTTATCATTATCAGCAACAGTCGCAAAGATTATTTTTCATAATGAATATTTGCTGATTTGAAAATGGTCCAATCTGTGTGACTCAAAAACAGTAGTGTGATGCGAACCATGAGATTTGTGATCCGTTACACCATTAATTGAAAATGAGGGATATTTCATGAGCATTAAATACGCATGTAAAAATGATTTATGAATGACATTAAAGAAAGATTTTGTGTTGATAAAAAAGGTCATGTTTATTACAAAAGTGCTACACAGAGCAATTATTGACTAAGCTTAACACCGTATCCATACTTGAAACACCATACTGCGACATGATAAAAGCTATCTTTTCCATGTTAAAAGAAGCTTTTGTCCTAACTATCAATGACAGTTTCTATTTTTAGAAACCATTTGTATTTCTGTGATCACAGCTGAACAACAGCATAAACTACTATGACAATAACCACCTCAGGTACTGATTATGTGCTTTATTCAGTGTTAAATGCTTCCAATGTGAGTTTCAGTACCATTTTACATGACATTTACTGCCCAACTGAAAGCAGCAGCAGATTTTACCCAAGAAAACCTTGAAAAGAAAAAACTAGAGAACAGTAAATACAGTTTAAACATAAATTTAAGGACTGTGAACTCCAAATGCAAGTGCAAACCTATGACCAAGCATATACTTTTAAATAATGTTAATATTGTAATTTTCGATACCGGCAACGAAGTTGGGGATCCAAATGCAGTGCCATTATTAAACAAAGAATGGTCAGACAAGAAATGGTCAATCACAGGAGCCAAGAGTATCATACAAAGCAATTTAAAAGAGTAGTGGAGTCACAGGCGAAAAGATCCAGGTCCAATCGGCTTATAGCAAAAATCAATAAACAAAGCGACGGTCTTGAAACACGGCACAGAGAACAAAACAAGGAAACCCCATCATGATGCTACAGGATAGCAGGACTAAGCAATGTGAATGAGAAAGTTAGTTGTATGTATGTAATGAGTGACAACGAGCTACAGCTGTGTCTGTTTGTAAGTTTCTGGATTATTGTCAGCTGTTGCAGGAGTTAATGGGGTGCAAAGAGTTCTGGGAGTTGTGGTTATGCAGGCATACCAAAATAAATCTCCAGCGTTGATCGTGACAAATATGTAATAGGTTTTATATGTTAATTATGTAATAATCAGATTATAAAATGGTCCATTTGGTTGGGATTGCAGTGCACTATGCTGCGCTTCTGAATGCTTGTGGTATTTAAGTGTTTCTTTTGTGTTGAGCCTGGAGTGGACATCTAAATTGCTTGATGCTGGAATCTTGTCATGTCACATGTTGTTAGGACACGCACTGTGTAAGCAACTATAAATCCATCTTTTAATTTTGTGGTCATTTAAATGAATAGATTACCACAATGCAGGAAATCCATTCGAGATTAAAATGTTCTGCTTTGGAAACACCATTAAGAAGGCTCTTTCACTGAATAACATTTTATTTCTATCTTTTCCTTAAGAAGCGCTATCATAAAATCATGTTTTGTAAGGGATGCTAAGCTGATTAATATTTCACTCAGAGGCACTTGAGATACAATAAGCGGTTGGATTCCATTCTCATCATCTTTGGTTGAGCGCGTGTTTTCCCGCTTTCGTTAGCATTTTCAGAGCAACACGTTTAATTCTTTGATTTAGATTTCAACAGCACTTCTCATTTATTAATGTGAGGAGGCTGTAAATTGGTTCTTCTGCTGGGACGCTGCACGTGGCCTGTTTGTGATAAAAGGATGAAAACAAAGAACCCAAATCTGCACACACAGGCACACACACTGCCACTTTTATTTTCTCTGCCTGTCTCTGGAACATAAAAAAACAACAAATCACCATAAATATGCTATTCAATGATACGTTGCTATTACTGGAGAGTAAAAAAACAAGAGTCAGCAAACATTTGCCTCTCATCATTATAACAATGCTAAAAAGGTGACACTGAAAACAATACAGTTGAAGTTTTGTTTTTTATTAGCTCCTGAGAGGCATTAGCAGAATTAAGCGGGCATTTTATTACAGCTATAGCCTTGCGAAATGGCCTCTTCACACGTGAAAAGAGCAAGAACAAAAAGTTATTGCAGCTTAGTTTCTCTAAATCTTTTTGGACTTGAGTTTTGAGAGCACATCGAAGTCTCTTATCTTAGAAGATAAGAATGGTTTGATTTCTTATGATACAAGTTCTTTAATGAATTATAGTATCTGTCACTGGCTTTTAAGCTCAACAGATAAAACAGACTGAAAGTTATTTAAAAGTTCTGGGAAAGTAAAATGAAAAAAAAGCACTGAATTGATAAAAAGGGACATTAAAGACTTTTAAATTGTTGCAAATGTTTTTTTAATGTCTTGTTCTCCTTTTCAACTTTTTACAGAATTCATAAAAAATCTGTATCAGGCTTTCCACAACAGACGCAGCACAGCTATTTTCAGCACTTGTTTTGAGTGTGAATATTATTAATTACACTGTAAATAATAGCACAAGTTAACTGTTAAATGATAATCAGATGCTCAAAGATGTACCAGCAAAACACAGCAAAGCTTTTTAAAGATTGTATAATTTACAAAAAGAAACAATTCAGGCACTGAAACATCAAGCATATATTATTTAAGAATTTGTCTTGAGGATTTACCTTTCATTCATTCATTTTCTTTTTATGGCTTAGTCCCTTTATTAATCAGGTGTTGCCAACGCGGAATGAACCACCAACTTATCTAGCACATTCCAATCTACCTTTAATATACAAATTATTCATTCATTAATTTTCTTTTCAGCTTAGTCCCTATATTAATCAGGGATGAACCACTAACTTATTCAGCATATGTTTTACGCAGCAGATGCCCTTCCAGCCACAACTCGGCACTGGGAAACACCCATACACACCCATGCCTTCACATCCACACAAACACTATGGCAAATTTAGCTTTTTTAATTCACCTATAGAACATGTCTGTGGATTGAGGGGCAAACTGGAGAACCCGAAGGAAACCCATGCCAACAAAGGGAGAACATGCAAACTCCACACAGAAATGACAACTGACCCAGCCGGGGCTTGACCCAGAACAAAGCTTCTTGCTGTGAGGCGACAGTGCTACCTACTGCACCACTGTCACCATATACAAATTAAACACATTGAAAATACACTCAATACACTTGTTAAATGTACCTTTTTGGTAGTCATTCGTTAAAAAAAATGGAAGAAAAATGCTTAATATACGAGAAAAACTAAATAACTTCAAACAACTGTTTAGCCTATACACATGTGTTGTTGTAAAGTTGCTTGCCATCTTTCTGTATTGATCTAAAGACTATAGAATACACAAGACGTGTCACTCGTATAGTTTTGAATGGGGAAAAGTGTAACGTCAATACAGTAAATGAAGCCCCATCTTCAAGTACAGGAGCCAATCATCGATCGCTGTAAACTGAGGATTTTACGAAAGTTTCTGTAGTCAACAAACGCACTAGAATGTCAGCGAATACTTGCTTCAAAGACATGAGAAATATATCAGCATATCTTGAAATCTGGACTTGAACCAGAAATGAACCAACCACACTTGAAAACAAATGTTTTTTGGTCTTGTAATCTGCATGAAATGAACATGAGGTACAGTTCATTCTGTCAAACACAAATCACAGGACAGCAACTACATAAAAGCCCACAAACTTGTAAACAAAGAGTCGCTGTCATTTCGGGAGGAGATTTGCCATAAATAACAAGTTGTGAATTACTTCAGGAGAGCAGGACGATCAGATAAGGCATTATTCAGATAATAATGTGTAACACGCCAAAAAATTAGGTTGGTGGCGTAATCTCATTTATTTCTGATGTGCATTAGCTTGGGCAATCTGAAAAAGTTTTGTTTCATTTGAATGTTTACAAACAAAACATATAAGGCAGTTGTTTAATTTTATTGGTAATTCCAAATATGTAATGTATTAATAAGCTTTGCAAACAGTTTTGGAGAATTTGATGTTTCCCCATTCAAACAGAATCCCAGAGCATTCTGCTTGAGCGGTGTTTCAAAGATGGCTGTCGAGTGAAATGACTAGCCTTAAAGCAGGGGTGTCCAAACTCCATCCTGAGAGTTTAGCTCCCTAATCAAACACACCTGAACCAGCTAATCAAGCTCTTACTAGATATACTAGAAACTTCCTGGCAGGTGTGTTGAAGTGAGTTGGAGCTAATTTCAGCAGGACATCGAGTTTGGACACCCCTGCCTTAAAGGAACTTTGGCTGTGTCCAAAACCGCATAATTCCATACTATATAGTACGCTAAAATCAATATGTGAGTCGAGTAGCATATCTGAATTCATAGAATTCAAAAATCAGTATGCGAGAAGTACCCGGATGACTTACTACTTCCGGCAAGATTCTGGAGTGCGCATTCCATGCACACTGCGCTATCCCATAATGCCCGCGAGAGAATTCATGAATCGAAGTGAGGCGACTCAATTGACACAGGTAGGTCACATGACCATGACAAAATGGCGGATGTAGTACGTCCGAATTCCATTCATACGTTTACATTCAAATGCAGTACCTACTGAGTAGTAGGCGGTTTCGGACACAGCCTTTAATTAAGCTTATTTCTCACCTTTAGGCTGCCGGAGCTCATGAAACACCACCACGTCCAATGGGTTGTTGAGATGTTGAGCCAGCATCACCACATCATTTCCTGTCAGGCGGTTTACACTGTAGATGGCCTCATATTCCAAGTCTGTCCAGTAAACCCGGTCCTGCAGGAACATTTGCATTTTCATTCACTCTTAGAATAAATATCCGTGTTGTAATAGTTCACCAAGTAATCTCATCCAACCTATTCAGAAGTAAAATCATTTCATGAAATTAAAAGACACTCAATATTTGTATAATTTTTTGAAATAAATACATCTATCGTGCCTAATTGAAGATTATTACAAAAGTATTTTCACATTTAATTTTCATACATTTGATTTGAATCATATATAAAGTAAACATTTTACATATATTATTTCTTTTCAAGATTATTTGATGAATTGAAAGTTCAAAAGTACTGTATTGATTGTAAACAGAAATATTTTATTTTAACAATATATTTAAGCTGATTGTAACTGTAGCTTTTGTGGTGTTTTCCCCAAGGAAGGTCCTATATAATTGCATGACACTCCTGAATATAAATACTGTCACTGCGCATGAATATTTTCTTGTGAAAGGTTATTTCCCAATACCGACGCACAGAACTCAAATGACACTTGGATAGTATAAATCAAAAGCTTGTCATTTTGAAGGTCATGTATTTATTTCTGCATGATGCAATGCACCAAAATACTCGAGAGAAAGCGAGGAAGATGAAAATGAAGATAAACGCTCCTGCTTCTTTTAGACCACAAAGGTTTTTCATCAGACTAATTAAAGCTCACAGCACATCTCTGTTCTCCATCTACACCTACATGAGCCTGAAAGCGCAGGCTGGGCTTCTCTTTACTACTCCTCTGATCAGCCCTTATCAGCCACTACAGAAATATTGCACATGTGCATGGTGAGATGAGCTGCCACAATGACAGCCAGAGATGCATCTCCTTTTCAGACAGATACGGAAATGGAGGAGGAAGATGGAGGAGGAGGACACAGGCTATATTTGCACAAGTGTGTTCTCATTTGAATGCAGTCCTATGTATGTTTTTGAACTTAAATACTGTTTCTAAAATTATTTTAGTGGTAGAATAACTTTTAACTATGGTTGAATTCTGCTGCTGAGACTCCCAGATCTGCCTCCTGTCACCTGAAATCAAGCATGCAACTTTTGGTCAGCCAAAGGGCAAATGCAAACTTGGGGATATACAGTATATCAGTATATACATCACATGTTGTTTTCTTGGCGCAAGTAGAGTTAGCTAAAAGCTAACTGTTAGATTAAATTTTGTACACTTTTTTGTATAATTATATAGTTACTTACATTTTATATTGTTTTACCTTGTTTTGTTCTGAATACATTTAAAAGAATTTGCCATCTTTTTTTTCTCTCAACACAGATACCATTGTGAGGTGTTCTATTTGTACATAGGTAACAATTAAGTACTATTATTTTACAGCTACTTTTAGTGTCACCGACTCGGTCCCAGTCATTCCCCTCGCTGGCCAGCAGAGGCCACCATCTCCGGACTTCTAAGCATTACATCATCCATTTACCCTGATCATGCACACCTGAACTGAATCCCGCTAATGACCCACGTACCCTTTATAAGCCAGCACCAAACGCTCATTCAGTGCAAAGTCTTGTTTAGCCCCGGCCAGCATTTCTGAGCGGTATTCCTGCCTGACTCCTTGTGTATTACTCCAGCCTGTTTTTTGACTCTGCTTCGCCTTCTGCCTGCCCACGACCCACGCCTTGTATACGGACTCTGATACTCGCTGCCTGCCCACGAACCACGCCTGTTATACGGACTCTGATGTTCGCTACCTGCCCACGACCCACGCCTGGTTCACGGACTCTGATACTAGCAGCCTGCCCTCGATCTATGCCTGGTAATACTCCCTGTGTCTATTCATCGCCAGTCTTTATTCATCATAGACTGTTGTTGTTGTGTGTTTGCACGTTAGTGCATATTGTGTGTGTGAATAAGTGCTTGAGCAATAAATACTGCATGATGGATCCCTCCGTGTCAGTCTCCTCGTTACATTTAGCTTCTGTTGTACATTTTCAGTCCCTTTCTAAAATGTAGTAAAAAGGCCAGTATGAACTTTTACAATGCTGTATTAAAACTACTAAGTGAAAAATCTGGAGTAAACCGAGCACGCTCATGTGTGCATCTGCTACAAGTATTGGAAAATGTTTACAGAGCTTTGTTTTTTTTTTTTTTTTTTCTTTGGAAAGGTCAGGCTTCTGGATCCCAGCAGAGCTCTGATCAGTAGGACTCCTTAACCTGCACTACACTGCATTCAAACTCTGCCGCATTGCAGCTCTCATCAAACACACGGACCATGATATCTGATCAAGATAACTGCTTAAATCCATGACACACAAAGCTTTGAACATCCATGTCTGAAATTTGTACTCCTTGAGAGAGAGGGGGGGGGGCTCTTTATTAAAACCCTTCATCATATTCTTGGCTTCATTTGGAAAAGGAGCGACTCTCCCTGTGGGATTTGATCGGTCTTGACATTTTCACTGCTGCCCACTAGCCAGTGAAATAATGTGAAACTGGTGTGGAGATATTGGTGTGTTTTATAAGACAGGGCATTGTAAAGGTCATATAATGTCTGATAAGGTGACTGGAAAATCAAGCACATTTCTTAGATGTAATTTGAGATCTGGTGTGTTAAGAGATAATATGTGACACGCAACTCCATTGTTTAACTAAGACATTGCTACCAAATAATAATTAATCATTCATGTTTAAAAAAAGTATATTTTAAATACTAATATTTGAATAAATGAATGACAAGAAAAAGCCTACAAACTCAGACTTTGTCCAAAATCGCATACTTTCATACTATATAGTATGCTAAAAACAGTATGCAAGCCAAGTAGTATAGATTGGAATTTGAACATCAGTATGACCTACTACTTTTGGCGAGATTCTGAAATGCGCACCGAATGGATGCTACGCTATCCCATGATGCACTATGAAAGAATTCATGAATGGGACTGACATGGGTAGGTCACGTGATGATGACAAAATGGCAGATATAGTACGTCTGAGTTACATTCACACTGCTTATATAACATACTTTTCAAACAGCCTTGTAGCAAATGTTTGTACTAGATGTTAAATGTTAGTAGTCTGCAAGATTTAAAAATAAATAAACATTACTTTTTGGAAAGCTGAATACATTTGTTTGAGGTTCCTATGTGAAATACAAAGTTCTAAATAAAACAACTGTCAATTTTAATATTTGCTGAGCAAAAGCATTACATTTCTTGGTCCCACTTTATATTAAGTGTCCTTAACTACTATGCAATTTTATCAAAAAATAAATACAATGTACTTACTGTGTTCAAAGTGTATTTGAGTACACTTGTGGTGCTCTTAAGTTGAGATAGGGGTTGGGTTATGAACAGGTTTGGTGGTATGGGTAGGTTTAAGGGTGGGTTAAGGTGTAAGGGAGTGTATTTACAAATGTAACTACAGAAGTTAATTACAGGTGTAGTTACATACAGGTATTTGTTCAAGCATAAGTACACAGTAAATACATGTATTTACACAATAAGCACACTGTAACAAACTATTAATTCTTGTGTAAGTACATATTAGTTAAGGCCACTAAATATAAAGTGGGACCCATTTCTTACTTTAACAAAGTATTAGACAGAATATAGTAATAATATAATATAATATATATATATATATATATATATATATATATATATATATATATATATATATATATATATATATATAAAACATTATTCAGTAAATTATTATAATCTAAAATTCAAACTCTGTGTCCACAGAAAATATTATACTGATCATTTCACAAAAAATGAATATATACATATATAGCATATAATAATGATCATTTCACAAAATGAATGCCATATAGGTTAGCCAAAAATATGACACAAAGAAGCAAAAAATTATTAATCCTAAAAAAACCTAGGTTGCTAGTGGAAGTGGTGTTAGTGAGGCCAGTAGGGGGCACTCAACCTGCGGTCTGTTTAGCTACGTCCCAAATGGCTCACTCTACACTATGCACTTATGTACAATGTACTTATGCACCTACACACTTAACAGCATCATATATGAATGTAGTGTTGAACCAAATGGAAAAACACTAATGTTTTTTTACTAAGCAGAAATTCAAACCATTTCCCTGATAACATTTGACAGTGGCCAAGTTAGCGTAATAAAAGACCAAATTAACTAAAAATAACTGCCATGAGTTTTAACGCATTCACCACACCATCGGGAGGTGCTATAATCACTCTTAAAGGAGAATTTTGCTTTCATAATACAAAGTAAATAAAGTAATCCAACAAGTGCACCTGAAAGCTCCACTCATTCCGCTTCATGAGCAAAGCTGTGGTCGTTGAGTGTGTGAAGAGTCCAACATTCCACACTTCATTTTAAGGGTTAAATAAGTGCATCATCCGGGTAAAATGCACTTAAAATTTTTTGAGTTTTCAGTGTTAACACACTACTTACATTATATATACTACAAAATGGTGTAGAATAGTGCATAAGTATGCGATTTGGGACACACCTTTTGAGTCCCACTAAAGTGAAGGGGACACTATACTGTCAGTCTTTCGGATAAGACATTACACTGAGGTTCTGACTCTATGTGATCATTAAAAATCCCATGGCACTTCTCGTAAAGAGTAGGGTTGGAGCTCCAGGGTCCTAGCCAAATTCCATCCAACGGCCCTTACCCATCATTGCCTCCCAATCATCCCCATCAACCAAACTGACTCTATCACTTGTTCTCCACTCCACCAATAGCTGGTGTATGGTGAGCGCATTGGCGTCGTTGTCCTTTGACATCACCCCCCCCCCCCCCCCCCCTCACACCATGATTGTAAAGCGCTTTGGGTGTATGGTCATACACAATAAATGCGCTAAATACACACATTATTTTTACATTTTTACTAGGGATGCACGATATATCGGTGGCCATATCATTATTGGCCGATAAATGTGATTTTTAAGATTATCGTTATAGATCTGATGTCTGAATTAGGCCGATACCTTTAAGCCGATAAGTTGCATAATTGTACGCGTATGTATTGTATGCGTGGGTGATACTTGTTCAGAGTTGTCCAGTGCCTTAATTGGATCTCTCCTCACAGTCACATTGTTTATTCCTTCAAAGTCCGTCCTTTCTTCATGTGGTATTGCTTTGTGTTAATAACGCAGTAAGTAACCATGTTCCTCATAATTGTAGATATAATTGTAGATATAATAAAACAAGTGCCGTTGTGTATTTTGCTTTAAATTGCCTCAGGAAAAAATATTACATGTGTAAACAACAGCAGCGATACACACATGCTAAACAAGTATTTGGGTTGTTTGTAATCTAATATGATTATTTGTAAATATCAACGCGTTGCTTGCCATGTGTTGTTGATGTAAGATTGTATTCAGTTTGATCGGAATATTCATATTGATTGTAACGAGCGCGCTTGAGGGCTGTCACCGCACACACACTGACCTGACAGCCTTCACAGCAGCATGGGGGAGAGGTGCGCCAGTCATTGAATCCAGCATAGGGGCTCTCAACTCCCTGCACATTCTATCTTTATATTATGCTCTGTGTTTGTCATAAAGTCATCTGTGCTCAATGATCAGGCGTTGTGTCAAAATCTGACTCTGAGGGCAAATCTGTGCCCGCAGTTGAGGGAAACTCACAGTGGTTTATCATAAACTTTTCATTAATCATTTTTCCTGCAATTGACAGCAAGAACAAACACAGAAGCATTGTCTGATTGACAAGCAACAGCTACATGTGTTCAAAAGAATCTAAAACGCCAAATAGGATGAATCTATGCTGCATTTTCTTAAGTAATAATCTGTATTCAGCTTTTCGTTTGTACGGTGGCTCTGAACTGTCAAAACACCTTTAAAAAAGGCTTTTTCGGACATGAAATATTTGTACATGTGTACATCACTGTAACACATTTTACTCAAGAACATTTGAGCTGGTTTCAGTCCTTAGCTCATTCATTTTCCTTTTATTTAACTTGCTTGTTGATTTAATCCCATTTTGTTATTTAACCTATTATTTTTATGCAATAGTCAAGCTGCATGTTAATTTACTATAAAGAAAAGGATATAATTGATTTTTTGCAGGCTGATTTATGTGAAATCGTGAATATAGGTCTATATAATCACCTTGCAATTTTGAAATTATAGCTTTTTTGCTTTGAGTATAGACCTTTCAGTTCAGAAGAGCAGTTCAATCGTTTATGAAGTTTGCTTTATAAAAATATATCATTTTATATATATATATATATATATATATATATATATATATATATATATATATATATATATATATATATATATATATATATATATATATATATTTATATATATATCCGCTATCGGCGGAAGAGTTATAGGTTATCAATATAACCCAAAAAATCCATATCGGTGCATCCCTAATTTTTACATAAAAAAAAAACATCCTATTCAGTAATATCAGTTTTTATTTCTCAACGTTTTAAGTTCACTTTTAAGTTGCCGACCACCAAAAGCAAATGTGTATTTGAAGACAACAAAATAGGCAAAGAACAGAAACAAATGTAAATTGAGATGAAATGAATAAGATTGTGCAATTAAAAATAATGAACCGAAATAATGAGCCTACTGGAATTGACTCTGGCACCTAGCACTGTACTCTAGAAATATTTCTTTGCTCTTTTAGCAATGCCACCAAAAAGTTGGAGGGGCGATTTCTGTGCTTTCAGCAGCCAAGTGGAGAACTGTAAGAGTTCAGAACCAGCCTCAAAAGTACTGCAGTAATGCAGAGTTTCATTTTTCATCTACCCTGGACAAAAGTCAAAGGCTGAAGAAAATGCATTGTTTCCTTTTTCTCAGGCTCAGCCCCAGGGTGCCCTTTTACTGAGCTCATCGACTGGCCTGATGAAGGGCATTAGGAGATCTATTGCTCAGGCCAGGTCCTGCCTTTAGGTGCCCTAGAAGCTGCCAAAGTAAAAAGGCTTTTTAATTTGGATTGTGTCTTTAACTGGTGCCAGCCACCCACAGCCGTACATCTCTTGGCCAGTGTTGCAGTCTCACAGTGAGATGTACTGCTTCTCCAACTACACCCTCTAAGCAAAAATGTGTTCATGTGTGCATCACGAAGCCAAACTGAATCTAAAAACATCTCAAGGACTGCTTGTGCCAGTGCAGCCCCATCTGTGCACAATAATGTGAGCATGTCATTTCATAGATTTGCTTGCCTCGAAAAGAGTAAGAGCGAAGGGATGTCCCAGTTGATCCATGGAAGACAGCAAAATTCTTCGGTTGTCTCCATTCAGGTCCACGCTGGAGATCAGATGCAGCTTTGAATCCACCCAATAGAGTCGACTGCTTGACAGATCTGGAGGAAAGAGATTTTAAGGAAACACATAAATGTAGCAATCAATAATACAACAAACGCTTTGAATTTAACATAAGCGGTCAAAGTAAATGTAGCACGTCATGGGATTATACATATTTCAGTTCATGTGTCAAAATATGGCCACATTTCGCTGTCTGTTTCAAATTAAATGTACTTGTCAGATATATTTATATCAAAATTAAACATCGTATTCATACTTAAATGACTAAAAAAAAAACACTCAAAAGAATATGTTATTTTATTAAATTATATTCATTCATATATTCATTCTTCTTTGGCTTAGTCCCTACAGGGGAATAAACTAACCATTTATTCTAGCATATGTTTTACAAAGTGAATGCCCTTCCAGCAGCAACCCAGAACTGGGAAATACCCACACACTTCATTCACACACATTCATACACTATGGACAACTTATTTCATTCAATTAACCTATTCAGTATGTCTTTGAACTGCAAACGTGCAAACTCCACACATAAATGCCTACTGGCCCAGCCAGGACTCGAACCAGGGACCTCATTGCTGTGAGACGACAATGCCAATATTAAGCCACTGTGTCACTTAATTATAATTTTAATGATTAACGAAATAGCTTACAAATGGTTAAAACCTAATGATTTAAAGTGAAAAATGAAAATTCTGTCATCATTTACTCTCCCTTCACTCGTTCCAAAGCTGTTTGAGTTTCATTCTTCTGTGAATACAAATAAGGTATTTAAAAAAACTACAACATGTAACCATTGACTTCCTTAGTATAAATGAATTTTAAAAACTTACCTACTATGAAAGTCAATGGTTTGCGATTTTTGGATTTCTTCACAAAATTTTATTTTGTATTCAATAAAAACACTTGACTGTGAGTAAATAATGAGTAAATTTAGATTTGTGGGTGAACAATCCTTTTAAAGATACTGGCAAAGTTTAAAGATTAGTATTTTTAGGGCTGAAGTGTGACCCCTAAATAGAGTTCACAAGACACTCTCTCAGAAAAACAATTCCAGAAATTTTATTTTGCATGATATTGCCATCAAATTCAAATATTCAAACATATACCCAGAAGAGATGTGTGGCTTTTGACCTATTACTTTTCTGTATAGCTTCAGGACTAATTTCATATATTTGTTTATGAAATAATAAATTGTTTAGTGCGGTGCAATTCTTTTTCATTACTTAATCATCCATAACTTTTTTCGTTTTGAGCATTAAAAATTCTAGATGATGAATAGTGACTAAAGTGACTTCTTTCCAAAGATTTATGAACTGTGAAAGTACTGCAGACCAAATTATTCAGTACTGTTGCTGCTTTAGTTTGGCAAGGTCATTTTTGAGAAAGTGCCTCTGACAGTGAGGGAAAGAAGGACACCGATATAGTGTCAGAAAACGTAATCAAATTTGAAATATAAACTCATGAGACACTTGGGCTGCGTCCGAAACCGCATACTTCCATACTATATAGTACGCTAAAATCAGTATGCGAGCCGAGTAGTATGTCCGAATTCATAGAATTCGAAAATCAGTAGGTGAGAAGTACCCGGATGACTTACTACTTCCGGCGAGATTCTAAAGTGCGCATCCCATGCACGCTGCGCTATCCCATAATGCCCCGTGAGCGAAATCATGAATGGAAGTGAGGCAACGCAACCGACGCAGGTAGGTCACATGACCATGACAAAATGGCGGATGTAGTACGTCCGAATTCCATTAATACTTTTTACATTCATACTGTATAGAACGTACTTTTCTAACGGCCGAGTAGTACGTTTAAATTCAAATGCAGTACCTACTGAGTAGTTGGCGGTTTCGGACGCAGCCTTGGCTTTCAAGGCATATTTTTTTTCATAAATTAATGTTTTTCTGTGTTTCGATATGAAAAAAATTGAACATAGTACAATTAATAATAATGTATGAAGTCATAACTTTTCATATTCTTTAGCGTAGAACTTTGTAGATAGACCATAGTAAAGCTGAAAGTGCGGTCTTTCCAATGATACATAATTTGTGTTTGTAGCTTACTGGGGTCAAGAACTATTACTATTTAAAGTTAGGTAGGTGTAAATCCTCAAAAGTGAGTGCTGGCTAACAGGTTAATGTTTCATAAATTATTCTTTTAAAATATATGAAAAGTTTATTTGATGTGATAAAAAGTGGTATTTTATATGTAGTTAAACTGACGTTCTACTTGATTTGATCTCAAACAGAACAAGTTAATGCATGAAAAAAACTCGATCAAAGATCTTTTTTTTATAGTTTTGATGCTTAAACCCCCCATTTTGTCTGCAACCCTCATATTTTATGATTCAACAAAAAATCAAGGAAGTCTAAAATGAAATGTAGACACAAATGAAAGCACAATCAAGGACAAAAAACAAAACAAATACACCTCAAAAATTCTCAGCTTTTCTCCCATTAAAAAGTATTTTGTTTCTAAGCAGATTTAGCAATTCTCAAATCTGCCATTTTTGTCAATAACTTTTTTTCTATCCCTCTACTATAACTGCTTTTTCAAATAGCTTTCATGTTAAGTGAGCCAGAGAAATGATGGCGATATTGACAGCGCTGCTTGAGCAATTCCATTTAGTTTTTCGCAAACTGACGGATGATTGATGAGAAACAATGAAGGTGAATGATTCAAAGCCCTGTTGGCCACAGGAGGCTGCTCTTCATTATTAACACTCTTTCTGCGTTTGTTTGGTCTTTCTCAACCCTAATGTTTTCTCTTTTTCTCCTCCAGCATTTTGGTTGATGTCTTTGTCTGTCGTAATGATGGCAAATGCAGCTCTCTCGTGTCTTCATTTCGTTATGATATGCTTTGTTTTGCTTTTTGCTGCTTCTCTTTTATCTGGTGTTGTCTTGTTTTTGCTATTCTCCAGTGTGTGTTTTTGTACTTTGACTATTTTGATGATGTGAATTAATTTGTTAGGAATGAGAACCTGAATTGCAAAACACTGAAATGATGTTTTACCAAGTGCAATCCCATTGGGCCATTCGATTCTCTCTGAAACCAGAACTTGCCGATCCACTCCATTCATCCCGGCTTTCTCAATCTTGGCCTGCGCTCCCCAATCTGACCAGTACATGAACCTGCAATACAAGAGTTACATGATCAGAATCTGTAAATCTAGACGGGTGGTTTTTAAGCTTTGTGAATATAAGGCTCCTCACTATCGATCACACTGTTTGAAGGTGCTTTATACTTTTCCAGTTATTTGGAATTTAATGGATAAAAATTAAGGGTAAGTATATAAAAAATACAGCCAGAATCAGCCATTCTTCTTAATTGTAGATTAATGCGCTGCCATTGAAACTAAAATGAAAACAGTGTAACGTTCTAAGGGGCCACTCAAACAGATCCCACGTTTACATTTTAATGTGCTACTTTTCCATTGTTTTACAATGTACTGTAATGCTCGCATCTAACATCTTTTGCAGTGCCTCGCACATGAGCGCACATTTTTAAGACACCACATTGAGTTAAAATAATTTCAGATTTTTACATGCACCACCGCATATCAGTGTTCTTTCCAAAGTAGTGGGCTAACCAGAAGAACTCAGAGGCAGACCAAACATTAGAAAATTCTGATAGATAGACATATGGATAGATGGATGGATACAGTGCATCTGGAAAGTAACCAGAAGAAATCAGAGGCAGACCAAACATTAGGAGATTCTGATGGATGGAAGTATGGATGGATGGATGGATGGATGGATGGATGGATGGATGGATGGATAGATGGATGGATAGATGGATGGATGGATACAGTGCATCCGGAAAGCAAGCAGAAGAACTCAGAGGCAGACCAAACATTAAAAGATTCTGACAGACAGACAAACAGACAAACAGACAGACAGACAGACAGACAGACAGACAGACAGACAGACAGACAGACAGACAGACAGACAGACAGACAGACAGACAGACAGATAGATAGATAGATAGATAGATAGATAGATAGATAGATAGATAGATAGATAGATAGATAGATAGATAGATAGATAGATAGATGGAATGATAGAAGGGTGGGTGGGTTGGTGGATGGATGGATGGGTGGATGGATGGAATGAATGAATCATGGAATGATGATGAACTAAGAGATGCTGAGGAAATAAAAATCAAAGCAGACAGGGAAACTGTGTTAAATAGGCTACTGTGCAATAGATCTGAACATGATAAAATGTGTAAAACTGATGTTTAACAATTTTACTGGCATCTGAGCATATTTAAATCAGCAAACATATTCAATAAATGAAGATGCAAAAAAAGTTTAGGAATTTTACTGGTCTAGTGCCACAAAACATTCATGTTATCAAACAAATGAGATCGAGTTAAGCGGGAAATTAGGACACTCCAATGGCCTTGAGACTTTTGGTGTCCATCATCCGTCAAAAATCAAGATGAATAGGTACAGTAAGGGAATCATCATTAAAAGATTCAGTATTTCACTCTGGCCTGATAAGAGTGAAGCGGCTACTTTACCCACAGGCAACAATTAGGTATGCCGACCAGCCTGAGCCTCATTTGCATGTTTTTCATGCTCTTCTACTTCAGTAATACGGTGAAAAGAGCCCTGAGGGGAAAGATTCTTCACCATGAAGGAAAAGGGAAAAATTATATGAAGTAAACCTTTGACAAGGTTTTCAAAAATCTTGGCGAGCCATCATATATCATACGCCATACATCATATTTACATTTTTTACTACTATTTAAAGCAGCAGAACAGATTATTTAAGTAGTGTTTGTTTTTAGCCTGCTAAAAACATCCACATTTGTTTACTTGATTGACATCATGCACATTTTCAAATGGTATTCAAAGTTTTTACATTAAACTTGATATTGTTACCCTTGTCGTGGGTCTACAGCAATAGCACGTGGTTCTCCGAGCTCGGTATCAATCAACACCTTCCTCTTCTTGCCATCGACATTAGCAACAGAGATGGTTTTGTGTCCAGAGTCCGTCCAGTAGATGTTCTTATGAACCCAGTCCATCGCTAAGCCTTCTGGGGAATGTAGTGCGGTGTCTATGAGAGTGATCTGCTCTGATGAGTTGTTGGCTTTGTTGATGTATGCGCTGAAGAGGAATAAAAATACAGTTAATGTACATCCACAACACTTAAGCAGATGTTATGCATTTCTCTTTTCACAAACAATCACAAAGCAATAGATGCATTCACCTGATATATGGCAAATGTGCACATCATAAATAGCTGACACGCCCAGCTGTTGCTTACATTTACATATGCAGCTAATTGAAGCTACATCTGCATGTCTCTCAAAGAGCAACTGTAGGACAGAATGAAGTATTCTTGCTCATTTTTTAATGTGAAAGCTACAGTGCTTTACCGTAAAGCAAATATGACTGCTCTTTTGAAACATGGTGAAATCTGATGCTACTGTGGCTGATCTAATGATTCTCTTGTGAGAAAGCAGCACATCATTTTTGGTGTCACCTTCATCATTTGACAAAAAGTAGTCCATTTGAAAGCCCCACACCTGCAGACAGGATGGAGGAATGTATGGATAGATGGATAAATAGATAGATAGGTGGATGGATGGATGATAGATTTACTTTTTTCTTTTCAATGGGTCACAGCTTAAAAAAAGACTATTGAAATAAATAAAAAACATCCATTATTTCTCTTTTATGCTATATTTCTCTTATAAACACTATTAAAGCATTTTAGATGTATAAGAAATGTAATATCGTCACCTTATTATAAGGGTCTATTTGACATTTTTGTCAAAATTGAGTTATTGACATATTCTTATTAAATGACATCTTATGTACATTATGAGATTTTTATAAGTTGTTTAGATTTTAAGACTTTTTATTTAAAAAACAAATGTTACACACACACTGTCTGCTATGGAATACAAAAACTTTATCTCAAAATCATTCAGAACGCAGATAGAACCTTATAATTCCAAGGTGACGATATATTGCCATCATTAAATTAATCAAATATACAGCAAATGAGAAATAAATGACAGAAAAAAGGAATAAAACCAGACAATATCTCTAAAAATTATAATTATTACAGCAATAAAACCTGATTTTTTAACAAATGAGTTGATTACCCATTTCTAATGGTGTATATATATTCTGCAGCCAATTTAGATGTATTTTAGTCCTCTCTGAGTATTCAGCAAAGTTTTTTTGAGTTGTTAAGATTAAATAATTAATTATTTAATATCTCGTGCGCATAAAAATAACGACAGCTTAGAAAACGAAAGCAGAACCAAATCCCAGACATTTTAGTAGATCTGCAATCCCCGGCTGGATGCAAAAAGTTGCGGGTCTCTGTGGGTCTGCAGGGCACGTGAGACTATCTGTCTTGTGCACACAGAACGAGTAGTATGAAACAGGTAAATGAGAGAAGATTTTCTACAACTTAATCGCTTGCGGATGTTTGTTTACATTGGGCGAACACAAAAAGTGTATATATATATACACGTGTGTGTGTGTGTGTGTCACTAATTATACTTGAGCGGCCGTTAATATACCTGGGCGGTCCACCCAAGTAAAGTCTATGTGTGGGAAGCACTGTAGATAGATTTTTAAATTTGATGTTTGATGTAATCTTAACCAAAACATGAAGGGAGTGTGGGACAGAGTAGCTCCTCCCCTTAAAAAAACAGCCAATAACGTTTTGCTTTATCACAACTCTGCAGGTGAGAGTGGTTGAGATCAAGTGCATCACATTAAAAGCAAATGTGAAGCGTCTTTAAGGGTTTTTTTAAAGGGTTAATTTGAAGCTGAAGTATGAGGTGATGTGAATAAAACTGTTGAACAATGTAGGCGGAAGTGCCAAACTACAAGCTTTACATGTTTAAATTAGTTTTTTATCTTTTAAACGTGAACCTTATCACTGTTTTGGAGCACACTAGCTTATAAATATCCTAAAAACTAGCAATAATGCAAACATCTAAAAACATTTTAAAACACAGCACTTATACGTAGCACAGCACTTATGCGCTCACAGCACTTCAAATCTTCTAAATATTTACTAGTGATCTCAAACTGGAAAAGGCACCCGTTTCTTAAAATGGCCTCAGACTGGCAGAGAGGGGGAGGTTTGAGTTCACCAGGTAATTTTCTATTTGCACTCACCTACTGCCTTTAACAGATGCTGCTTCAACAGCCATCAAAATGGACCCATCTCCCCTCATAATAGCGCAGGACTTTGATACGCTCTTTTCAGAGTGGATCTTAAGTGAATCACAAGGACAGAGGAAACAGCAGCCAGGGAACATTTCTCTTGTGCTCTCGCTGGCTTGACTAGAGGCTCTATTAATAGGAACAGGTTCCCTGGCCTAAATGCTGATGATTCACAAATGAGTCATCGCAAGAGGGAAAAATTAATGGGATAAAGTGTTACGCGCTTAAACAATACTCGCCATAAATAATGAGATGATGTTCAACGTAATATGACGTCAACCACTCAGTAGCTTCTTTTTTTATAATCATTTTAATGATAGTAAAATGAGGTGCTTTCAATAAATGACTACGATGCAGCTATGGAGCTAATGTGCAAGCTATATGACATTACCAAATGTACTAGTACATCTTGTCCCAACTGGGTCCAACAATAGTTCTCAAAATTAAATTAAGTATAAGTGCTGAATAATGTGGCAGTCACACAATAGTTAACCATGCATTTTAATAAAAATAGTTCACTTATTTTATTCACTGCAGAAGGGATTACTTAGTACCAGTTAACAAAAATGTTCTTCATTGTTTAGAACAAGTGAGTTGAAAAGCATGAAAAAAGATTTTTAGTTAAACCATGGTGGTTGGTGATGCACAAACACAGACTCACATGGGAGCTGAAACTGTTTGCTACTTAAAAAAGGCTGACACAGTCAGAATGCAAGAACTATTTTGATAAAAAATTAAATAATTAATTAACTATTTTGATAAAAAATTTTGATAAAAAAATTCATTCTGTAAAAAGGCTTTTCTTACTTAAGAGTTTTTTTGTCTTGTTTCTAGTCCAAATATCTACAAAATCTTAAACCAAGAAGTATTTTCTAGAAGAAATAATATGCCGAAATTAAGTAAGTTTTTCCTTAAAAGCTTTTTAAACAAGTTTTTTATTTAAGTATCATTTTAGATATTTAGACTAGAAACATAACAAAAAAATCCAAGTAAGAAACACATTTTTTTGCAGTGCACGTCCTTTCATTTATTTGTAAACAAATAGCATACTGTTAGTACATTTCTAATTTATAGACGAATAACCATGTTTGTAAACATTCAAGATGCGCATGCAGTGAGGTTGCAGAATAAACCGGAAGCGAAAGCATTTACAGCGAGGGATTGGCATCTGATGTGGTACAGAGTTTGTTGCTGTCTTAGAAATAAGTTATATTGATTACATATCATATATACTATTTACATAATACTTCCAGCATATTATAACAGCTTGTCACTCAGTATTAAAGCACAGTGATTCTGCAAAATTAACATTAACGTTACGTTCGGATGACAGGTCCATTTGTGATAACACCCTCCCAATGAATTTTGGATAAGACGAAATGGCCAAGCATCCAGCCCAAAATACACAATCTCATTGAAGCTCAAAATGTTTTTACAAGAGAGGAGTTAAAGGCCTACAAGTCTTTAAAACCAACAGTTTTGTTCTGTGTGTTCATGTGCAAGAAATAATGTTCCATGATTACCAGATTCAAAACGATGTAGTGCTAAAAGCCGAGGTTCTGCCAGCCAAAGACAAGGAAATAAAGACGGAGCTATACAAAGCCTATCTAATCATCAACAAGCAAAACAACTGCATTCTGACAGCGAACTACACCTGTACGGCAGGCTATGTGAACTTACACTTTTGCATTTCATTCTTAGCATTCAGTGTCCGCAGTTTAATCAACCATATTTAGCTGTTTTTGCTGAAATCATTGCAGCAATCAAAAACCAGTGATGTGAATGATTCAGGATGGCATAAACTTACCTGATATGAAATGAGAACTGCAGAGTCGAGTATTTTTAATTAGGCTGTCACTTCATTCAGCTCCCTTTTAGCCAAAATCGTCTGCGGTTGGCATTAAAAGCAGTGTGGTGTACGGTAAAAGTTAAGTTGTATATTTTTTCAAATTTGCCATCCTACCACACAACACGACATGTTTTCTATTCCAACTGGTCTCTTTTTGCAACCGGGAGCCAACAGAAATGATGTCATGTGTGACGTAGATTGGCAATTCCTCTATAGTTATGCGTCTGAGTAAAACTTCATTTTAGTTTTTTCCTGTAAATTACTGATGGCATTTCCTCCAAAATTTAAATTTAAATCTTTTCATTTTGGGCCACAAAAAAACAAAAAACAAAAACATAAAAACATTAAAGTGTGTAGAAATATTTAGACAACACAGTAGCAATGTGTTAACTTTAGGTGCCGTATGCAAGTTTTTGACTCTTCTAAAGCATAAAAATACCATAATATGTTTGCAGATATTTAAGAAACATGCCAAGTGAACATACTTGTTTATCTGAAAAACATGCTGAAGACAGATATTCTGCTTTTAAAATGTGTTCCCCTTCTAGGGAACTTCAACACTGCGTCTAACCAGAACGCTAGGGGAACACCTCTTTTATACGCGTCTTGAAGCACATGTGAAATCAATCTAATGTAATTAAGCAGGTGTCGTCAGACCAGAGAGTATAAAAGCCTGTACTGAGCATTCAGTATCAACTTCTTTGCTTTCAAGAAGCACGCACGTGAAAATACACCCTCTTTCAGCGAACTTTCATTACTGACTTGCATACACAAAAACAAAAAAACTGACAACTTACTTTTTTGTTTTGATATGGCAGAAAAAAACTTTAAACGTTGTGTGCCTCCATGCCCTCGCTTTATTACGGCTGGTGACTCACATGATATGTGTTTAGAGTGTTTGGGAGAGGAGCATGCCCTGGCAGCATTTGAGAATGCTGACTGTGGGCACTGTGACGCTCTCTCCCGCAAAGTGCTGCGTAGTAGAAGGGAGTTTTTTAATAAAGCTCCCGTGGCGCGTTCCCCTCGCGGTTCGGGTCCCGCTCGTGCTGAGGCTGAGCGTCGACTTCGGTCGTGGGGTTCGCAGCTAGATCTGGCGGATGAGATGGAGACGGACTCTGTCCTTTCTCTTTCTGGATCCGTGAGATCTAATCCTCCTTCGGGAGCGTCAGAAGCACGCTCTGCGGTTTCTTCTGAGCCTCGTGGGAGGGCGGCGTCCTCCGTTTCCGAGGAAACAGAGACGCCGCAGCAGCAAACGCAAAGAGGGTCGGGGACTCTGCCGCCCCAGTCAGTGGAATATGAGGAGTTAGTGGAGGTGATTTCACGTGCTGCTGACAGGTTTGACGTAATAGAGTGGCAGCCAGCACGTGAGCAGCAACAGCTGCGTCTGACAGGAATGCTGGATGAAAGAGAATTACCCAGCAGAGTAGATCCTCCACTGAGGGACCTCCCCTTTTGCCCCGAGCTACATGAGGCTGTTACGAGATCATGGGAAAATCCTTATTCAGCACGTTTAATGACACCGAAAACGGTTATTTATTCAGCAGTTCGTGGGCTTGGGGAAAAAGCATGTAAAGAAATGCCTTTAATAGAAGAAGATTTAGCGCGTCATCTGCGTCCAGATTTAAAATCTGCAAGGGTCCCTCCTTTGTCGTCTAGACCATTAAGATTAACATCAGGTCTTATCGGCAAAGCATTTATGACGGCTGGTCAGTCTGTCGGATGCCTGCACACTATGTCAGTGTTGCAGGCATATCAGGCTGACCTAATTAAAGAGTGCCTAGATGGCGGGGGAGCGACACCCGAACAGCTTCGAGAAGCTCTTCGGGCGTCGGATTTAGCTTTAAGGGCTACTAAAGAGGCGGCCTCTAGTTTGGGGCGATCTATGGCCACCCTGGTGACTACTGAGCGGCACCTCTGGCTGACACAAGCAGAGGTGTCAGAAACAGACAGAGCTATTTTCCTGGACGCTCCAATATCGAGCTCAGGGCTCTTTGGCAACGCCGTCGATCGTGTCGCCGAATCCTTTGACCGAGTCAAAAAACGCTCGAGCTCCCTCGGGGACTTTCTTCCCCCAAGACCAAAAAGTCAAGGGGCTGTTAAAAGACAGCCCCAGCCGTCAACCAGCTCCTCATACCGTGCAGTACAAAAAGAGAGCGTGGCTTCCCGGGCTCCCCCTCAGAAAAAGAGGGCCTGGAGAGCACGCTCTCAGCCTGAGCCTTCCCCTAAAATTCCCACGAGGACTATAATAGTTTCGAGGAAGGCGAAGGATAAAAGGAAGTCCTGACGTGTTGGGAGTCAGGCTTCCCAAGGCCCCCCTGGACATCGAGAGCACTATTCGACGCCCTCACTAAACAAGGGTCCGTGGAGAAAGGGAGAGACCACCTCACCACGTATGCTGGTGGGGGGTTCTGTGTCTCCCGGGGTGGGCGTTCCTCAGTGTCTGAGGGCATTGGGGACCCCACCCCCTCTTCGGGGGGTCCAAGAGCAACCAGAGGCCAGTCTCGAGAGGCTGGTACCCCTAGCACATTTTCTGGCAGCGTGGAAACACCTGCCGATGGTGTCTCAGTGGGTCCTGTTCACAGTGGAACATGGCTACAAAATACAGTTTTTTGCACGCCCACCGCACTTCAATGGTATTACACCCACCGTAGTGAAGCCAGAACAGGCTCTGGTTATGGAACAGGAAGTACTGGCTCTATTAAAGAAAGGCGCAATAGAGCGTGTTCCCCCACTCGACAGAGAGTCAGGGTTTTACAGCCGGTATTTTATAGTTCCCAAAAAGGATGGGGGATTGCGTCCCATATTAGATCTGAGAAATCTTAATCGGTCTGTCGGGGCCCTCAGGTTCAGGATGTTAACCATCAAAAACATGGTGTCACAAATTCAGTCCGAGGACTGGTTCGTGACGATAGACCTGAAAGACGCATACTTTCATATTTCCATCCTTCCCCAACACAGGAAATACCTGAGGTTCGCTTTCGGGGGCGAAGCGTTCCAGTATCGGGTTCTTCCATTCGGCCTAGCTCTGTCACCTCGAACCTTCACCAAAGTAGTCGAAGCGGCACTAGCTCCACTTCGTATGCAGGGTATACGTATCCTAAACTACATAGACGATTGGCTAATTCTAGCTCAGACTTACGATATGGCAGTTCGGCATCGAGATGTCGTTCTCACCCATATCAGGAGGTTGGGGTTTCGGTTGAACACCGCAAAAAGTGTGCTTGTTCCAGCCAGGATGACCATTTTTTTTAGGTGTGCTATGGGACTCCATGACGATGCGAGCACGTCTGTCCCCGCCACGAATCGCTTCGATTCAGTTAGCCGTACACAGAGTCAAACTAGGCCAGTTCATCACTGTGAAACACTTTCAGAGGTTGTTGGGTCTCATGGCAGCAGCAGCCAGCGTAATTCCGTTCGGTCTGCTGTACATGAGACCCCTGCAGTGGTGGCTCAAATCCAGGGGGTTTTCCCTCAAAGGGAATCCTTTCCGCATGATCAAGGTCTCGCGGCGCTGCCTTCGAGCCTTAAGTATGTGGAAAATGCCCTGGTTCCTGTCCCAGGGCCCAATGTTGGGGGCTGTCTGTCATCGTGTTATGCTTATGACAGATGCTTCTCTAACGGGCTGGGGAGCAACCCTGAGGGGGCTTCCCGCAGCGGGACGATGGGGAGAACATCATCGTTACTGGCACATAAACTGCCTGGAGATGATGGCCGTGTTTCTGGCCTTAAAACACTTTCTCCCAGATCTAAGGGGCCATCATATTTTAGTCCGCACGGACAACACATCGGTGGTCTCTTACATCAACCATCAGGGGGGTCTGAGGTCTCGAATGCTATGCAAACTAGCACATCGGATCCTCCTGTGGGCCCAGAACAAAATTCTGTCCATCAGGGCAATGTATGTCCCGGGCCATCTAAATATGGGAGCAGATCTCCTGTCGAGGCAGGGGGTGAGATCCGGGGAATGGAAACTTCACCCCGAGGTGGTGGAGACCATTTGGGAAAGATTCGGAAAAGTGCAGGTAGACCTGTTTGCTTCCCAAGAGACCACGCATTGCGTACTGTGGTTTTCTCTCTCGCATCCAGCCCCTCTGGGACTGGATGCCATGGTTCAGACATGGCCGAGGCTACGTCTGTATGCTTTTCCCCCGGTCGCTTTGCTCCCAGGAGTCCTGGAGAGAATCCGTCAAGACGGAGTACAGTTACTGCTGGTAGCCCCATTTTGGCCTACCAGAATTTGGTTTTCGGACCTCATATCCCTGCTGGCGGGTCTCCCGTGGGAGATCCCCATCAGGAGGGACCTTCTGTCCCAGGCGGGAGGAATGATACTTCATCCCCGACCCGACCTGTGGAAACTGTGGGTGTGGCCTCTGAGGGGGCCCACCTCATAGAGTATGGACTGTCAACCGAGGTTGCTCAGACCATTCTAAGCTCCAGGGCTCCCTCCACAAGGAAGCTTTATGCCCTAAAATGGGCTCTCTTTTCAGCTTGGTGCAGAGAACACCAGCTGAACCCAGTCAGCTGCCAGGTAGCCTCAGTGCTGGAATTTCTCCAAGATCGCCTGTCTGCTGGGTTAGCTGCATCCACTCTGAGAGTGTACGTGTCAGCTATAGCGGCCTACCGTTCTCCCCTAGATGATGAGTCACTAGGACAGGATCCGCTAATTCGTCGCTTCCTTCGTGGAGCCATAAGGCTAAGGCCTGTCAGCACACACAGGGTACCGACATGGGACTTAACATTGGTGCTCGAGGGCATCTCTGTTCCCCCATTTGAGCCACTGCAGGAGGCGTCAGATAAGTTTCTGACACTAAAAACAGCTTTCTTATTAGCTATTTCTTCCTTGAAAAGGGTTGGTGACCTCCAGGCTTTGTCGGTTGCACCTTCATTTCTGGAGTTTGCTCCAGGCATGTCCAAAGCCTTTCTTTATCCCAGACCGGGGTACGTGCCTAAGGTGCCCACTCATGTGGCGAGACCTGCTGTGCTACAGGCCTTTCACCCGCCCCCATTTCAGTCGTCGGACCAAGAGAAGTTAAACTTACTCTGCCCAGTTAGAGCTCTGAATACATATGTTAACCGGGTTATCAACTGGAGAAAGAGTGAACAGTTACTGGTCTGCTTCGGACCCTCAAAAAGGGGGAGTCCGGCGAATGAGCAGACAATAAGTAATTGGATAGTTGAGACTATCTCATTTACCTATCAGGCTGCTGGACGCCCTGCACCTAAATTTGTTAAGGCCCACTCCACAAGGGCTGTCGGGGCCTCCAAAGCTTCTATTTCGGGCTCAGCCCTTTCTGACATTTGTTTGGCGGCAGGATGGTCGACTCCACATACATTTGTGCGTCACTATCAACTCGATGTAGACCCCTCACCAGGGTCCTCTATTCTCACTGCGTAGTGTGCGTTCACAGTCAGCAGTGAGTCTGGCCTAGTGGGTATTGCGTTCCCCTAGCGTTCTGGTTAGACGCAGTGTTGAAGTTCCCTAGAAGGGGAACGTCTCGGGTTACGTATGTAACCATAGTTCCCCGAGAGGGAACGAGACACTGCGTATTCCGCCATACTCTCTTCTGCCTGTTACTTCTTTCAAGCAAATTCGAAGTTGATACTGAATGCTCAGTACAGGCTTTTATACTCTCTGGTCTGACGACACCTGCTTAATTACATTAGATTGATTTCACATGTGCTTCAAGACGCGTATAAAAGAGGTGTTCCCCTAGCGTTCTGGTTAGACGCAGTGTCTCGTTCACTCTCGGGGAACTATGGTTACATACGTAACCCGAGACGTTTTCCGTGCTAAAACGCTGTCATGTTTTTGTTTTTTTTAACCTGCCTAATGTCAGTTTACCCAATTATAATTCAACACCCTTGATTGCCTTGTTGGAAAACCACATATTTCATTCATTCTGTCAGTAAGACTCTCAAAGCATGTGTCCGTGACCGAAATGCGACCTCCAGTAGACAGTAGCAGACTCCAAAATGAGACACAGATTCAGAGTTCCACAGGAGGCTATTAATAAATAATAAATATTAGCAAATAATAAAAATATTACGAACATAAAGACAAGGTGAGCAGGTTACATTGCAACCCCAAGTCCTAACAGCATGCTACATGATGAGATTTGCAATGATAAGCAATTGGACTGTCTGCACCAGGTGAAACATGACAAATTTAAATGCAGTCATTTTAAAGCACAAAATGGTAAGGTTTATAATCTATTTAATACATATTAAATGTCTTTACATTAATAAATGTACATGTTAAATCACTGATAGTGAGTCAAAGTTCTAAAGTTAAGATCAGTTTATCCTGTTGTTCACTTGTGAGAAACAGAAGCCGTTTGTAATATATCAATATAAAGGTGTTGGTTAGAACAAAAACTCCTTTTAACACAGAAAGTATTCCTTGTATCATGTGCCGTTGCTTTTATTTAGAACACGGTTTAAAACAGCCTTTAGGCTCGATAGTCTTGCTGTTTGTCGTCAATCTAGCAACCTGCACTTGCATTTGTTTTAATCCAGGAATGCAATACCTAGTTCATCCACTGGGAGTCAAACTTACATACTGCACCTTTAACACAGATTTTAGTTGACAAATTTTTAATTGACAAATATTTATTTCCACCAATTCATAAGAAATGAGTAAACAAAGCATGATTTACATTAACAATATTATTTGAAGAAATGTTATCACTTTTAAAGAATAAAACAAAACAACATTTTACTCATATCTATACCACAGTTATTACTTTTGTTTTGTCTGTATAATGTTTTTAAATCTACATGTGCCGAATGTCAAAGATTTTAAGAGAAAAAGCTCTTTAAAAAGATAAAGAAGCAAAAAAGACCAGAGAATCAGTAAATAAACACCATTTTGGGTAAACATCCCATTACAGTGAATCATACCAGATGCATGAGTCTAACCATCTATCAAAACACAAACCACAGGATATTTAGTCTTCACACCATGATCAACCACTAATGCATTTGGTCAAGCAGAGCAACAAACTGTCTGTTTAACCAGTTGGGTTCAGGTTCCCTCTGACATCTTAATTACAGCAAAGAGCTTGCATCACATTAACCCAAGACAAAGTTCATTAAGATTAATTAAAGCAAGAAACACAACATTAATATGAACCTTTACACTGAAACATAAAAAGTGTCACTTTAGAGATCTCTTGCAGGTAAACCAAGACTCGTTATCTAACAAAACAACCACAATGATCAAATCAATAACCACATCACCCTCAAAATACACAGAGGATTTATAAGTGGCCTTTAAATGATATGCCTCATTTGAGGTTTCAGATGTCAGCAGACATCCACACCGTTCACATCTTTACCATAACTCAGTTCATGCCATTCTTCGACAGGGACCCCATACATAAATTAAACTCCCTGCAGACAAGCACAAGTATTTCCATTCTTCTGAAGGTTTCTAAAGTGATAATGAACTGTCGTAAGCGTCCTAACATGAGCCCTCCTGAGGGGAGAGGGGAAGAGTAATGGGACGCATTATTGTTGGAGGTAAATTATGGGAAGCATATGGTGTGGGTGAAGTGAATTAGATGCTCCTAGAGGCTGATGAGAGCAGGACATGCCATATATGCACACACTGGGACATTAAAGGACAAACGCTTGTCAGGTTCTTCAGCTTCGTGACAGGCTGCTGTCCGACTGATAAGATGACTTTGTTAAATGGTTGGTTGTGATTATTCAGGACCTCCCATAAGGGACTGGAATGTCCTTCAGTTAGGATGAAAATATTGAGTAGCAAAGGTTAGAAATGACAGCAATGTTGCAAATTTTGCATTTGATGCCATATAGGTGAATGATTCTAGGTTTGATCTAGGTTTGAAATTTTTTTAAATGTTTTTTTGCTCATCAAAGCTGTATCTATTGGATCAAAAACCTTACAAAAGCATTAATATTGTGAGAATTATTACAATTTAAATAACAAATGCAATTAATGAACAAAAATAATACATTTTCAGCATTATTACAGTCAATCATCATTTTTAAGCTAATCAAATGCTGATCGATTGCTCCAAAAAATAACATTTTATATTTTACATGTATTTTATGTTTTATATAGAGAGAGTTGCCATCAGAATTATTGAACGCCATTTGATTTTTTTTTCTTTTTTTTGGATATTTATCAAATGATGTATGACAGAGCAAGAATATTTATACAGTATGTCTGATAAAAAATGTTATCCGTAGAAAGTCTTTTTTGTTGTTGTATTTTGGCTAGAATAAAAGCTTTTTTTAATTTTTTAAATTATTAGCCCCTTTAAACTATGTTTTTAATAGTCTCCAGAACAAACCATCATTATACAATAACTTGCCTAATTACCCTAACCTGCCTAGTTAACCTAATTAACCTAGTTAAGTCTTTAAATGTCACATTAAGCTGTTTAGAAGTGTCTTGAAAATATCTAGTCAAATATTATTTACTGTCATCATGGCAAAGATGAAATAAATCAGTTATTAGAAATTAGTTTTTAAAGCTATTATGTTTAGAAATGTGTTGAAATAATCTTCTCTCCGTTAAACAGAAATTGAGGAAAAAAATTAACAAGGGGCTAATAATAATAATAAGAATAATATATATAATAATAATAATAATATATATATATATATATATATATATATATATATATATATATATATATATATATATATATATATATATATATATATATATATTCTTTCACTTTTGTCAATTGGTAAAATTTTTTCCCTCGCCACTGTCTTGCTTGGATTGGGACTTGTGGAGCTGTGCATCAATGCTCTTCAGTGTTTGGACTTTCAGCAGTAAAATATAAATCACACTGAACTGAACTAAACTGAGCTTCAACTCTGAAAACTGGACTGACACATTTTCAATTTACTAGAACTTCTGTTTTAAGCTGCTTTGACACAATCTACGTTGTAAAAGCGATATAGAAATAAACATGAATTGAACTAAACATTTCATTTTTTTGTGCAAACTATGATTCATTTGTATGACAAAGAGAAAGTTCAAGAGCATTTATTTGAAATTATTGTTTGTAACAATATATAGTTTTATTTAAAAAAAAAACATTCTGACCCCAAACATGGTAATGTATATTGTCATTCTTTATGTAGAGCCGTAAAATTTACATTCATACAATAATGAACCACTTGAAAAATCTCTGTTTCACTGGATTTATTATTTATAGTTATGTGTCAAGTAAAACATGTTATTTAATTCTGTAATTTACTAATGGTCTTTCTGCAAAACATAGTGTTGTTGTTATAACAAAAAAGGTTGTTAAAATGTTAATATCAGACATTATAAAATAAAACAAACGTTAACATTTTTACTCAAACCCATAGTAAGTGGGAAGTTCCAGAGAAACTGAGAATTTAATCTAACAAAATAAATAAATAAATTAAAAAATTTTATTAAAAAAAAGTTTCACTGGATTTATGATTTATAGTTACAGTATATGCTAAAATAAAACATTTGTTTTTAATTCTGCAAACTACGACTGTAATTCTGCCAAACTTAACATGTTATAACAAAATGCTATAACAAAAAGGATGTTAAAATGTTAATATCAGACTTTTATAAAATATATATTTTTCAACATTTCACTCAAACCCATAGCTAGTAAGTCCAGAGGAATTGAGATCTGATAATAAATAAATACAAACAATCAAAAACAAGAACCAAATAATAAAAATAAATTTTGTACCCAAAAACCTAAAATAATTCCTCACGTACAGCTGTTTTGTTTGTGTAATTTTTTACATTTTCATCCCAACTCCTAGGAAACCAGAGAATAAAGTCTATATGGAAATGTGCACACAAGCAATTTCCTGCACAGCTTTCAATTGATCACTGCATGATGATGCTGCCGTCAGGAAATCTCCAGTTATTCTGCAGCAGCTGTTCTCATGCATTTAAATATCAGACAGCTGAGAGGAGGCGGGAAGAGCTTCTCAGAACCGCAACATCTTCTCCTACCTCAGCGCTCTACACTAATTGCAAATTATCCTTTTCAAACAAAGATTAAACAGCTGTCAAGTTAGAGGGAGGAACGCAATATGCCCTGTGCTGTAATGCTGTGTGTGTACCTGAAGATCTTGCGATGATAAAGGTCACACCAGTACATCTTGTTGGTGGTAACATCCACATCCAGGGCCACAGCATTCTTCAGGGTCGGCACCACTTGTGTGTAGTCCTTCTTCAACAGATCAATGCGGCGGATTTCATGGCGGTTAGTAAACATGAGGTATGGGCTCTTACCTGTGAAGGGACCAGAAAATTGTTCATCAGGCCATTTGTCAACATGGGATCAGGAATAGGTGACTGAGCTGATAAACAGTTTAATAGTATATTTTAAGGGATAGTTCACCCAAAAATTTAAATTCAGTATTTACTCTCCCTCAAGTGGTTTCAAAATCTATGAGTTCTTTAATCTGTTGAACACAAAACAAGAAAATGTTTTGAAAATGTAAAAAATCTGTAACAATTGACTTCCATAGTAGCAAAACACATACTATAGAAGTCAAAGGTTACAGGTTTTCAGCATTTTTCAAAATATCTTGTTTTGAGTTCAACAGAAAAAAGAAACACAAACATGTTTACGACAAGTGAATGGTAAGTAAATAATGACAGAATTTTTAGTTTTGGTGGTGAACTATAATTTTAAAGCTCCAGTCACACTACGTGCGACTCGCAGCGGCAAAGCGACAAGTCTACATGATCAACGGCGACTGTTGGCGACCAGGGGCCTTTTTCAGTAAGGAGGTTCAAACAACTCAGAGTTTAAACTTGAACTCTGAGTTGATTTACCGAGAGATTAAAAACTCTGAGTTTTCGGTTTCAGAACAACTGATCTGAGTTGGGTCAATCAACTTTGAGTAGACCAACTCAGAGTTAAGCGCGCACACCGTGACTATAAAAAGGCATTATCAATGGAGCGCAGACATAACGAGTGACTATGGCAACATCTTAAAAAAGAGATCAGCATTTCTTTCTCCAGCTGAACTTGATGTGCTCATGCAAAGTTATAGCAAATATGAGTGTATATATTTAAAATGAAGCAACCATCAGTGAAACAGAGACAGTTAGCGTGGGAAACCAGCTGCTCAAGTTAATGCGTAATTTTTAATTTTAAGTATTTAAACATTTTAAGTATAATAAAATAAGTAATGTAATGTGTGACGTTCATAGCCTACTTTTTTTCTAAACTTTTATACACTTTTATCAGTTTTAATAGATTTAACAGTGTACTTGTTATGTGTCTGCCTTTTTATTGATCAAGTGATAGAGGTTGATATAACATTAAGAAGGTAAGCAGTAATAAAATTATTTTTAAACAGAATAATAATCCCATTAATCTAGTAACAGTGCATGTCGAAGGTTAAGCTAATTATTTATGAAAAAAAAGGACAAGCTTCGTACGTGACTTTGTTCTGTGTGTGACAAAAATGTAGGCAATAGCTGTGTTTCCATCTAAATATAGGCTATTACATAAATTTGTGCAAAACTGGAATAACGCCTAAAAATAAAGCAGCGTTTTTATCCAAAGAGTCGAAGAGAACACAATCGTCACTTCCTGATTAACTTGCGCCAAATATCAACAGTAAAAACAGAATTTACTGCGGTAGAATAAGCTGCATCAATGATTTTTTTTTTAATTAATGTACCTGAGCCTCAGAAGACAATTGACACACAATGAACACGTGGGGGCGTTTGAAGCCAGACGCGGAGATCTTGACACGCTCCAGACGCTCGGAGGTAATTGATAATATACACTAATACTGAAACAGTAAATGCATTTTAGAATGACTAAAACACCATTTAAGATGTTCTGCAGTGTGCTCAGTCTGCTGGTTTGTCCTTTTACACACATTTTCATCATCATCTCTAACAAACCATTTTTTAATGTACATACTATAATTTGTTAAGTGCATTTCGTAGTTTATGTGCATCTTATCAAATAAAAGTTTAACCTACTCAGTTATGCACGTTATATTATGCGTATTTTCAAAAGTTATGTGAATCATGACGTTTCCATCAATCTTTTTTATGCACATCTCCAAAATGAGCTCTAAAATAGGTGTGTGGAAACTTAAGGCTAATGCGAGAAATACCGCTTCATCTTTAAAAAGGGGAGGAGACCGACAGAAACTCAAGAGTTTAGAGAATAAAACCTGCTCCGGACCAGGTTAGATTCACAGAGTAAGTTACCACGATAACTGACTCTGAGTTAAAGTTAACTCTCTTTTAGAAACAGGCTTGACTTACCCTGCTTTCTCGAGTTTAATAAACGTTTAATAAACGCCATTTTGAAACGGAAAACCTAGAGTTTCTCTCATTTCAGGGTTAAACTACTCTGAGTTTTAACTTAACCTGCTTTCTGAAACAGGCCCCAGGTGGGTGTCGAGCAACACAACAAAGTTAAGAATCCTTCAACTTTACGCAAATGAAGAGCGACTTTCTAGAGCGACAGCCAATAGGAGCACCAGTAGAGCTCACGTGTGATCCTCTCTCTTCTCACTCAGAGGCTGATTGTATTCGTGCTGTATATATCTACACAGACCGCGTTTGCAGCAGGTCACCACCCAGAGCGACAGACAGCTACAAAGTTGCTGCTAGTGTGAATGAGGCATTAGGCATCTTGAGATAATAAACATCAGAAGAATATCTTTAGCATCTTAATTGTTTTAAAAAGGCTTTTGCTTCTTACAGAACAAAAAAAAAGTTTGAGAAAAGTCTAAGCATATATCAAAATACCCAGCCTGATCTTATGAGGAAACGGAAGTATGTTACGTTTTGTCAGTTTAGTGGCTAAATCAGTCTAATTAAATGGCTAAATCGAGTACAATTTTAAAAAGGAGGCGTGGCACCCAACCCCACCCCTAAACTCAACTGTCATAGGGGGATGAGCAAATCGTACCAAATTGTATGAATTAACACAAGTTAGCCACTAAATCAAAAGCTTACGAATCTGCCATAACATTGTGTTGAAATACCACAAACTTAAACCAAACTTGAAGCACAATATATGAAAACAATTACGGTGCTTTTTTGGACATTATAATGCATCCTGTTTTATTAATTTATTACAGAATTATTTTAAAAACAATACACAATAAATAATACAATATTTTTACCACAAATTACCAAAGGTGACCAGGCACATTTTGCATATATCTGAAACTTTAATTTGATCACTTATCATTATTTGAAATAATGTAAAGCATGTCATTTATTTTTTAACCTATAGTAAATATGTAGAACCTTTTTTTTTTTTGCATTTCGGCATCATAATTTTATGAATATTGTTTAAATAATTAAAGTAGACACTTCACTTAAATTTAATCTGGCAACTAAGTAAAAATAGTTTTGTAAATTTATTAGATGCTAGACTTCTACAATATTCAACAACTCAATGGACAGAAAAAAGCATTTATGACAATATGACATAAATGAACTCTGTTAGCATCTCTTTTTGACCTTTATTGTGTTAAAGTTGTTAATTATAAAAGTTTAACACTTTCAAAAAAAAAAAAAAAGAAAAATACACTTTAAACCTAAATTAAATAAACTATGCTAATATGTTTTTTTTATACTCTTAGGGTGCTTTTACACCAGTTTTGTTCCGAAACAGGGATTAAAATTGTGTAAAACTTGGTGCTGTTCGCTTTCACACAGCAAAGTTTCTAAACGAACCAAAAGAGATAAAAGTCACGTGCGAATAAATTCTCCTCACATTGGTCAAAGTTTCAGGGTTTATTTTGAGTTCCTGCTCAGCTGTCATGCCAAATGAACCGTGCTAACTGGGGAGACACGCCAGGTTCCGAAACAAAAGTCTAGGTGTGAAAGCACCCTTACTGTGTGCCAACTTCTGTTTGATGTATCTTTTTCATTTCTCTCTGAGCATTTTTAAATAAGTCTATCAGACAAATACATATATTGCAGATAACTCCATATTATCTCTACCATTTTAAAAGACCAGCCTCTGGGTAAAATAATTTCACTACAAATACAAAGATGCAAGAAAACTATACGGCAGAGTTTGCAATGAAATCCACCAGTATCAGAGTGTAAATGTGCTACAGGGCGACGGTGAAAACATTGAAACTCAAATGATTAAAATGCTCCCAGAGGAGAAGAATATTTTATCATTTCAATTATTCAGCCTGCTGGAACGCAGTTCAAATGTTGTGAAAAGGAAGCTAAAGGGAGCTGGCATTTTAATGATTACTGTTAAAAAAAAAAAAAAAATTAAAGCCAGTCTTCTTGTATGGGTAAACACATAAGAGCATTTTATACTTAAACACAGTGACTGATTTGCACTCACACTATTTACTAATTAGATACACACACTTATGGAAAGCACCAATATAACCATGCGTCTAGTATAAGTGCATATAATTGTGTGTGTAAAAGCACTCACATCATTTTGTTTTATTGCTTATTTGATTTGCAGGCTAGGCTAAAATGTGAACTGAATCATTAGTGTACCATGACTGGTGTGTGTTTGTGAGTCTGCAGTGCACCTGTGATTCAGCTTTCTGGGTTATTGACATGTGGCCGCAGTGGGTCTGAATGTTTCCAGGTAATTACCCTGCAAATCTGTGTATGCAGATTTATGAGTGTGTGTGTTTGTGTGTGTCTGTGTGTTTGTGTACTACTGGGCAGCTTAGTCACTGTGGTTTGGTGCTCAGTCATGCCAACACAGAACATCACTGACCCTATTAGCTTATCCGCTCTTTTTAGCAGCAAGGGCACTTGACTTTCAGTCACTTGCTCTCCTTCACCTTCCCCCCACTTGATATGGGTGTAATTCATTTTCATCCTGTCATCCACTCACATCCAAAAAAAAAAGGCTTCAGAGGAAAAAAGTTCCAGAGGAAAAATCTGTTCTCCCAAGCCTCATTGTACCCTTCCTGTGCCCTCTATTATGCTTTCATTCAGCTTTTCATCTGTAATAAGCTCATCGTGCCCAGACATCTTACAATCCATATTGAGAAAAAGAATATGATGCCATTGTCTTGTGATTTAGGTATTTTTCCTGCACTCCTCAGGTATGTTTATGATGATGTGATTGATAAGCAACACAATTTGCTTCTTTGTTTTTTACTTTTTAAACTTTACACATTTGGGTAGGGTTGCAAACTGTGGCGAAAAGTCCACACTAGAGGTTTAGGACCAGATTAACTACTAGCTTGCACCAGTGCAATCTATCTTTTCAGCTGAAAATTGTTGTGAGGAAACAAAACTATTTTGTGTTTTGTCAACAAAGTGGCTAATTTGTATGAATTCATATGAGTTCAGTTGTACGAAAACCCAAGCCCTAATTATGGCATCATTGAGAGAGGAGCAAATTGTACTAAAATGTCTGAATGAGACAGTACAATTTCATACAAATTAGCCTCTAAATCAAAACATTACAAATTGGCATTGGTCTTTTGGTGTTAAAATGTTGGTATTTATTAAACACGTGAAGAATATCTCTGAAAAGGCGTGGACGTTATTTTTGTGCATACTGAATATGAATCTGTAATAGTTTGTAATAGTCTGTAATAGTAATTAATTTAGTAATCTAAATTAATCAAGTAATTTGATTTACTAACTATGTATATATATATACACATTTATTTTCTTGTCAGCTTAGTCCCTTTTTAATCCGGGATCGCCACAGCGGAATGATCCAGCAAGTTTTTACGCAGCGGATGCCCTTCCAGCCGCAACCCATCTCTGGGAAACATCCACACACACACTCTTATACTACGGACAATTTAGCCTACCCAATTCACCTGTACTACATGTCTTTGGACTGTGGGGGAAACCGGAGCACCCGGAGGAAACCCATGTGAAGGCAGGGAGAACATGCAAACTCCACACAGAAACTCCAACCTTCTTGCTGTGAGGCGACAGCACTACCTACTGCGCCACTGCCTCACCCTATATATATATATATATATATATATATATATATATATATATATGCAACGCAGTGGCACAGTAGGTAGTGCTGTCGGATCAAATTTGACAGTGACACAACAAGTAAATGCAAACAGGACATACTAAAACTGAACATCATCATGATATAACCAGGGAGTGTTTTCTCTGAGGGAAAAAAAAAACTGTTCCTCATCAAAACATTGTATGGAAAAAATAAGCCATAGAACAGAAACAAAATATTCAGATATTGCAAAATATGACATTGTGTACAGTATGACATTTTAGAGTGTATTTAATCACTTTTTTTTCTAAAGTACCACTGATCAGTTGGAGACATGCAGTATCTTTCTTGATTCCCTTGAGCTCACTGAATTTAAAAAGACCAGCTTAAGGATTAGATGGGGAATAATTGAAAGTGAATTTTTCACAGGAGAGTATGCTATATCTCCATCATGCTATGACTGTATAGGACTGAAAGAGACTGGTTCAAGTGCTAAATGAACCTGAATGTTGGTGTTAAAAGAAAGAACAAAAATAAGATATCACTTTTAGTGAGGAATCAGCTTGTTGAATATAAAGATACAAGACTGATCCTTATAGCAACGTGTTTAAGTAAAAAAAGAATGAGGAAAAGCTTAAAATGATGCAGAGGGAGAGTGAAGCATAACATATAATGTGCAGCAGGTGTTGTGTGGTCAGTTGTGACGCTCAGATTTGGCAGTGATGTAGAGGAGATGAGTGGAGCTGATGGATGAGATCCTCACCACCCATCCCTCACTCTTTCATATTTCATCTAGTCAAAGCCAAATATTTTTTCTGCTGAGGCTCTGAGCGGTGCTGGTGAATCAGACAGGTGGATGGAGAGCTCATTTAGATTGTGTTGTGTTGTGCTGCTCTTCAGAAAGCCCTCATGAGCCACTGTATCGTCAGCAAATATTTTCATTTTCCGCAAGAGTCAGGATTCAATCACTGTTACCCATCTGCTGGACTTATCAATCTCAGAAAGACAGGTGGAGAAAGAGAGAAAGAGAAACTGAGAGAAAGCGATGACACTTCCAGCTTTGGCTGCATCACATTTCCATATAGCAGCATGATGGCCATCTTTGGTGTCATGACAGCTTTTATTTGCGAAACGCATAAATCAGCACTTTCTCACAAGGCCATATGTGCATTAAGCATCTTCACTCTGAAGGTCCTTCAGTGCTGACTAATAAGTTTTTTTTTTAAAATGACACGAACTTTTAAACTGGCTTGATCCTGTATTACCAAGGACTTCTAACAACTTATTCCAATCCTTTAAATATGCTTCATAATGAACTGCATGCTGCGACGTAATTACAAAAATTGCATCATTTGCCATTTCTAAAACTTCTGTGTGACAAGCGGAACTAGTCCCAACTACAAAAATAATAGGCTAAAAGTAAACAAAAGTAGGTTGAAAAATAGCGGAGAAATAAACAAAATGAATCAAATGTAAAGTAAAATGCATTTCTAAACTAACAACGTCAATTTAAGTAGGCTATATACACTGTGTGCGAATTATACACTGATGATCAGGGAAACAACTTTTTCGGTGAGTTTGTGTAATACATGTTTCAGTCACTTTTTTAATTACTAGATTATTAATAAAACATATTTAAGTTTTCAGCCTTTCAGCGTATATTCTGAGCTACAGTGTTCTCTGATTATCTATTTCAAATGTTACTGTAGGTTAAATTACAAACTTTGTTATGCATCTAATTTGACTTTACTTTCAGGCTAAATGTAGATACAAACAAATATTTCACGAAATATTGTGAACACCAAGTCTGTCGGTGCTCTAGATCATCCAATTTCAGACTTTTTCCTAGAATAGACTGATTGGCAAAATTATGTTTTACAAAGGTTTTAGGGGTGGTCAAATCTATAATTATATTATCAATTATTTTAATGAATAACATTATTACTTAAATGCATATCAGAGGGAAATAATAGTATTAAAGTATCAATGGACTGACTCCATACATCTTGTTTTGATGTCCTTCATGGGGTATGTGGCATTAATTAGGGGATCAATCCCCTCCAAACCCCTTGTAATTCGCACCCTGTATACAGTATGGTAAACCAACAAAACACAGCACCTTAGAAAAAAAGTCTTATGGATGCTGTTGAATTCCCATTCATTAATAGGCCTAAATAAATGTATCCGTTACTCATTCTGTAAGGTCATATAATCAACGAAGAGTAAGACAATGTAAATAAAAACAAAGCCTATTTTATTGGCTGTTTTATTCCTATCACTTTTAAATGACAAATAATTTACATGTCTCTCTATATTTAATCTAAAACACTTCTTTCTTTCTTTCTTTCTTTCTTTCTTTCTTTCTTTCTTTCTTTCTTTCTTTCTTTCTTTCTTTCTTTCTTTCTTTCTTTCTTTCTTTATGATTGTACCTGCAATGCCTTTAGTGGACTTGATTTCTGTGTTCTTTTGTTTTGATTTCCAAAATGTATCCTCACTGTAGTTACCAAATTTACAAGGATAATACAAGCTTGTTTTAACAAGTTTTACTCAGGTCTTGCATTCAGTCTCACCTTGGTGTTTTTTTTAAAGCAAGTGGCTCTGTGTTTACATTGTGGCGACACCCATTTAACCAGGGCTGCGTGATCTAGTCCCGTTTTACGTGAGCACATGGCTTGTGTTGTTTCTTTGTGTCCATGCATTTGAATCCTCGCTCCTTTCCTTTTCTTGAAACCCTGACACACACACTGTGTGTGTACTACAGACAGGGTATATGAAGTAACACAAAGCTTTAAGTTCATTTCAATGAAGATATGTTTAAACTTTATAAATATGCATGTTACTTAATTTGCCCAAATAGAATAATAATAAAAACAACACAATTTAAATATGTAATTATTATGTATATTTTGTTGTTGTTGTTGTTGTCTAATTTTCTGTAGCTACAGGCTAAGTTGACAGGATACTGGTAAATTAACTAAGCAAGAGTTTCCTGTTATGCTTTTCCAATAAATCTGTATGCAAAATAAACAAAAATAACTATCACATAAGAATAAATGACAATTATTCTGTTTTTCCGCTGAAGCATTGCATCAGAAAAGGCCAAGAACTCTTCAATTTATGCTTCACACTTTTCAGATACACCATCATCCTCTTCTCATGTGCCATCATATCACTCCAACAGCCTGCCTCATTCACAGTCACACACAAACACATGCACACACACTCATTAACTCAAGTCTTTCAGCCACCCTCTCAATATCCACTACAATTCTCCATAGGACTTCCCCTTTTCCCCTATTTCATTCAATATCCCTGCAGCTGCTCACAAAGGTAGCTCACAAATAACCGTGTGGCATCAGTCCTGAAGACAACACTCCACATCGGAACACGTTTTCGATTTCCTCCACAACACAGACAGGCATCATCCCATTGGCAGACACCCAGAGAGACACAGCGTGACACAGTTTCATCACTTACTGGAGTCAAACATCGGAAGCAAAGAGACAGAAAACAGGTGGGAGTGAAAGCAAGAAGATAATCAAATGATGCGCGTGTGGGTGAAACACCTTGACTGACATGTAACACCGGAAAGAGAAGGAGACAGACTGATGGATGTGGCAGTGCCAGTCATTACCCATAAACCCCTCGATCGTGTCACTCAATGGAGGCTCACATTAAGGCCAAATTACATGCCTCAGATCCAAGCTCTACTGGCTCACGACGGCAGAATATTACTGGCCAATAGGAGAGCTGTAGGCATATGACATGTTTGAGGCTCTGTAGTATAATACAGCATTTTCACACTTTAGTACTAATACACTAATAGAACAATATTTACACAATTTTAGATTTATGTAAAGCTCCTGCTTGTCTGTAATAGTAAAAAATTTTTTTATATTATTTACACTATTAATTGTTTTTTTTGTATGTGTTTGATTTGTTTCTTTATTATTATTTTTTGTACTGTTATTATTATTTACTTTCTTTCACCATGGCATGGCATGGCATTTTATAAATCACTTTGACTTTCACAACAAACAAGTTCAAGAAAATACTTTTCATTTGTTCATGACTAGTAATTTCATTAATCCAAAACTAGGTTTCTTTTCAGTTTTTTTGTCATTGTAGGATAAACAACAAACAATACACATACTTTAATCTGATTTATATATCTGCACCCGATCGTCACTTTAATAATTCTAATTCTTTGTTTTAGGCATAAATGATAGGTCACTGTGGATATTAACAGCAGATTCAGTGAGCTAATCTGCGGATCTCTGATAGTAAAATTCAGGCGATTCCGCTTCGCCTCCAAAATGCGGCCAGCTGCACTGAAAGAGCATTCACTACTTGTTGTAGGAATTAACAAGATTCTCGTTGCAAGGTGCTGCAGTCTTGTAAATAAGCGATCTTGTTTCTCCAGAACGATAGCAGATTATCCTCTGATGACTCCTCTAACTGAAAGTTTAAACAGTTCTCGTGCACTTACTTATTCTTGCTTCCCTAATTTTGGGTGTCTCATCTTCCGATTCTGAAACTAATGGTCCACTGCCATGTCCTGCTACATCCACCCGCAACCCACCCGCAATTAATCATACTGTAATTTATTTTTACCCAACCCGCCTGACCCACAGATTATCCACAGTGCCCGCGGATATAACCACCATCCGTGCATCATTAACGGAGAGAAGATTTTTTCAACACATTTTTAAACATAATAGTTTTAATAACTCATTTCTAATAACTCACATATTTTATCTTTGCCATAATGACAGTAAATAATATTTGACTAGATATTTTTCAGAACAACTTTTATACAACTTAAGGTGACATTTAAAGGCTTAACTAGGTTAATTAGGTTAACTAAGCAAGTTAGGGTAATTAGGCAAATTATTGTATAACGATAGTTTCTTCTATAGACTATCGAAAAAAATCTAGCTCAAAAATATATACTGTATAGCTTAAAGGGGCTAATAATTTTGACCTTAATAATTTTGATTGTTTTTTTTAAACGAAAAACTGCTTTTATTCTAGCTGAAATAAAACAAATATATATATATATATATATATATATATATATATATATATATATATATATATATATATATATATATATATATATAAAATATATATATATATATATATATATATATATATATATATATATATATATATATATATATATATATTTTATATATTTACATTATATAATGTATATATAATGATTAAACAATGTGATGTTGAGCTGATAAATTGGCTGTATTTGGAATGCCATGAATAAATAAATATTACACTAAAAACATCAGTATACTGTAGGTGGTGGCAATAACACATCATCCACTGAATCATTCAATTTAACAATGTGTTAAAAATGTTGATTCATATACAATCAAAGCAAGTTGCTGTCCTTCTTAATGACTCACCGAATCACTGACAGTGATTTGATTCGTTCAAAACAAGTATTCTACTTCAGCTTTACATAAAACTATTTTTAAATGGATAAAAAATATATATATTGAGTCAATATCATAACTGTGATTTTGTCTACATGCTAATATTTAGAATCTTTGTCCTGCATTTGCATGATAACTACACTGCTGGTCAAAAGTTTGGGGTAAGTAGGATTTTAAATATTTTAAAATAAGCTTCTTCTGCTCACCAAGGCTGCATTTATTTCATCAAAATACTGTACAAATTGTACAATTGTGAAATGTTATTGCACTATAAAATAACTGTTCAAAAGTAGTTTATCATTTAATTTAGCAATTTACTCCAGTGATTTTAAAGATGATTTTTCATTTTTTAAGAGTGACAAGTGTACTCACAGCATTTATAATATTTGTGTTCTCAACAATCTGACCATGTTAATTCAGATGTAACAGAATATTTTGTTAAAATGCTCCAGTATTAAACACTAATGCTTATTTCTTAAGAACCACATATAAAAGCTCTGTTTTGTTGTGTTTGCTTTTTGGTGCACTTGAAAGATTAGAAAACCTGAATGTGAAGTCTGTGAAATTGGTTTGGTCATGTTTCGTTTTCCTAACAGGGTCACTGAACGCTCTCTTCACTCTCTTTTCATATCGCAAGTCATTATAGCTCATATTGGCACTCAAAGGTCATATTTTCAGTTACTATTGTGTCTGAAAAATGACTGTCATGCTCAGAAAACTGGAAACACTGTGCATAAAAGCACACCTCCCTCTCATCTTTGATGCGCCTCAGTCTGATATGCTTACGAAAGGATTTTTTGTTTGTTATACGTTTTGAAAGATATACCTGTGGCAAAAGCATCAAGCTATTAAAAATATTTAATAGCTTTTCTAGGCACACCAAAAAAGGTGGAACGCTGAAGAAAAATCATGAAGTGCATGATTTAAAACCCACGGATCCCTGTAGCCTTTGAAAGAGAATTTAGTATGGCTGAAAAATGTCAACTGTCTAATCTTAATATAAATCAGCATCTGTAATCTTCGACGGTGTACTGTTATTCCACTTTATATCGCAGAATAAACAGTCTAAATCAATCATGACTGACTATAAAAAACAAAAACAAAAGATTTGCTACAGTTATCCACAGCTACAGTATGTATTCAGTTGAAGTACATAAAGACAGAATTGGCATGCAAATGACAATTTAAAAAGATTCTTTTCACCACAGACTATACATTCTGATATCCCTAGAGTCAATCCCTCAAAATACCCCACAAATAATGAATTAAAACTCTGTAAAATTGCCCATTTTAGGCTTTTATCCTAATTGTGCCATTTTGGTGACTGTCACTTTACCCTTTAACTGCCCCACCAACAAAAAAAGTAACTTAACTCCTAGGGCTCTATTTTGACGATCCATGCGCAAAAGTCCAAAGCGCAGGGCGCAAATGCATTAAAGGCATGTCAGAATCCACTTTTGCTATTTTAGGGAGGAAAAAATCCCCTTTGTGCAGTGGCGCATAGTCTAACAGGGCTGAGCTTATTCTCTTAATGATTTATATGTGTGTTTTGAGAATAAATCAGAGTCTCATTTCCCATTCCCTTTAAGAGTTAGTTGCATCACGCCATAGAGAAAACAGTTAAACAAAGTATTTCCAGCACGAGAATAAGAGATGCGCCTCCTCATTCTCTACTTTCACTTTCACTCTCGTGGATAGGGAAACGTGTTGTACGCACAGACATCCATAGCCTATACATAATTAATTTAGTTTGTTAAGCGCAAATATTTGTTTCAAAACTATTTCTAAATTCAGTTCTAATTTTCAGCAAACAAATAAATAAACAGCAATAACGAAATGTGTTAAAAAAAACGGAGTTATTTCCTAATATACATGCTATGCCCCATATGGTCTAAAACCTGACAAGTGGGCAAATCTAAGCTTGTTTTTAATAAAACAAATATAAATATGCATATAATAAATAATACTGCTAATAATAATAGCATTATACAAAAGCAAATTTGTATGAATAAACTGAAAAAGTGTGGTTTTTATATTTATGTAGGCTAGAAAATAATATTTTTTTGTAATATTTAAATGATTCATTTTCATTTGTGAAGATATTTCTGTATTGCTTTACCCCCTGTGTGTGTTAAGCAATGTGTCATTGAGGCACACAACTAGTGCGCTCTGCGCTGGACTATAGACCTGCTTTGATCTGATCTATTGAACAGACTATTATAGTTCCTCAAAATAGCAATGCGCCTAAACACGCTTCCTTTTTTAGACCAGAACGTCTATGGGCATATGAGCGCAAATCCATTTGCTATTTAAACAGGGTGTTACAAAACATCAAAACAACCCTTGCGCCAAGCTGAAACTAGCAAACAACAATTGCAATTGACACTCAATGCATGTTTTTTCAACACATCACATAATTTATTTAATTAAATATTATGTGATTAAAAAATATCAACCACTTGGTAGAGGGTGATATGTCGGTTTATGGTAAAAGTACTGGAATTAATACATATACTATAAAAAATCTGAAAATATGAAGTATTTAAAAAAAATATAAAAAAATGTAAATACTAAATCATCTTTATTTTTTGAGTATGCCACAAAATATATTTTAGATTCTCATTTAACATGTTTTCTTCAATTTTTTTTACAATAAAACAAAAATCAAGTGTAGTAGTTGAACAGCATTATTTTCGTTTGATTTCTTGCAAATCAACAATGCTGTTTAGTGTAAACCATTATTTAAATGTCTTTCTTTAAATGACTTCAATAATAATTCATTTAAAAGTCAAAACATGGTTAACCGTTTGATAGAGCAGGCAGTTGAAGGGTTAAAAATAGGGCAGGGCTTCAAAAAAAGGGTGGAGCTACAAATGCCTATGTGTCAGCATAGTTGCAGATTCAAAAACCAGACTGACGTCCTATGCTATTAAGGAATAGATTGTCACTATTATGCAGTGCTTTCCCTCTCTGATGACATGTACAAAGAGACAATGTAAATCAAAGTGTTTCTGCAGACACTAGCTATGCTAGAAGCTAGCTTCTATTCATAATAAGAATTCAATTTATGCGCAAAATAGCAATATTGCATAAAAGACGTGTGACTAAAGCAGTTTCCATCCAATGAGTCAAAGAGAACAAAATCGTAACTTCCTGATTAACTGGGGCCAAATACCAAAAGTAAAAACAGAATTTGATGCAGTAGAAGAAGCTGCGTGAAGCTTTTCTTCATTTAATAAATTACTCAGAAGCACCTTGGAAGACAATGCCAACAAGCAATGAATGCATTATAGTATTTGAAGGCGTGAGACACGAAGCACAGATGCTCTCGTCTATTCTGGAGGTAATTAATAATATAGTAACATTAATACTGAAATTGTTACAGCATTTTAGAATGACCAAAACAACATTTCAGATGTTTTAAAATGCAGTCAGCCTGCTGGTTTGTCCATCCACACACATTTGTATCATCCCACGATCTCTTAAAACAAAATCACATGACTTTTTTTAAATGCACATACTTATCAAATAAAAAGATTATCCTACTCAATTATGCACAAATGATTTTATGCGCATTTTCAAAACTTATTCACATCTTGGTGTTTTTATTAACATTTTAATGCGCATAAAAATAAGTGGATGAAAACAGCTGTTGCTTTTATGAAGTGTGATTATAAAAACTAAAATGTATACATTTTACTATTAGAAGCAAGTAATAGTCACAGACAGTTGCTAAGCGATTATTATGTGTTAAAAACCCCTTATAAAAGTTTTTTTTTTTTTTTTTTGCAAAATAGGTCACCTTTAAATTTCATAAGTCACCAATGACCATTATTTCAGCTAGAAATCTGCAATAATGTTCTACTGTAAAGCAAAAACCCCTACGTCATGGATGACCTGAGGGTAAATAAATAACTCAGTTTTCATTTTTGGGTAAACTGTCCCTTTAAAAGTTACTTTACAAAAAGATTCAGAAAGTTTTTTTGTTGCACTTATCAAACCCACATAAAAAGATATATCAGACTTGAATGCAATAACAACAGAATGCAATTCCTGAGGAGTGAAATGACTTCAGTAAGTTGTGAGTGTGCCATTTAGCCCGAGGGAACGGTTTTGCTTGCCAGCTTTACACACTGCACTTAATGACAGTGTTTCTCCAGCTGTCATCCAGCCTATCGGGAGAGCTGGAAACACACTGAAGTTTTATGCAGGCTGGTGAGGCAAATGAAGGACAATAAAGATGAGCTTCATTAGGTCCACAAACCCTTTACCATTCCAAAAGCATGCCATGCTGCAGCAATACCATATTCTTTATACGACAAACAAGAACCCTGCAATAATAATTTACTTGCCAAATACAAAGCAGATTTGAAAAAAAATTATACATTACATCCATAAAACAGTTAGACAAAACTGATGTGTAAATAAATAAGAAAAAACAAGTGTCTTAAAAAACATTAAAGAACAAATTTCTTCCATCAAGGATACAAATAATTAACAGCTTATATGTTGAGTAAATTCAGCCACAAATAACCCAAAAACATGACTTTAAAGATAGTAACAGCTGGATGTCAAGTTATGAAACTCAGCCAAAACTGTGTGCTCTAGAACAAATTTCAGAATAATGACGGCAAACCTTGCCCATTAGATATACACAAAACAAATGATATTTCATCCATACATACAGTGCTCAGCGTAATTGACACCCCATTTTAAAATGGAATATTTTTCTACTTTTCTCAGTGAATATGGGCAAGGTATTTTTGTGCATTTAAGCAAAACAGATTTATTAAACAGATATATTTATTGAAATAATATTTTAGTGAAAAACATATTTAGAAAGTGAAAGATAATACAATTAAATTCAAGGAAAATGTTGCAAAAAAAATTACATCCTACAAAAGTTTAACTAAATTTTTAATTATTTGTTGCTCTTGATTTTTCTTTTTTTTAAAATTTGTATAAATACAAAGCATATGGTATTGCTGCAGCATGGCATGCTTTTGGAATGGTAAAGGGTTTGTGGACCTAATAAAGCTCATCTTTATTGTCCTTCATTTGCCTCACCTGCCTGCATAAAACTTCAGTGTGTTTCCAGCTCACCCAATAGGCTGGATGACAGCTGAAGAAATAGTCATTAAGTGCAGTGTGTAAATTTATATGCCCCAAAATAATATTGTATAGCTTCATATTAAAAATATGAATGTAAAAGATAGATTTGTGTGGGGTGTACTTATATTTGCTGAGCACTGTAAAAACATGCATCAGAGCCAGAGAAAAATTCCAGCGGAACTGGCCGAGGTAAAGCCATTCTTGCTCGGTTCAGGAACACTGAACTTCTGCTGTTATTTAGAGCTCATACAAGTAAAAGATTACATTCTATGAACATACTTAATATGAAATACATCATTTGGACAACTTTAAAGTTAAAGGCATTAGCTGGTGAAGGAAAGTTGTATCAAAAACTGACTCCCAGACAAATCTGACTCCCATTCGCGAGCACGTGCTACAAGCAGCGCCTGCAGTAAAACTCGGAAAACAGCGGATAATCATAAAACTTTTATCGATCTTTTTTTCCTGCAATTGACAGCAAGAACGAACATACACTGATCGACAGGAGCACCTCAATTTGTTCAAAATAATGTAAATTGCCAACTGGGACAAATTTATGCATTTACGCCATTATGCATCTACCTGAATCTATACTAGGAATCCATGGAGCTGCTGTGGAAGCTGAAACTCCTGTGGCCTGCTTCTGTTGTGTCAAATAAGTCATTGTTTCATGAGCTGCCAATATATCGTATGATAATCATAAGAATTATCTTTAGGCTCACTAAATTTACTGCAGATACATTGGAGCACACTAGCTAATTGATATCCTTAAACTAACAGACTGAAACTAACATCTAAAATACTTTCATTTAACAGGATATTTAACGCAAAGAATTTATAAACTATTTAAATATTATCTTTAAACAAATAAATCTACAATATATAGGCGAATAGGTGAAATCTATGGAACAATAAATGTAAATGTAAATGTAGTATTGTGATGTGATCCAGTTATGTTGTAATTTTACTATTGTGATTCTGTGACTGCTGGTGGTGGTCGCTGTGTGGTTAAAAAAAATATGACAATTAAAGTAACTGTCACGATCACCAGTGATCCAGCCTGTGCAGATGGCTAACGGACTACAAATCTGCTAGTATATCGTGTTATGTTCGCTTACAGAGTGTATTTTAGGTATATGTGTGTGCATTTGTTTGTATGTGGGTGTGTTGTTTCATGCGTGTGTTACAGGTACGAACGGAATTGGAGGATACGCATTTCATGCTGATGACGTTGGCCGGTTTGTGTCACCAATGTTATATTTATTTCTGTGATTTAGGTACATCTAACTACTTCCTCTCCTGCTGGTAATTATCATTTATTTATTGTAAACATTTTCTTTCAGTAGTTATTTCACTAGATTCAATGGAAGCATGGGCAATAAATAATTGCAGTGATATGAGGTTTTCAATTAATTTCTTTCTCCATTCACTTGTCACACACACTAAACTATTGTATGTTATGTCAAATACCCTTAGTTTAACATCAACATCTAAAGGGAAACAATAATTGACAGCAAGTTCCAGTGATGCACCACACACACACCCATTCCAGACCACGACTGATTACACTCACACAGCTGGGAGCTGTTCAAAGACTGATTAGATGGACTTTAAAAACAGCACAGACACACACATCAGTGCTGAGTCTTGTTTTATCTGTGAGTGAAAGCCTTGCTTTCCGTGTTAGACCCTTGCTTTGTTTGTTTGTTTGTATGTTTATTCCTGTCTGCTGCCTGACTTTGACCATTTGCCTGTTTATTGACCATGACTCTTGACTGCCCGTAAACATCTGTTTGCTTCTGTGTTGACTGTTGCTTGCCTGACTATTCTCTGCATAAAAAACCCTGCATTTGGATCCACACTCCTTTGACAGCGTCCCACTTCACATTACAATAACTAGGCTAATTTCTGATTTAAATAGTTATTTTAATATTTTGGGTGTTTTATTTTTGTGCTTTTGGGCTGGAAAAAGTCAGCTATATCAGGCCACACTGTTCAGAAAAGTGATTGATGGAGATGTTAATGTATACTGTCTTACCCACTGCTTTACACGTCTTGGTAACTGGGTCCATCTCGTAGCCTTCGTAACACTCGCATTTGTAGTCGCCTTTGAGGTTGATACATATTTGACTGCAGGCCTCTGGGTTCTCGCATTCGTCTATGTCTGGCGAGGACCATCAGAAAAGCATTAGTAACAGAGCAGAGAGACAGAGAGAACAGAGGCTTTTGTAGTGCAGTGTCCTCAGACAAGATAAATGATGCTTGCAAACGCCATCTGGGGATTTCACGACTATCAAAGTGATGACGCTAAGAGTAAACAAATCATAGATGCTTGCAATGTTGGCTCTTGGGAAAGTGGGTACAATGTAGGGCTGTGTAGCATCAAAAGGTCAGTATGTGAAGCAGTATTGATGTTACCTCCACAAGTCTTCTTGTCCAGGAGCTTGTAGCCCGAGGGGCATTGACACTCGAAGCCGATCTGCCGGTCTTTACATATGTGAGAGCAGCCGCCATTGTTTATGGCACATTCATTCAGTCCTGTAATGGAAAAAAATAACAAAAACAAGAAAGGTGGTGTCAAAGGTCACAATGACTGGCAGAAACTTAACTGTAAAAGCTCATGGCAAACTGACACATCTGACGGCTAGACTGCTTGGTTCTCATTCTCTAGGCTGAGCTTGAACACTTTATGAAAAAATCAATCATGACAGACTGGGGAAAAAAATGCTCTCAGACACACAAACACGCACGCACGCACACACTTTAGGGCTACAATAATGATTCTCTTTTTCTAGTGACATGAACCACTATAAACCACCAGACAGAAAATTTCACATTAGAGTTGACATTGATGCAACCTAAATAATAATAATAAAAAATAAATAAATAAATAAATAAATAATAATAATAATAATAATAGGACAAAACTGCAAATAATTCTGTTTAAGACCATGCGGTATCTGGTTTGAGGTTAGCATCCTGAACTAAAGCACAAAATGATGGAAAATGTCAACTCTGTTAATGTCAAGTCAGTTAGTGGTTTAAAAAGTTTAACAATAATTTAATAAACAACAATTAATAACTAAATTAAACGTTCTTAAATCAAATTCAAACATTTTGAATGATTAAATTCATTAAAAGGGATTAATCAAACAGTCAAAAAAAAAGCAATCAAGCTATTGCCTAGGCTGAGCTTCAGGTTTGAAGACGTTATAAGAAAGTGATGAGGTGAGTGGAATCTAACTGAAAGACTAGCCTTAAAAGCTTGAAAATCTGTAAGAGAGAGTGACAGAATAATATGGCAAAGGTCTCGCTGGTATTGCACTCCATAATTCTTCTCTGAGCAACAAACAGATGTAGGCACTGGGTGAAGGTTCCCTCCATTAAAGATGACAGGAAGAATTCACATATATCACTCTTATATTTCATATCTACAGTGTGCCTGCTTTTCAAGACTTGAATGCAGGAAAAAATAAATAAAAATAACATATATATAAATATATATAGTTGTTACTACAATTATCATAGAATATTTTAATATTAATGTCTATTTTTGAGCCTGAAATTTTAAAACACTTTCTACTATTGTTATTTTAACTGTTTTCGCACATGCTGAAACAGCAAATAATAACAATATGAATTGGTAATAATAATAATAACAATAAAAAAACAATATGTAATAATAGTAATAATACAAAATAAAAATAATTATCAAAGTATGTTTAATTCTTATGCCATTGATCAATTATTCTGACAAAAATAGTTGAGACATGATGAACAATAAAAAAAGCTGAAGAAAAATATGCTTTCTCTATATATTGAGGTATACATTATAATATCAATATTTTTGTTTTAAATTAGTGAATAATAATAATAAAAAGAAAAATAAACACAAGCTACACGTTTTTTACAAACTATTATTGCAACAAAATATTTGTTGAATTATATAGCTCTTCAACATAATAATAGTAATACTGCAACATACATAATATAAATAATTTATTAATAAATATTATCCTGAAATTGTGAAATCTTTTAAGCGAATTAGAACAGAGTTTTATATTCCCTCCGAAAACTTTTTTAAAAATCTTCAAATTTGTAATTTTCTAGAGTCTCTGTTAAAGCAAAGCCAATTTCATTTTGAATGATCGGAACTGGAAGAAACCATGTTGTCAGTAAGTTCTTTTAAAGGTTTTTTTTTCTAAATTCTGTGCCTCATTAGTTTACTCTGATTCCTCTGTTTATGATTCCTTGAAACCACTATGGTAACGGGACCAAGAAGTTCTGTTTAATCTTGAAGATTGGTCCAAGATCAGTTATGGTACTTTTACAAAATGTACCTCAATTTCCATAAAAGAACAACATTTTTCCACAAAATTTATTTTAGACCTGTTAGGCGGCATCAAATTTTCCCAGCTTGTTCCGACCTGTTTTAACTGCAAAACTTGTAAGGGCACATTATTCATGTATTTTGGTCCTGTGTTCACATCTATTTTGGAGAAGGGTTCATTCCACAATCCAGGAGATGATTGGAAAATGTTTCATTTTCTCCCCCTCACTTTTTTTTGAATGACATTCCTGAAGACCTTTTTGCTCAGAGCTCTAACCTCTGTCTACAACTCTTACATTTCTGGCTAAGAAATTTCTATTACTAAAATGATCTACTTCTCAAATTCCAACTATTTCCATGTGGATTTCTCAGTTGTCAGTCTTTCTTTCTTTGGAAAATTAACCTATGACCTCAACCACAAACAGGACAAACTCAGGAGACATTAAGAACCTCTTCATTCCTTTCTACATAAACTTTTAACTTTTTATTTAAGGACAGTTCTGGCTTCTTTTATTTAGTTTTGTTTATTTTATAAATTTTTGATCATTATTATTTTTTTTAAACATACATTTGTAAATTTTTATTTAATTTTCAACGCTTGGGGATGGTATGTTTGTTTGTTTGTCTGATTGTCTTTGCCTTTGTTGTTTGTTCTATTTGAAAATCCTTAATAAAACTAAACAAATAAATAAATAAATATTTTTTGTAAATATTGTCTGTCATTCATAGATTTATATTATTATTATTATTAATAATAATAATAATAACAACAGCAACAACAACAACAACAACAACAACAACAACAATAATAATAATAATAATAATAATAATAAATAAGAACACTAACGAAAGCAATAGGTGCACAGCAAAATATGGGGACCCAAAACAACTCTATGGGTGTTAATTTCAACACTTTGAAAGTGTCTCATGGGGTCCACTCAAAACAAAGTTAAATCAACACTTTCAAAAGGGTTGGCACTTTGACACTGAAGTAAGGGTTAATTTTAACTCTGGGCAGAGTTAAAAAAATGTAACTATATTTAACACCGCCTGGTGTAATATATTGTTATTTTATTCAACTCTCTTGAGTGTAAATATGGTAAAAAGGTCAAATAGACTGTAAATTACAAAAGAAAAAACATTTTATTTGAAAACATTCACCACTTCAACAATTCATTCAGTTTTTAAAATGCAACAATGTCAAATATGCTTTAAATGTTTTATTAGTACAGACAGTATCAACAAAATATGTATGACCAGTGCTCAAAAAGGCTGTTTCAGTCCTTTGGTCCAAACTTGATGTGTTATCAGAGCAATTTGAAAGTTCAATATATCGTCACTCATAGTTTACTTCTGAACTCATAGTTTTCTTCTGAAATAACATTTTAAACAACTTGGCGTGCAAATCTTTCACTTCTGGTGTTTCCTTGGTCCTCCATATCAAACACAGCAGTTTAAATGAAGGTATAAATGCTGTAAACTTGTGTGAAAACAAACTGGAGCTAGGAAATCTCATCAAGCATGTCCTGTGAAAGATGTGCTTCCCAGCCACAGGATGACCTTTTTATCCATGACGATGTACAGTAGTAGCTGCTGATCGCTCGTCTGGTGGTTCCTGATGCACGGATATAGGGTGATGCTCATCTAAGAACTCTTCAAGACTCCTAAGAAAAATGTTTGAAAACAAATTGCAATCAAATTCTATGATATATTTAAAAGAACATTTAAAGTAAATAAAACATTCAAGAAATCTAAACTCACCTTTTGAAAATCTTCATGATGATCCACAACTTGACTCTCCCAGCTGGTTGAGGTGACAGGATATGGAAAAGTAGAAAAAACACATACATCACTGTTGAATCTCCAAAAACAATTAGGTTAACCACTATGACTAGAACTGGAAAAACAGGCAGTTGTCTGTCCAGAATCCTGAATTTAACACAACACTTGGAGCAAAATTTAGAGGAGCTTAAAATCTTTTATATCATTTAGTGATGCTGACTTCCCCAAAATATTGGCCACAGTGTAAAAAATATTCATAAACTTCATAAACAACAGTTTTCTGTAAGCGTGTGCGTGCGTGCGTGCGTGTGTGTGCGTGCGTGTTTCTTTACCATATTCAACTTGTTAGGCCCTTTCAGGTCCAGTATTGAGGCCACCTTTACTGGAGTCTAGCAGATGTTTCAGGTCCAAATATAATCTAAAATATTAGGATAAGCAGAAGAGAAAAGGTGCAAAGCAGAGCAAAACATTATTTAAGTAACAGTTCACCCACAATACAAAACTTATCACCTTCATGTCATTCATTATTCTTTAATGCTCTAATACCCTCTCAGCTTATTGTGAAACAATTACAGAACTTTATCAAACATACCTTCATTATTATCACCACATATGACCAAGAAGGTGTGCTTGGTCATTTCACCAACTTTGGAAATACACCATCTGTCTCTAATCAGCCACCGTCACAGGGTCTTGAGTTATTGTATAGAGAACTGTGGCTGTTAAAAAACAACAACACATTAGTATCTAACACATATGCATAACCTTCAGATAAAAAAGAGAGATGAACATCACAAAGTATGCCTCACACTTTTTCAGATATCTTTTGATTCAGATGTTGATTATTGATAATAAATCTACAAATCAAACCTGTATCATCATTAGGCTGCTCAAATATGAATCAGTTGATTAATTTTACAGACAGGTGGCTGTTTACAACGCACTAAATTGTCTTTAATAAAAAGGAAATGTTGTGTACAGTACATGCTAAGTTTAGCCTATAGTTTTAAGCACAATATCATGCGGGAGAAAAAGCTTGACTAAGATGTTCCTGACAACAGAAATAGCCTAACTTACTAACGTCAGACATCCCGAGTTGGGAAAAGTAATTTTCGGGGGATACAGAGTTGATTTGCGGGAGGTAGCGGGAGAAATGAGTACCTAAAGAACAATGGAATGAGTTGCGCGCGACGTACCTAAAGAGCGGTGGGGGTGACTTGCGCGCGACGTACCTGAAGAGCTGGGAGGGATGCGGTGGAGTCGTGGAGAGGGGTGTGCAAAGTGTTTAATGACCGGGCGGGAGACGCGCGATTTCCGGGAGATTATCATTCATTTGCGGGCATCTACTTGGGCATCTGGGAGTCTCTGTGCATTTGCGGGATAACGTTAATGTTAGTCCCACAACTTCCGGGAGACTTCTGTAACCTTAAAAGTCTGAGAAAGTGCAAACGCGGTCATTTAAAGACATTAATGTTAACATTCCGACTTTAATGGTTGTCAACGCTTAATATAATTCAAGCGTACGTTATCACGCGAGTCTATCAACTAACGGTAACGTATATGGACGGCCACCAATGAACCAGTTTAAAAGGGCCGCGGTGTTTAAAATAAACTAAATTAACGTACACGAATAACAAACAATTATATGTTTTAGTCAGAAAGCCTTTTACAAGTAAGCATATGTTCATTTACTCACCAGATATGTTTTAGAAACTCTCCAGAGCTTATGGAAACCGTCCTGTGTTGCCGTTAGCATCCGGGCAGAGTAGGCTAGGCTGCTCCGGGGATTCCCTCGCTAGTTTGCTTCGAATTAAAGGAGAAGTGTCGATTTTATTTTACAGATGGGTACCGAACAAAATGGCATTAAGCGTGACAGAAATGTGTTGAACATGTACATTTGATGTTTTTATGCACTATGTATGCGTGAGCATATATAAAAACATTCTTGAAAAGAAGTGAATAGTAATGCAGTTAAGCTAGATACACAAACGACCATGAATGAACCGCAGAAGATTAAAATTGTCACTCCATTCTTAAGTTATTAACTTAACAATATGTTTACAACTGTATTTCCTTAAAGAAAGTCAGTAAAATACCAACATTTAGGTAGTTTGACTCACCAGTTGCTGTTCTAAACCTCAGATGGAAAATGGCGTCTGGAAAATTCTTCAGTGACTGGGGCTGCATGAATTCCCGGATGTTGGAAATAACACCACCAAGTGTAGAAAAGATAACTCCTTGATTTCGCACTGAATAAAATAAATTCTAACTCTTATTATATTCATTTATCAAAAACTAACTCTTTAACGTCAACACTTTACTCTGAAATGCTTCAACACCGAGAATTTAACTCAGATGAATTTGCTGTGTGCCTACGCACCTACGGTGCTTGGCCCCTAATAATAATAATAATAATAATAATAATAATAATATTATGCTGGTTCGAGCCTCTGCTGGCTCAGTTGGCGTTTCTGTGTGGAGTGTGCATGTTCTCCCTGCGTTTGTGTGGGTTTCCTCCGGGTGCTCTAGTTTCCCCATGTGGTACAGGTGAATTGAGAAGGCTAAATTGTCCGTAGTGTATGTGTGTGAATGAGTGTGTATGGATGTTTTTATGAGATGGGTTGCAGCTGGAAGGGCATTCGCTACGTAAAACATATGCTGGATAAGTTGGCAGTTCATTCCGCTGTGGCGACCCCAGATTAATTTGTGGACTAAGCCGAAATGATAATGAATAATAATAATAATAATAATAATAATAATAGTAGTAGACAAACAAATAAATGATGTGTCTTGGTTTGCACACACTATACAACACTCACAAAGCACCCTGACAGAGTAAAACAGACAGGTGAAGGAAGAAGGAGAGGAAGAGAAAAGGAGAAAGAGAACAATAGCTGATGCTAATGCTGAGGAGCAGCTGACAGCAGGAGATAGACGAGGGACAGAAACACTACAGGAAGTTCAAGCAAAATGGGGGAAAGAAACGATGAAAGGAGACAGGCTGAGAGAGGACGAAGGACAAAGCCTGTGGGTAAGAGAAATGCACAAGTCAGGGACGTTCTCTGTATAGCAAAAAAAAATGCATTTTCTCCAGTCCACATATGATGCATGTATAACAAGAAAAGGATGCACTGGTGAACGTGACAGAAGTGTAATCCCTGGCACCGGGCCGAGAGATTTAGCATGCATAGCTGCGGTGGCCCACTTGGAGCCAGCCCAGAATGCATTGGGCTCGGAGCATCAGGTGCCTGCACTAATCTCATCTGCTAGAGTGGAGGAAATGAATAGTATCCTGAAGAGCCTCAATGAGACGATGTGTTTCACATTAAATAGTGAACATAACTATGAGGACAGGGAGATCTGAGAGCAAGGTGTTGGCATTTCCTAAATACCATATCCATCAAATTACTATACAGCCACATGCTGCTAGAAGAGAATCTGAGCATTTGGTTAGTAACTTATTTTTTTCTTATGAAGGTTAAGTGTGTAATCTCAACCTCAATAGCAATGCCAAACTAACTTGCATAAATAACTTTTAGGTTTTTAAATATTATGAAGAAAAAAGGAGGCTTATATATGTCATGATTTAATGCAGAGCGCCTAAACATTTTCTTATGAACGGCCAAAAAATAAACTTGATTAAGGGTGGTGAGCCGAAGTTAAATAAACTATTACATTAAAGTTGTCATGGTAATTCCCTAATTTATTAATACATTCATTCATTCGTTTTATTTTCGGCTTAGTCCCTTTATTATTCTGAGGTCGCCACAACAGAATAAACCACCAACTTATCCAGCATATGTTTTACGCAGCGGATGCCCTTACAGCTACATCCTATCACTGAGAAAAAAGAGAGAAATCTATACGCACTCACACACATACGCTACGGACAATTAAGCTTACCCAATTCATATAGTGCATATCTTTGGACTGTGGTGGAAAGTGGAGCACCCGGAGGAAACCTACGTGAACACGGGAAGAACATGCAAATCTCCACACAGAAACACCAACTGACCAATTTTTTTTAAAACATTTTTTTAAGTAAATATTGTGCAATTAAAAAAAAATCCCTTTAATAATAATAATTAGTATTCCCTACATTTATATAGAGATTTTCTAGGCACTCAGAGCGCTTTTACACAATGGGGGGAATCTCCTCATCCACCACCAGTGTGCAGCATCCACCTGGATTACGCGATGGCAGCCATTTTGCGCCAGACCGTACACCACACACCAGCTGATTGGTGGAGAGGAGAGAGAGTGATGTAGCCAATTATGATATGGGGAGGGTTAGGAAGCCATGATGGACAGAGGCCAGTGGGCAGATTTGGCCCATTTTAACGACCACAGAGAGTCAGGACCTCAATTTAATGTTTTATCCGAAAGACAGCGCTCACAGAGCAGTATAGCGTCCCCCTCACTATACTGGGGCATTAGGACCCACACAGACTTTAGGTTGAGCACCCCCTGCTGGCCTCACTAACACCACTTCCAGCAGCAACCTAGCTTTCCCATGTGGTCTCCCATCCAGGTACTGACCGGGCGCAGCCCTGCTTAGCTTCAAATGCCCTTTATTGGGATAAGACAGTGGAAATTTTACAGACAGGAAAGTGTGGGGAGCAGAGATGGGGGAAGGATCGGAAAAGGACCTTGAGCTGGGAATTGAACTCGGGTCACCATGAGCACCTTAGTACTATATGTCGACGCACTAACCCCTAGGTTATTGGCGCCGACTGTTCAAACCAATTTTATTAATATTTAATAATAAATTAAAAATAATAAATTTTATAAAAATAAATTTTAAATGTGCCTTAATTACATTTTTAATAATTATATGTTTTTTACATTTTATAATAAACTTCTTACAACAAAAACAAACAATACCATTTATAACACAATAGTGCTCAATGATGAATACCTTGAATACTCTTGATTTGCTCATCAAGGACCCTTACATTAAAAAAAAATCTGATTCATTCATTCATTCATTTTCTTTTCAGCTTAGTCCTTTTATTAATCCTGGGTCGCCACAATGGAACGAACCGTCAACTTATCCAGCACATGTTTTACGCAGCGGATGACCATCCAACTGCAACCCATCTCTGGGAAACATCCCTTACACACTCATGCACTACATACAAAGTAGCTTACCAAATTCACCTGTACCGCATGCCTTTGAACCCACGCAAACATGGGGAGAACATGCAAACTCCACACAGAAATGCCAGCTGACCCAGCCGAGGCTCGAATTAGCGACCTTCTTGCTCTGACAGCACTACCTACTGCACCACCGTGTTGCCTAAATCTGATTCATACATACTTAATTGAAACATTTTATTTGCTTTTTTTTCTTTCTTAACAATTGAACAAACAAACAAACAAAAGGTTATTTCAAAAATAGAAATGACGAGGTCTGTTGAAGGCATTGGCCCCAACCTTCGCATCATTCTCCCTCTCTTTTCAGATAGAATGGAGGGCCAAATCAAAGGTTCCCATTGGGCAACTTTGCCCAGTGTGTCCTAGTTTGGCCATCTTTAGTATAATGTAACAATGTCAACTAAGGGAATGTCATCTAAGTGACTAAATGCACAATCCTGTGGGTCGGTCAGTATTCTTTGTAATGGTTTCCTCTTGGTTATGTGTTAGCACTTCATTTATTTTCTATATTTATTTATGATTCCAGTTGTGAAATAAGTCCAGCTAAAATACATTTGGTGTTTATACTGATCTCAGATGACAGCAACCAGCAGCACACATTTAGGTTGTAATATTTTATCAACAACCTTTTTTTCTCACAAAGGTTAAATATGTAATATCAATCTCCCTTGCAAAAAACAAACTGGAACTGCATAAATAACTACATCTTAAAAAAGAAAATGTGATCTACCTCTACCACTTCTACACCTGTCCAACTTATCAATGTGTAGTTAGTAAGATATTTCTAATTGACTGCCTGCAAGTCAGATATTTTAGTCAATGGCATGACTGAGCCTGTGGATAAAATTAAATAAATCTAATTATTTGAAATACAAATAACAAAACTATTGACTTAAATTTAAATAAACATTTTAAAAGATATTAAAAAATGTAAACAGTAATATTATAATATTAAAATGAAAAAAAAGAACAAAACTAAAAGTCAATCCAAATATTAGTAATAGCATCGAAATACTACAATAACAGTTTGAAACTAATGTTGAATACTAAAAATAATTGCATTAGATATTAATAACAATAACAATTGTTTATATCAGATTGTTTCTCCATCTGCTATTCAAACCAAAAAAGGTAGACCTGCTCAAACCAATACACTTCTACAAAAGCACAAAGTATACTTCAGTTTATATGGAGGGCCAGTGTTCTGGAGAGTTTAGCTCCAATCCTGATCAAACACACCTGAACCAGCTCATTAAGGTCTTGGTAGATATACTAAAAACTTTCCTGGCAGGTGTGTTCAAGCACGTTGGAATAAAACTCAGCAGGACACCGGCCCTGCAGGACCGATTGTGGACACCCCTTACCTACACTGTAATATAAATATAAAATAAGGTCATGACTACAAATTTTGAAGTTATGCAACTCAATATTTTAGTCAGTTTGATTGAAATAAGTTCAGAAAAACCTAATTTGATTCCACTAAAATAATTACGGCAGCAAGCATTTTTTTACAGTGCATGCAATAAATGCCCACCTTGAGTATATTAGAGGGCAATAAAAGATACCCACAACTGTTTTAAACAAGTGCAAAGACATTCTAAGTGATAATAACTTTTGGAGAGAAAATCTGCTGATAATGGACAAGAATCAATATTTCAATAGTATATATGCGTTAACATAAAAAAAAAATGCACAGACTTTTTCAGCTCCAGCTTATCACTGAAGAAAAAGTCCAGTTCCTCAGTGTGATGAAAGACAAGACCAGAGAAAGAGAAAAAAAGCAGATCTATGGAAACCTGCTTTCTCTGAGGAGAGCATGCTGGGCACGTTCTCCTTGTATGATGGCACCCAAGGGAAGACGCTTGCTTTGATCATAATGATCGCTCTGTGGCTTGTTGGCCCTTGATCAACAGAAGCCTACACTAATAAGCCAACACTGCCTATAAGCTCCAATTCTGATCCAGAATCACTTTTCCCTCTTCAAATCCAGCATTACTAGTTAGAAAGAAAAAGCTGACCGTAGATGACCTGCTCTGAGCAACTTCATTTAATACTCGCTTATGAAAAACAAATATCTTCACCTCTAAAAGACAGTGTTCATACAATTTCAAATAGTTTTACCTTTGGCTTCCTTTCATAAAACTACAAAGTAGTCATACAGCAATCAATTATTTGTATTTTCAGGATTTCTGCAGCTTTCAGCAAGTTAAATTTAAGACTTTTAAAGACATTTTTTAATAAATTGAATGACATTTTAGACTAAGGAGTTGTTCAAATGGTCAAGTTGATATATATATAAAAATATATATATATGGTTTTATTTAGTGCTACCTTTCGCTAAAACTAAAGGTTAATCAAAAATTAAATCATAAATAAATAGAAACAGTAAAGCCTAAAACTTAAAAAGATCTTTAAAAAAAAACGAAATAACATTAAATTACAATTAAAACTGAAACTAATTATTTAAAAATAGAAAAACTATTCAAAATATAATATTATATATATATATATATATATATATATATATATATATATATATATATATATATATATATATATATATATATATATATATATATATATATATATATATATATATATATATATAATATAATACATGCAACAAAGGTCCAAGGGTATATAAAAATATATATTTCTTTTTGAAGATCCACCATATGTATTTATGCAAAAGTGCTAGACTCACCGCACTCCTTCACAGGCTCATCAGACCAGTCTTTGCAGTCCCTGATAGTGTCACACACTTTGCTGCTATCGATACACTCCCCACTCTTACACATGAACTTCAGCGGCCCTTCACATTTGTTGGCTGTGAATGACACAAAATAAAAGGTTCTTACACTTCTGATCTTTCAAGAGTACCACAAAAACAATCTGAATTATGTAGAGTGGGAACTGCTGTTACACCAAACACATTTTCAAATGACACTCTTGGATTTTTTGCTGCATGGTGACAACAGACATTGAAAAGAGGCTGTCAACCTTAAAGCAAGCACATAAAATCACTATAAAGTCCATTTATAAATTGAAAATCTTTTAAAGCCTGTGGAAATCTGTGGCTTTAGGGAATTTGGAATATGATGCATGAGGTATAAGCCTTGCTTAAAGTGGAATATAATGAAAATCTGGATAGACAGTGCTCAGCATATATAAGTACACCCCTCACAAATCTCTCTTTTAAATTCATATTTTTTTAATAGGAAGCTATACAATGTTATATTTGTGCATATACATTAGGTTAATCAGTATTAAAGCCAAATCTGGAGCTTAGTTAACAAAATAACTTACGATAACGGTCCCTAAAACTAGTACACCCAAATTTATATGTTATAGAAAAATATTAAATACAAATTTTAAAAAGAGGAAAAGTCTCATTCTTATGTTAATTCAGTGAGTATCAGTCCAATCAGAACAAAACACAAAGTCTTTTATTAATACAGACAGATAATACATAAAAATATTATTAAAATGCACACTCATGGCGGTGTTTGTACAAAGTTTCTAATGAGATTACAACAATGATCATTGTTTCCTCTTAATTTAAGTTTATCTGAGTTTATAATAAATTTATTGTTTGTATGGGACTCTTATTTTGTAAACATGAGACAGCGAGAATAAAGGCAAATACTATGCTAATGGCCACTGCAATATCAGCCTACAGTATAGAAGGCTTACCTTACTGCTGCAAAGTATCATTGTTATGGTGCTCGGCTGTAGCACTGATTAAATAAACAGAGTGATGACAGATGACATTTGATGACCTAAAATTGTCTGTATGCACAAAAGTGTGCAATTTCATTCAGATCATTTAAACATTTTTTTATGCAAATGTGTGAAAATTTACATTAATTCAGTTTTTATATTAATTCAGGAATATTATTGAATAATATGCAAATGTTTATATGATTTATGTACAATACAGCTTGTAAAGTAATATTACAATGCGTAATAGGAAGCCTTTTAGAACATATATGATATGAGAGACTGATGTCATTTACCAAACAAGTGGTTCTAATTGGATTTGCACTGTTAACCTTAAACATTTTCAAACATTATATATTTTTTTTTATTTCATGTAAGAAGTTTTTATTGACTATTCTCTCAAAATCATTGTGCATAAATCAGCAAATAATGTGCTGAAATAGTAACAGGGTATATGCAGCAATCCTAAAGGTAATTTTAATACTTTTATAAGACTTTTTAAAGACCTTCTCAGAATATTTAAAGACCTCAACGCCAATTCAAGTTCTTGTAGTTAAATAAATCAATGGAGCACAATCATGCAACAGAACTCAGATAAGCTCGGAAGAAACAAACTTGAAAGAATAAATTACGTGGTTGTTTTCAGTGACGGGCTTCAGCCACTGTCTTTCTCCAATCAGGAGTACGCAAACGTACATTTTGCAATTGTGCTGTCTGTTTCACTCTATGGTTTTGCTACATGCGGAGAGCGTCACATTACCTTTCCACGTTTGTCGCATATTACGTGACAACACCCGGACAAAGGAGCTTGGCTGGATGCGCCCTGCCCGAACCAATCACATGGATTAAGGAAAATAAGTATAGTGGGGTCAAACACTTCGGACAATGCTTGAACAAAATTTAAGACCTCGTAAAAACCCGATTAAGACTTTTTAATAACTTTTAAGGTCCTTAATTATCTCATAATTGATTTATTAACCTTTAATGCTTTTTAAGACCCTGCGGTCTTAAATTTGCTTAAATTTGCTTCTCTGATTTAAGACTATTTTAAAGCCTTAAGAATCGCAGAAATCTAGAGCAATCCAGATAAAAGTCTACTAATGTCACGCAAAAAGAAATTTGGAATGATTAGGATAATTAATTTAGGATAATAAAACAAGAGAATTAGAAGTCTAATTGATAACTATTTTAAATAATAAACATCTTCCTGGATAAACATAAATGTTTGGACCTGGATGGATCATCCAACCACATGCCTAATAGTATCCAGGGCTTTATATTAAAACCCGCCAACCCGCCAAATCCGGGTAAATTTCAGCTTTGGCGGGTTAGACAGACACCTCTACTAGCCACTTTGGCTGGTTGAAAATCATTTTTAAATAGTAGTTTTCCTAAAAGCAGTGTTCAACAGTATAAGGATGACCCAATATGCGTGCAAATGTGATCTAAGAATTAAGAAATAAAATAATTGTGATCACGCGAGCAGAAGAAAGCAAGTGAATACCGAATGAGATAATGGTCTTTACTCGCGCTAACAGCTGATGTGATACGCGCGACTTCTTAAAACGCGTGCGCGCGACTGCTTAACGCTTGCACGCTCCCGAATCGTGAAGCAACCGTGTCTGGAACGTTCTGGAAACGCAACTGTCACCGGTTCTCTTTCAGATAAACTAGACAAAAAGTAATGAACATGCATCCACAGTCCTGATGCTTTTAAGAGCTCAAAACGTGTCTTTTTGTAAGCAGCACCGGTTGCTTTCACTTTGAACAGATTATTAAATTATTTTAATAATTTATTTAAACAAGCTATTTTGCTTGTTTTGACACATTAAACATTTGTGGCTAATAAATAATTATTGTTTAGTGTGGTTAGAGATAAATTTGGTAAATCGTTAATTTTGAGCTCTAAAAAAAAGTCATGAAAAATAAAAACTAATTGCAATATAACACTAAGAAACCATGACTCCTTTGCTCATGCTCATTGAGCAAGCTCATACTCGACTAACAAAAAGTGAAATAAATAAGGACACATGTGGCCATAACACAAAATTTAAATCAAGTAATTTTAGCATGTCAAAGTCAAATTTATGCATATAAAATATATTTTCCCAACAACAAAATTGTGGCTAGCAAAAATGCAGAGTGGCTAGTAACATTGGAAAACTAGAAGCCAAAGTGGCCAGTGACTAAAAAAGTTAATGTAAAGCCCTGATAGTATCCATAAACCTAACCAAATACAAACACAGGGCACTAATTGGTCGACATGAATTATGATCCAATGTACTCAAAATAAATCGTGTTATGCATCAATCACCAGATATAACCATGGAATAATGAATCTTTCAAGGTGATTTTGATTGAAGGTGCCATATGGGAAGTGTGCCACAGAACCCTGGCATCATGTAGGAGTACATCTGCTTGGTCTCGAAGTGCTTTGTGTGAATGTTAAGTTGATTGGGGCCGCATGATTGGGCTCACTCTAGCCTTTCATCTTCAGTGAAAAACGCTGCTGGAATAGAGGCGAGATGAAGAGGCTAATCAAATGGGAGACTGTTGAAGCTACTCACTTCTGTTGACGCAGCCGGCCTCGTCGCTGAAATCTGGACAGTCGTGCACTTTGTTACACTGTTTAGTGCCGTGAATGCAGGAGCCGTCGCCACACTGGAACTGATCAGGACGGCAGGTCAACACAGCTGCAGGACACAAAACAAATTCGCATGTGAGACTATTGTTTTCTTATTTATCAGCCTGGCCAATTAAGCAAGCAATCTTTTGGAGATTATCATGGCAGCAGGAAATTGCGGAGCAGAATCTGGCTTAATCCCAGTTTAAGTTGGAGCTAATATATATATATATATATATATGCAGCATAAAATGACTGATTTAGTGATAGCTTTTCACCAAATCTATAGATTTATTTGCTTCAATTATTGTGTTTTGTGAAAACACACTAAAATCTTGTAAAATGTATATATTTTTTTCATCTCACTAACCATTGGTATTCTAAAAACCTGGGTGGAATGACTGGACATAAATGTTTTTATTATTATTCAACAGTGGTTTATTGAAGAATTTATGACTTTGTGAAAGTTTAAAGTTTTTGTGAAAAAAAGTTGACAGTTTTGGAACAAGTGAAGGTTGGGAAAATGATGACAGAATTCTGCTTTGGGTGAACTATAAATTTAAGGATAAAAAAAAAAAAAAAAAACATATATATATATATATATATATATATATATATATATATATATATATATATATATATATATATATATATATATGAACTACAATGGGGCTGGTGACGGTCGCTGTTGGCTGGTTCGAGCGTTGGCTGGGTCAATTGCCGTGTCTGTGGAGTTTGCATGTTCTCCCCGAATTCGCGTGGGTTTCCTGTGAGTGTTCCGGTTTCCCCTACAGTCCAAAGACATGTGGTACAGGTGAATTGGGTAAGCTAAAATTGTCCGTAGTGTATGTTTGTGAATGAAAGTGTATGGGTGTTTCCCATTGATGGGTTGCAGCTGGAAGGGCATCCGCTGCATAAAACATATGCTGGATGAGTTGGAAGTTCATTCCGCTGTGGCGACCCCAGATAATAAAGGGATTAGGCTGAAAAGAAAATAAATGAATGAATGAATGCATTGGGGTTCTGTTCCTTTAACATTTCAATTTATTTAAAAAACACTCTAGCTTTGTTTCTTTTTGAATCCATTCAGATGATCTCCCGGTCTGATGAAAGCACTTTTAGCTAAGCTTAGCAATAGATCATTAAATCAGATTAGACTATTAGCATCTGTCTCAAAAATGATCAAACACAAAGATAAATTTCCTATGTAAAGCTTGACTTCTGTAGTTACATTGTGTACTAAGACTGATGGAAAATGAAAATACTGTACCTATTTTCTAGGCTGATATGACCAGGAACTATACTGTCATTCTGGCATAATAATTAAGAAACTTTGCTGCTGTACCATGGCGGCGTCTAGCAAGGTTTCTTATTACACTAAAATGAGCTTATAGTTTCTAGCCATAACGATCTAGAAAATTAACATGTTTCATTTTCCCTCAGTACACAATGCAATTATAGAATAGTCAAGTTTATATAGGAAAATGATCTAAACTCTTTGGTCACTTTTAAGAGGAATGATGCCCAATTTAATGATCTATGCTAAGCTAAGCTAAGTTAAAACAACTCCTGCCAGATCTGATCTGCTGAACAGATTGAAAAAAATGGTAAAACTCAACTCTTTAACTTGAGTTGAGTTGTAAAATAGGCCTAATTACAAAAAAGTAGAGTGCTTCGTTTCAGACTACTCAAAACTCATTCATTTATTTATTCATTTTCTTTTTGGCTTAGTCCCTTTATAAATCTGGAGTCGGGATGGAGAATAAACCTCTAACTTATCCTGAATATGCTTTTTTATGCTTTTTTTTACTCAGCAAATGGCCTTCCAGCCATAACCCATCACAGGAAAACACTACAGAAAACTACATAGAGCAAATTATTCTATTTCTTTTTAATTCCACATAGACTGTGAAATTCTTCTTGTATGAAAGAATCTGCCAAATAGTGAAATTGAACAAACTAAAAGATAAAACCATGAGATGAGCCATTATGCTGCCAGATAAAAACATGTATACCAAAGCATACACTGCTTATTTATAATAATCAAACATTTGGCTTTTACCTCATTTCAAAAACACAACCCTTTATAGGGCAGTCAATGTTTTTTTTCCAATGAGTATTTCAATGAGTGCCCTATAAAGTGTTGCGTTACTGGTGTGTTACTCTGGGTTGTTACAAGACTTTTGAATGTTTTTGAATATATCTATTGTCATCCATGTCAATGAAGTTACAATATATGGTTCTTCACCTGATAAAGAATTAAGGCTTATTTGCAAAAGAGTTTCCTCAGAAAAAAAAAAAACCCTCAGAAAATAAAAACAATCAGTCACTTCCTCTGGGACACAAAAGAGCACTGAGGAAAGAAAAATGTGCTGTTTGGCAAAGAAAGTTCTTAATTTTTCACATTCATCTTTTAAAATCCTTTTAATCTTTCATACGGTGTACTTCAGAGAAGCTGCAGAGGGAAAACATCCACCGTGATCAATTTCACCAGTACACATAATTTATCTCATGGCAGAATGAAAATACTTCTGCATAAAAATACTTCTGGCCTACAAATTTGCCCTGTTTTCCAGTGAAAATATCTAACAAGGCTTTATACAATATATATTTACTTGGAAAACAAAATAGCAAATGATATTAATGATTCATAGTATTAAGTTAAACTCTTTATAAATGAATATGTAATATCACCTCTATTTTGCATCATTAACTGTAACTTGGTGGACAAACAGTTACTTAATACTCATAAACTGAACACTAGACAGAGGAAAAACTTTAATATAAAAACTATAGCAACTGTTTTTTTTTGGTCAAATTATTAAATTCTAAGCTAACTAAAATCAGTTAGTTACAAATTCTCTGTAGTTAAATAGAAGTACTATCTTAGACAAATTTGCAACTACACTGTAAAACACTGAAAAATTTTGCTATTTCACTGTAAAACCCAACAGTCAACCTTATCAAATGAAACGAGTGTAGTTAACTCAAAATTTACTTGATTAAATTGAGTTAATTAAATACCTCATTACTTCAAATTAAATGGAGTAAGTTCACAGTACTCATATAAATTAGTTTTTTTTTAACTTAAATGGTTTAAAGCAATCAGTTTTCTCAAACAGTTTGAGTTGCCTTAACTTATTGGGTTTTACAGTACTCAGTTGGTTTGAGTTCTCTTCATTTTTTGGGTTGTGCCGTGCTCAAATTGCTTCATGTACTTAAACTGATTAAGTTTACAGTACTCATTAGGATTAGTTTTTGAACTTAAATGGTTTGTTGCAATCGGTTTTCTCAAATAGTTTGACTTACCTTAACTTTTTTGGTTTACAGTGTGGATTTAAATAAGCATTAGCTTAATTAACTACAAATAAAAACGTATGACATACTTCATTTACTGTAAGTAAATATTCCCAATTTTATTTATTTAAATCACGATTATTGCAATTATTGCAAAAAACAAAAGTAAAAAAAAAACAACAACAAAAAACTAATAAAAATAAGGAGATTAAAGAGATATTTAAATCAATACAATAAAACTTCAAATAAAATGCAATAAAATCTTAAAATAATTCTTATTTTACAAACAAAACTGTAAAATTTAAAAATAAAAAGTAACTAACCTTTTATATTTTTTGATAAAAGTATCCTTAAAATACACAGAAAATGTAATAAAAATAAAAATAAAATAAAATAATACAATGGGAATATGTCCTGGTAATTAATAATACATTTTAAGGACATTTCCGTTCATTTTAATTCCTTTATATTAATACCCTATATTTTACAGTTGGGCGACGCGGTAGCACAGTAGGTAGTGCTGTCACCTCATAGCAAGAAGGTCGCTGGTTTGAGTGTAGGCTTGGTCAGTTGGCATTTCAGTGTGAAGTTTGCATGTTCTCCCCGTGTTTGCGTGGGTTTTCTATCGGTTCTCCGGGTTTCCCCACAGTCCAAAGACATGCGGCACAGGTGAACTGGGTAGGCTAAATTGTCCGCAGCTTATGAGTGTGAATAAGTGTTTCCCAGTCATAGGTTGAAGCTGGAAGGGCATTCGTTGCGTAAAACATATGCTGGATAAGTTGGCGGTTCATTCCGCTGTGGCGACCCCAGCTAAATAAAGGGACTAAGCCGGAAAAAAAAATGTTATGAATTAATTTTACATTTGTTTTTTATGTAAAACAAAACTATTTTAACATATTTACAGACATAAAAAAATAATAAAACTATCCTACAATTACAATTTGTAAAGATAACATTAAATAAATAATAAAAATAGGATAAGACCAATAAAATACATAAAACAGCATATAAAATATCTTTACCAGCAAAACATAAATCAAATTGAACTAATATTGAAAAATGCTTTGCATCCTAACTAAATAATAGTGTTTTAAGGAGGGCAGACAATGGCCTACAAAAATGCCAAGGTAAGACTAACACCCATGCAGTGCTTTCTCAAGAGCTACATCCATACCTCAAAACACATGTGTTGCCTAGCAACCAGCAAGACTCAGGCACATTACCATGATCCTTAAAACAGCAGAAGATTTACACAGCATCTCAACTCATGAAAATACATCATCATTATCTCCATAAACACACACACATGCAGGAGCAAACTGTTCTCATCAGTGTGCACATGCTCTGCATAGCAATCTGCCTGAAAACAAACCGTTTTGCAGGTTTTGTCTGTGATTAGGATTACATGTGCTCAAACAAAGCCATGCTGGTTTCCTCATGCCTCATGGAGAAACACATCTTTAAGCTAAAGTTAATAAACATTCACACTGACTGACTCCGATTTTACCACATTAAGCGTTAATTAAAAGACATGATTAATTACATGATATGCTAATTCATCAATATGGTTATTCACAAATGGATCAAAGAAGCTCTAAACCATAAAGGTATAATGCAGTTTTACATTTTCATTTTACATATACGTTAGAATGTATTATTTATTTATTCATTCATTCATTCATTCATTTTCTTTTCAGCTTAGTCCTTTAATTTATCAGGGGTCGCCACAGTGAAATGAACCACCAACTTATCCAGCATAAGTTTAATTGATGCAACAACTTTCATATTTATTGCAAGCATGACGCCACTGGCTTGCATAGTTCGGGACCTGTAGAGCTGCACATCGATGAATTTGCTCTTCAGTGTTTAAACTCAGCAGTGAATATTAAACCACAAACTGAACTTCAACACTAAAAACTGGACTGACACTGTTTCAATTTACTTTAATCCCCTATGTGAAGCTTCTTTGACGCAATCTACATTGTAAAAGCGCTATAGAAATAAAGGTAAATTGAACTGAATTTACACAGCAGATGCTCTTCCAGCTGCAATCCAACACTGGGAAACACTCATACACTCTTGCATTCTCACACACACACAAAACGACCAATTAAGCTTAATTCAAATTATCCTTTAGCGCATACCTTTGAACTGTGGGGGAAACCGGAACACCCGGAAGAAACCCACGTGAACAAGGGGAGAACATGCAAACTCCACAAAGAAATGCCAACTGGCCCAGCCGGGACTCGAACCAGCAACCTTCTTGCTCTGAGGCAACCGTGCTACCCACTGCGCCACCGTGTCTATCTATTTAATTATTTATTTGACACTCTTCATAAGTAATAAATGGGTGTGTGTATATAATAATTAATAGATTTTACATTAATTATTTAAATATAATGAATACATTTGTATAATAAAAGTATAATAAATTATTTATAAATGAACACACTGACTTTTTAAGAATACAGATCAACAAATAATTAACTGATGTTAGAATACATGCAATGCCTTTGTGCTAACAGAATTAACAAGACAATAGGGCCATTTTTCATACCTACACAATGTGCTTTACAAGGGCGTGACACTTTGAGATTAAAAATATTGACAAGAACAGAATACATGAAGCATTAAGGAGAGCATGTAATGCAACCAAGTGGCAAATTTGCTTATTAATTCAATTAATTAAATCATTCACCACACAGCAATGTAAAAACCTGAGGAAACATGCTTAAGAATGATAATGACAATCAGTGAACACATTTACATGCACACCAATACACTGAAAATTAGCTTTGAAATAACCTGTTATCCTGGTTTACATGCAAACCAATAACCCAGTGATGCAAGTAAACCATGTTTACAAGACAGACTTAACAAATCATTTTGTTTCCCTCCCAAAAGATAATTTATGTATCAAACTGGGGGCATTTGATTTATGTCAGTGGTCTTGTTTAATAAATCTTTAAAAACTGAAGAGTATTTTAACATGCCAGTGTGAAACTTATGGCTTATATAGCCTATTTTCTTTTTATATATTCTGCTGCATTTTGAATACAGCCCTTCTACTGAAAGAGTACAAGATGAAAACACATTTCAATCATTCTTTGGTTTTTGAAAGCATCTGCATTTGTGGTCTATGGCATCCTCCCTAACTTTAAGCCTTTTTCACTCTTTTCTTTAGGTAGAATTATGTTCCTGACACTATTATTTTAAAGATTCATTATTAGATAGGACAGTATTTAGACAGGAAGCAAAGTTGGAGAGTTAGGGGGAACTCGGGATGCCCTGACGTGCTGCTGCTTTATGTGTCAACATGCTAACCACTAGGCTATTGCGCCGACATGTTCCTGACACTATTATAAGAGTTATTATTGTTTCAATAAAAACTTATGGACAAAAGGTCTTCCAGGCTGAAGCAATGCTAGTTTAAAGGTCCCGTGAAGTGTTTTGAGACACATTGTTATTTGATGTTTGCCAATTGTCTCAACTGAAACACCAAATGAGAGTGAGAGATGGAGAAGCTCCTTATCTTTAAAAAAATAATAATAATACATACAAAAAAATATTTACTTAGATTTCAACAAATAAGTTTGCAAGCCAGAAAAACTCATTTAAAAAATAAAGTATATATGTAAGTAAGACGAAAAAAAAAAAAAAAACATGAATCAAATGCATTAGCATTTGCAACAGAAATGCAGGAGACATTTTAGCTTGTTTTTACACAAAGATTTACACAAACAAAAGTTTGCATAAGATGTTGGACAGTGGGTTAAATTTGATTTTAATAAAAATGGGGGAAAACCTGATTTTTTTTTTAACAGGATGAATTAGTGGAATAGATAATTAAATGATTATTTAATGAAACATGCTGAATGTGGCCTCTTTTCTGTATTTCTGTATTCATGGGCATTGTTGCATTTATTAAAACAAGTCCTAATACTGCACTACTAAATCATGTATTATGCGTAGCAGAACACACCTTTACTTTGAGCTTGCTTTCCTCTGCTTTTCTTTTCTTACTTCTTTCGGCTTTGGAAAGATGCCGTTTGATTTGGATGCCTTTAATTTTAAATTAAAATTCAATTAAGATCGATTAAAAAGGCAGCAAGAGTTGTGATGTTATATTACTTAGGACTTTAAGACAATTTTTGGCTTTATATTCAACGTGAGCAGTTTGGAGAGATACAGTATGTGGAATCAGTGCAGGAATACGTTACATCATTTTAGTTCACCCAATAGACGATCGCGGGCTGGGTTATGCAAAACAGAGTGTGGTGTTGGTGTGTATGTTTCTAATATTTTCTGCTTTTATTTATACTGTTGTTGTGTATTTATTATAGTTTTACGCTACATGTCATGTATTGTAAAGAGCTAATATTTAAATGAAATGTGAAAGTTATTTTTCTTTCTCACCATTGTTGTAAATTGTATCACGTTTAATAAATAGGTTTTGAGCATTGCACAATGCCCTAGGTTTAAACGTTCGCACTTGTCCTTGTGCTTACGTTCACATAAAATTTAAAATAAGATAAGCGGTTGTGGGCCCCTCCAAGAAATGGGGGGTCCTAGGCGACCACCTATTGTGCCAGTAGGCGCTGAATCAGTTAATGGAATACTTTCCCCAATTATAATATTTCTGTCAACATTTACTATCCCTTTACTTCTTTCAAACCTTTGTGAGTTTCTTCCTTTGACTGAGCACAAAAGATGATATTCTGAAAAATGTGGGAAACCTGACTGCCATAATGTCTTAATGCCTACTAAGGAAGTCAATGGTTACAGGTTTTCAGCTTTCTTTATAATATCTTCTTTTGTGTTTGACTCATAAAGGTTTGAAACCACTTGAGGTAGAGTAAAAAGTGAGCCAATGTTCATTTTTGGGTGAACTATCCCTTTCATGCTTGAGTTAGAAATCTGCACACAAGCACACTCTGTATATTGAAAGATTTTGGATGTCTTTCAGACTTACGACAGTTTGCTTCATCCGACTTGTCCTTGCAGTCTGGATCTCCATCACATTTCCAGTTGAGATGAATGCACTCTCCGCTCCGGCAGCGAAACTCTCCCATGGAGCAGTGAGGTTTCTGCGGCTCTGTCCTGCGGCTGCACCGCTCCAAAGACTCGTCAGACTTGTCTCTGCAGTCGGGGTCTCCGTCGCAGCTCCACGGTGTTGGGATGCATTCGGAGTCGTTGCAGCGAAACTCATGTGGGCCGCAGGTGCTGGCGGTAGCGGCGGTGCACTTCTCCTCATCACTGCGGTCCCCGCAGTCATCATCACCATCACATACGAATGTTGGAGCCACACACATACGGTTGCGACACTGGAACTCTTTCGCAGGACAAGCCTTGGCATCTGGGGGTGAAAATGAGAATTTTATACTGTGAATTCCTTTAAATGCATATATGAAATATCATTCAAGATTTTTAAACAAAATTTTTTTATTATTTTAATTTATTTAAAATTATTTTAATGATTGTAAAGATTTTTATAACCACTCAAGATTTTTTTCATTTAAACTTTGATGCATCAATTGCTTTTGTTCATATCTCAGACAGTTCAACCTATTATATTTTATTAAAATATGAATGACAACAGAACATGGGTTATTCTACTAATACTATATATATATATATATATATATATATATATATATATATATATATATATATATAAATATATAATTATTATTATGATTATGGAAAGAACAATAAAGCAAAAAAAGTACACTTACTAAAAAGTACTGAAGGTTTTTCATTAAGCCCACTCCACAATTCACACATTACTGTCTGGCAAGTTTGTGTCCTCTACTGATATGCTAAACAGGCAATAATGGTCCAACATTTCTGACCATTATCACCAATAAAACCTAGAAAAATTGGGCATCAGTTTATTGTAAACCAGTTAAAATATTCCTTTCCAGTTGTCAAAAAAATAATTTGTTACTCCATTTTAGTTTTGTAACTATTAAAAAGTTTTCATTTCAAAATTGTATTATATACATCAGTGTAAAATCCATGTATGGTGGAAAAACATATTCAGCAATTGTTCACCGGGCAAACTGTTCAGTCGAGTCTCAAAAAATGTTGTACTCTCCAGCCAAAATCATGTCACGCGCAGCAATAGCAAACCTCCGCAAACACCGCGACGGCGTCACATTCATTGCGCTCAAGCGAACATTTCACATTTTATATTTGCTCTGCTGTATTTACTAATGCTTGTAATTTTTTATGATTTTTGCAAACACACTGCAAAAAAACGGACTTGATTATTCCAATCTATGTAAATCAATGAAATCTTTTCAAATAGAGCTATTCAATTCACCTGGTGAAATTATATTCATATCACAATATATATTGCAGTAAGACAGATTTGTCCAATATCGTGCAGCCTTAGTAAAAACTATTAAATAGAGACGGCATTATAATGTAGACACTATTAAAACACTGTACATCAACTAGTTGTTCAGTACAGTTCTGTACATACATTATTCTATCTTTCTGAATGCACATGTACAGTGCTCAGCATACTGTATATAAGTACACCCCTCACAAATCTGTAATATTATATTTGTGCAATATTAACAATATTATATCTGTGCATACACATTAGATTAGTTAGTACTAAAGCCAAATTTGGAGCTTATCTTACAAAATAGCTTTTGATAGCGGTCCAAAAACTAGTTCACCCAAATTTATATATTATAGAAAAATATTAAATATAAATCTAAAGTTGTAATTGTTTTTGCAATATTTTGCTTGAGTTTAATTGTTTAGTTTGGTGACTAAAATATTATTTTAATAAATATATCTGTTTAATAAATCTGTTTTGGTTAAATGCACCAATATACATTGCCTATAATCACTGAGAAATGGATAAAAATATGCATTTTCAAAATGGGGTGTACTTAATTATGCTGTGCACTGTATCTAACTAAACTATTTGAAAATAAATTAAACAGATCAGAACAGGATTAGACACTAAACAGCGAACTAAAATATTAATTTAGCTGTAGTGTGCAATAGAGGTGTAAACCTATACTGGTCTCATGGTTCGGTTCGGTTCTGATTATCATGCCTTCGATACGGTTAAATTCGATATCTCGGTGCATCACGGTGCATTGACGATGCTTTCCATATACAGTGTTATATTTTAGGGGGGAGGCTATAACAAGCTGTCTGTATAAACACACAGACACACAGTACCGACTGTCTCTCATTCAAACACATACACAAACATAGACAGCACCAAAGAAACAAACACACACACACACACACACAAACACACACACACTTAAGCCCTCGCAACAGGGAGAGCTCGCGCTGAGTGGAGCAGAAAAACTAACAAAATGGAAAAAAAGAAAAAGAAAAAAGAAGCACTTTTCCGACGGTCCCTTACTGAGAGCTCCTCTCAGCGCGAGCTCTCCTGACTAAACACATATTGCGAGGGGTTAAACGGAGCAGTGCTCTTAATGTCGAGCAAAAAAAAAGAAAGACAGCTGTGAAACATAACCAGCTTTGTCTTTTTGTAGGAAACACACGGACCGGCCCTGAGTTGGCTAAGTGTTGTAAATATTCACGCTCACCTCCCTCGCGACAGAGCGCATAGGAGATAAATGACGTCAGTACATAATAACCGGTTATATTTATTACTGAACCGATACCTTATTGTCCGCGTCTGCATCGCGCTGCACCAAAGAATCAATTAATTTTGACACCCCTAGTGTGAAACAACGCCAACAAAGCCCAATGCCAAACAATGTTCTTTTACTTAACGCTGGCAGAAACCAAACCAGCGTTATCACCATCACTGTGAAATGACTGAATAACATTGATAAATGTTCGCAGGAAATATGGCAAATGTAGCATGAGCTCTGAGGTTTTCAGTGCTGATGTGAGCTCCGTGACCTCACTGATTCAACTGTTCGGCGGATGACCCCGAGGTTCCCACTTCAGTCCCACACTGGCGACAGACACTAAATGGGCTTAACTGTGCTGTAGTAAACGCCTGTCCATTCTTTAATGGGGTCAAACACCCCGCCGGAATAACCGTCCCGAAGAGCTGTAAGGCCACTGGGTATTACATTTACGAAACTAGCCGCCGTGACAAGGATTTGAAATGGCTTACGAGCATGTGATCTGGTGCCAGCCCGTTTGAGCGGATGGGGTGAGAGAGAATCGATTAGGACTGTATGTGACTTTGTGTCGATAAACCTGTAAATATGTAAAGTGTCTGCAAAGAGCAGCTGGGGCTCGTAAAACACTTTCAGCGTCAAAATGGTGACATTATCAAAATTGTATTGCCGGACTCGAAATCAATGTTATTTGTGCTGCTCACAGAAAGGTCATTCTTGTTGTTCATTGCTACACTTTAGCTGATTCATATTTCATATTTCTGCCACCTACGCTGGGTGCTTTTGAAGCCAATTACAATAATGCTCAATGAGATGTGTTGCTAATTGTGTTTTTGCAAAGCTGATTAGTCAACAAGCATCTAATTGGGTAAAAAAAAAAATCCTGCTTGTAAAATAAGCTGTGTTGTCAAACACTCAAAGGTCTCTTCAATGACTATTGAATATCTGAGGGGAAAGGGTAAAATAACATCTCCTGGAATGACACTTGTCGGACAAACTTACGGTTGAAATATGTAGATATTATCTAGCGACATTTCTCTTCCCTCAAGGTCAAGGTGGATAACAAACATATATGTTGTTAAAAGAAAAGAGAATGATTGGGTGTTTCTTGTGTGCACAGCGCATTGGATGGAAGGTTGTGTTTGCTCTAACCAGGAGGAGATTGGATTGGCTGACCCTGCTCTTCTCTCGAGGGACAAGAAGGGCAGCAGTGAAAATGAAAAGGTGCTCAGCCTGTGATGTAGACACCAGCCTAAAACAACATCCTCTCAAAGAGCAACAGAACAAACGCAGACAGCTTTATCAGACGCAGTGAACTCAGACTGTACCGCCACATTCCAGCTGGAATGAAAATCAAATACTCTGACTCCAGAAACTTTCAGAATATGTGAACAGAATGTGTAAAATATATTCACATACTGAATAAATAATAAAATAAAATGCCTCAGTAATAGTCTTGAAACAAATTATATGAATCTGCTCATAATGTGATAAAACCAATCTCACACAATCTTTTCTTTTTTAGTTTTTGGTTTATACATTGGAGTATAAGCCATATTTTATACATTTATTTACAATAAAGGACAAATAGCCTACCAGTTTCAATTTTATTCAAGTCTCAGTCATTTAGTCATGAACTTGTCTTTTTTTTTCTTTACTTCTGCTTTAATTACACATTTCTATTATATTTTAACATGTACATACACGTTTACCAGATACAACATAAACCAACAAGCAAACAAATGAACAAACAAAACAATAGGCTTTTTAGTATTTTACATCAGAATATCAATAGCACCTCTTTACTAATCTTCTATTGAAACATTTCCAACTCCACTGCCTTTTAAAAAAAACATTAAAGGTCCCCAACCTTTATCAAAAATTATGTATTTGTTACTTAATATATAAGTTATTTGTTTTCTTTTAAGTTTGTTACCAACTATTTCTCTTTTGTTACATCTCTCTATATTTCATTTCTTAATATAAGTTATTTTTTGCCATTTACATGTTTGTTGCCATCTCTTTCTCTTTTGTTACCATCTCAATACATTTTTAATACATAAGTATTTTTTCCATTTACATGTTTGTTACCATCTCTTTCTTGTTTGTTACCATCTCTATTTATTTCTCAATATGCAAGTATTTTTTTTTCATTTATATGTTTGTTACTCTCTCTCTTTTGTTACCATCTTTATATATGTTATTTGTTAATATAAGTTATTTTTTCCATTTACATGTTTGTTACCCTGTCCTTTCATTTTGTTACCATCTCAATACATTTTATTTCTTAACATGTTATTTTTTTTTTATTTACATGTTTGTAAGAACCTGTAATAAATGTTGTATGCATCTTTGATGCCACCACATGTTCTCCAGCCTTCGGCGCCTAGACTGCAGCTCTGAACAAGAAGTTTGTCCAGAGAAATAGTCGTGCCCAACAGAGCCAGGTTTCTCTCAATGTTTTTTTCCCTAACTTTCGCCAATTGGTGAAGTTTATTCTTTGTCTCTGTCGCCACTTGCTTGCTTGGTTGGGACTTGTAGAGCTGCGTACAGTGCTCTTCAGTGTTTGGACTTTTAGCAGTGAAAATTAAACCACACTGAACTGAACTAAACGAAACTTCAACTCTGAAAACTGCACTGACACATTTTCAGTTTACTAGAACTTTTTTGTTAAGCTGCTTTGACACAATCTACATTGTAAAAGCACTACAGAAATAAACATGAATTGAATTGAATTATGTTTAATTTACTAATGTTCTGAATGCTGAAGGTAACAAACAGGAGATCACCACCATGATATTGTGGACTGTAAAGGATTAATTAGAAATTGATTATAATTTTAAAATACTTACTTACTTACATAATAAAATATGGGTAATTAAACATATCAACTCCTGCCACAGCACACACACACACGCACACGCACACATACACACACACACACACTCACAACTGAAGCTCATAATGGACTGATTACAGGACTATTTAAACACCTCACATTCACACACACTTTGATGAGTCTTGTTTCTTCATAGAGCAATAAGTAAACGTTTTCCTTGTCTTACCTTACCTTGTTTTGATCCTTGTATGTTTATGTTGTTTTGCTGCCTGTCCAGACCATTCACCTGTTTTTCTTTAGATTATCTATATGTTCCAGTTTGCACCTGTTTGACTTTTGCCTGCCTTGGTGATTCTCTTTAATAAACTGCACTTGGATCCTCACCTTTGTTGCCCCTGACCCCTAAGGTAAACTGTGATACTATGATGTACTGATATTTTCGCCACCCCAAAATCTTGATATGACTTTCCTTGATACAAATGAGCCTAAATATGAAAATAAAATGCAACAATTTGTGGACAACTGCAGAACACAAAGAAAACGGCAAGGTATCATCAAGACCTTTCTAAAACTATTGATTACAATGCATCATTAATTGCAACAGTTTAAAAAAAGATACTGTAACAGAAATTACACCAGCTTCTATCCACATCATTAGTCCTGAATTAGTCCACCATCATTTATTACTTCTGAAAAATACAATAAAAACTTTTACAAAGTTTGTAGAAATTATTTTTCTGGTTATAATGAAAAGTGCATTGGTTTTTAATAAAAACTGTAATGGTGCCTTTTGGTCTATATTGGTAATTTGTGTAATTGGTTGCATGTTAAACAACTCAAACGTTTTATTAATTATATACCAAAAATAAAAACAACACACTTGGAAACTTTAAATTGTAATGGTTTTAATAGTTGAAAGATATTGGTTTGCAATTATTTTATGGTATTTGTAATCCAAACCATTGGATTTTTTGTGAAGTTGTTCGCTTAAACAAATGTCTTTGAGATTGACTAATGTTTTCCGCATCGGAAAAAACTTCAGCATTGGGAAAAGACTAACATGTTGATATGGTACTTTAAGAACAGTTTTAGATTTGGTGGATTTCCACCTTTCCCAACATTGCAGAGACATAAAAGAGTATATTGTAGATAGTGGAGACATATAGAGCTCTAAGCCAGATTGACTTTGTCACTCAAAGGCTGCTGATATATCTCTGTGTGGATTCTGATGCTATCTCATTTAGAGGTCAGGCATAGCAGTGAAAAGATTCTAAAAGAGTGCAAAGAAAAAGCTGAAAGCAGGTCACTTGAATTTCACTGACCAATGTCAAATGCTCATTCCCCGTGCCAACAACAGACAGGCAGTAGATAGGGCTTTACATTCACAAGATCTCTATGACCTTGAACCACAACCAAGCAAACAACACAGAGCTAAAACTAAAGAGCAGAACTGAAGGTGAAAGTGATACCTGCAGCTTTTCTGACTGAGAGACAAGACTGATTATTTATGTAAAAGATATTGTATATTAAGGAACAAACCATTTTATATGGTCAACCAAAATATTAAGAAAAATATAAAAACAAAACTAGCATAATGACGAAGCAGTGGCGCAGTAGGTAGTGCTGTTGCCTCACAGCAAGAAGTCGCTGGTTCAAGCCTCGGCTCAGTTGGTGTTTCTGTGTGGAGTTTGCATGTTCTCCTTGCATTCGCATGGGTTTCCTCTGTGTGATACAGTTTTCCCCACAGTCCAGTAAAGGGACTAAGCTGACAAGAAAATGAATGAATGAATGAATGTTTAAAACACTGATTAATTCAGGAAAGAACCAAGTTACCATTTTAAGGGTAGGGGATAAACTATTTTATTGCTTTCATGTGTGAGTTGTTGAATTATTCACTCAATATTCAAATCATTTGATTCTTTTGAGAATGAAACAAACAAATAAATCATTGATTTAGTTATTTTATTCAAAACATTGACTGATTTAGTTAATATACTGAAATATAACAGTAAATATACTGAAAATAAGTGAATTTTTATGACTTCATGACTAATTAAGTAATTTAACTAATTTGCTGAAAACTTTAATCAGGAAAGACTGTCTTAATGAGTGAGTCACTGAATCATTCATTCAACAATTTTATTCAAAACAGTGATTCATTAATTAAGAAACAAGTGAATCTACTGAGTGAGTCATAGATTTATTAATTCATTCAATTTGTTTAAAACACAGATTCATCCAGAAAAGAAACAATGGACTGTTTTTATGAGTCATTAAATCATTAATTCGCCCATTTTGCTCAAAATACTGATTCAATCAGAAAAGAAGCAAGTGATTGTCTTTATGAGCAAGGCACTGAATCATTCAATCAACCATTTTGTTAAAAACACTGATTCATTTATGAAAGAAACAAGCAAATCTCATGAGTGAGTCATTGAATCATTAATTCAGTCAATTTGTTTAAAACACTGATTTATCTAGGTAAGAATCAATTGACTATCTTTATAAGTGAGTCACTAAATCATTCATTAAACCTTTTTTTCCAAAACATTAATTTATCCATTAAAGAAACAAATGATTGTCTTTATGAGCGAGTCACTAAATCAATTATTCAAACTTTTTGTTCAAAATATTGATTCATTCAGGAAGGAAACAATTGACTGTCTTAATACTGAAACATTCAGTCAACCATTTTGCTTAAAACAGTGATTCATTCATTTAAGAAAAAAATTAATATCGTGAGTGAGTCATTGAATCATGAATTCATTCAATTTGTTTAAAACACTGATTCATACTGGAAAAAAAACAAGTGACTGTCTTTGAGTGAGTCACTGAATCATTCCTTCAACGTTTTTGTTCAAAACAGTGATTCATTCACAAAATAAACAAGTAAATTTCCTGAGTGAGTCATTAAATCCTTAATTCAACTTGTTCAAAACAGTGATTAAAAAGATAAATAGGTGAAATCTTTTTTATTTCAAACAAAAATATACACTTCACCTTAAAAAGACCAGAACTCTTTTAAAGCAATACTCACTCTAAAGATATTTCAGTTTAAATGAGCAACCGGCTTCTAAGAGAACAAGCCACCGGGGGCAGGTTTAGCACTGAAGCTCATGCTACGCTCAGCAAATGGCCCAAGGCACAAAGTCAGCACAGAGTTAATGGTGCGTTCACCACTGTCCTCCATCAGCCTGTATTATTATAGTATCTCGTATCAGAAAGACTTCACTCCTCCGGGGAGAAAGACTGTAACCGTGAAGCACTGAGCTGAGGGGACAAAATGCCACAAACATACTGAGGCAGCTAAAGACTGAGAAGCTTTGGACAATATCCCTTCCATGAAGCTTTTCCCAGTGCTGACAACAGCACCTAGAGGCATAGCGCACAGAAAAGAGGATACTAAGAAATAAGAAATTGAAGAGGACAGGGAATTAGTTCAGGGCAATCATTCGTTGAGCCCTATTGAGGTTCATTAGTCAGCCACGAGCTCAGAAGGAATAAGGCAATTTGTTTGGCAACTCTGGCTCCTCTTGTTCGAGGAAAATAAACCAGTAATATCTATGTCAGTGAGCTACTGTTTCAAATAAACTTGAATTCACACTGTAAATAAAATATCTTGTGATGTACATAGTCCTGGAAACTACATGTTTGCATCTTTAGCATTTTGATGAGCAAGAATCACCAAAGTTTTCGGAAAACGCTTTAGAAGATGGATAATTATAATTAATATCAATTATAGTTAAATACATAATCGTGAATTATAATAGCACATTATTTACTGCAATTTAAATAAGGCATGTGTTGCAGCCTGTCAGATTTGGTAATTCCTGTGTTATATGCACAAACATTAATAAAAATGACAATGAAATGACAATCTATATACTGTATGTTCTATCAAATGTTTAATAAACCTAAAGTGACAACCAACTGATTTTCTCAGCTCAGTAATTTTAGGTTAATGTCTATTTTGCTATTGGGAGGAAAATGTGTGCCATATATTTGCATATTTATCAAAACAACACAGCAAAACAGCAATGTGGATGTATCTGGGAAATTTGCAAACAGAATACTCTTGCTTGCTTGAGTATTTCATGAAGAACAAACAGTGCTTCCCACACATAGACTTTAACCCAGGTATATTAACAGCCGCCCAAGTATATTTGGTGATCTTTTTTTTTTGCTATTATTATCATCTTTTTACATAATATGTATTTGCCCGCAATAGCTAAACGCCCGCGATTGATAAACCAGTAGAAAATTTTCTCTCTTTTACCTGTTACGTAGACCTACTGCTCATTGTATGTGCATGAAAACTGTCAACACTATCAAAAAGTAATCTCACATGCTCTGCAGATCCTCAGAGGCATGTCTTTTTTGGCACTTAAAAAATGTGTTGGGCCGCGGATTCTAAATCTCCTTTAAGAAAGTAAATTTTCTTTTCAGCTTTTGCTTTCTAAACTAGCTGTTAATTATGTGTTTTTGCATACCTTTCTATTTAAGCCTATTTATGCTTAGCTTTGAAGCTGACAGTGTGGGCACCGTAGCAAGAGCAAGAGAAACATTAAATAATTAATTCTTTAATAAACGACTGAGAAAAACTTTACTATATGGATGAAATTACATCAATATTGGCTGTACAATAATTGTTCACCATTAGAAAGAGTCAATTAATAAATAAATCAATTAATTTGTCTTATTTAAATATTCTACACTTTTTATTGCTATAATTATTACATTTTTTTAGCAATATTGTCTCTTTTTTTTCTTTTTTCTGTTATTTCTCATTTTTTGTACATTTGATTAATTTTAAGATGTTAATACATTATATACTTTATAAATATCTAAAATGCTTTGGCATTGATGTACAAAATGTCATGCAATATGGAAACTGAAACTTGAGAAAGAGAAAGACAGAGATCAGCATTTTTTAGGCATAAAAGTTAAAATAGTGGTTTTTTCAACCCAAGCTCATTTGACTATGTACCGCTATATACATTTCTGGAGAGAGCACAATACATCCCAGGAGCTACATTTCTTTGCAGTTTTTGTTTTCGCGAATCCACCAGAGGCCGCTGTGTACGCTTTCTCAGATATCAAATTTCTCTTGTGAGTGGCAGCGGAAAAGGCGTCCATAGGGAGGCAAAAAAATGGTGTCATACTGCCCCATAGAGTTCGTTTTTGAGATAAAATGCACACATAATTTGCGATCTCCAGAAATGTATATAGGGCTACGTTTTCAGAATGAGCCTATGTAAGGTTTTTTTTTTAATGGCCTTTTTAAAATAACTGTAACCATTGAATAAAAATGTATAATAGTGTCATAATAAATTAAAATATGGTTAAAATCAATCAATTTCAATCCAGCTACCAAGTATATTTCAAACCTGTGGGAAGCACTTTTTTTTAACAAAAAAATGTTAGTTTAGGTGAACTTTTTACAGCAATTAATTTTCAGTATGACTCTGATTAGAGGGATTTTTAGCACAGAATCAAGCCTAATGTAGTTTTTTCATTCATTGTCTTGTCGGCTTAGTCCCTTTATTAATCCGGGGAATGAACCACCAACTTATCCAGAAAGTTTTTTTACGCAGCAGATGCCCTTCCAGCCGCAACCCATCTCTGGGAAACATGCACACACGCACTCATACACTACGGACAATTTAGCCTACCCAATTCACCTGTACCACATGTCTTTGGACTGTGGGGGAAACCGGAGCACCCGGAGCAAACCCACGCAAAGACACGGAAACTCCACACAGAAACACCAACTGAGGCGAGGTTCGAACCAACGACCCAGCGACCTTCTTGCTGTGAGGCGACAGCACTACCTACTGCGCCACTGCCTCGCCTGTAGTTTTTTTCTATATATATAAAAAAATGTTATTAAACATGATTAACAGCATTTTCATAAACAGCAGATTCAAGGACTTTCAAGGACTTTTTAAGGCACCATTAATTTTAAATCAAGCACCTTTGTAAGCTTACCCCAGCATATGTAGCGCCATGAAAGTCTATGTACTTAACACTTAACTTAGACTTAATATTTAAATTAAAAATCCAAGAGTAAATATAAACATTTTTGTATTAAGTACTTATTTTAAAATAAGTAATGTTCAAAAAACTGTGATAAAAATTAGTTGAATTCAATAATGTAAACATTCAAATGTGGTTTCTGAAATATTAATAAAATGTGCATTATTTGTCTGTGTTGTTGTACAAGATTTAAATTTATGATTATTAATTTAGGATTTTGTCATTTTTTCATTGATTTTGCCAACCGAGTACATATGTTTAAATTAAACCATCAACAAATTTTATTTAAAATTTCAAGCACTTTCAAGGATCTGTGTTTGTTTTTAAGTACTTTCCAGGCCTTGAATCCATACGTCTGAAATTCAAGTTTCAATAAGTTTGAGAACCCTGTATGTGTTATTATTCATCAAAAATACATAGGTTAAATACAAAATATTTAGCTATTTTGATAACCTCATCTGACCCATAAAATCAGAAAAAACGCTCTTTAAGGTAACAAGTGCAAGTTCTTTTTCTACAGCGAGAGAGCAGCCGAAATGGTCTGAATCGCTATTATTCAGTTTGGAAAATGAATGAGCCCTCTGAGCGACAAATTCATTTAGAGCCGAAAACTCTGGACAAAGCTCTCTGCACCGAGCCTTCAGCTGTTTATAGTGAAAAAGGAAAGACATTTTCACACCTGCTGAAGTGCAGCTATATGTTGACCAGGGGAAGGGGAGCATTACCTCTGGGTGGATTAGCAAATGGCAGTGCAGATGAAAGAGAAATATCAGAGTATTGTCAGAGGACAGAAGGGGTTCAACATAACGCCTGGCATTATACGGGTGCAAACACCTTAGCCTGTGCAACTGTGTGCTGAGAACAGCCAATATTCCAACCCACGTGAAAGGGCAAAAGCTTTCCCGTAAAGACCGTGCACACAAAACATCCCATCAAAGAATGAAATGCACCATATTGGGATAATAATGATTACTAGATTCAATATGGACCAAACATCGAATCGGGTATTTTCAAAAAGCAAATGATTCAACTGGGAAACATGTTCATTTCCTGCTTGCTTCAATATATCAGACAGCAAATCTCAAAATTCCTTATCTTCAATGTCACCCATTAAATAATTGAACAGCAGAAACTAAATCACAAGAATAAATATCTAAACCCCCAACATGGCTTACACTCATGTTAGAGCTGTAATTATAATTGTACACAGATGAATAAAATCAGATTTATTATTTGCTGTAATCGTATTAGCTGTCAGTAATAATCCTGAGGATGATGATATTAACAGATTAATAGATAATCTGGTTGTGTCGCGTCTTGGCCCTCTGAGTCTCCCCTTGAGGAAATGCTACGGGAGATGCTGTTTTACTTCATTATTACAGCTGAGTCCTCTTCAGTCATCCAGCAGCAGATGAGTGTTGTAGCTTGTGATAGCTTGTTGTGTTTTTCCGTGATGAGAATTTTCACAGCATCCAGAGAAGTGCTAAAGACTTTTCTGGGTGAAAAGAAGTGGAAAAAGGAGCAAAAGCTCTGTTGCAAATCCCAGTGAGCTGCTTACAAGGACATCCTTAACGGACAAGGCAATCCCAAAAAGTACAAAATTTAGAGAAATAAATCATCCAATATACAAAGAGAATGTATATAAAATGAATTTTACATATACAGTCAAGCCCAAAATTATTCATACCCTTTGCAAATTCCAACTAAAAGAAGATAAAAGCTCATTTTTTTTTCTACAAAGATGTAAGGCAAGCCAAGGCAGGGTTATTTATATAGCACATTTCACAAACAATGGTAATCAAAGTGCTTTACATAAACAGGAATAAAACACAAGTATAAGAAAATGAAAAATATAATAAAAATGATAAAAACTGATGAAAACTGATTAAAATGGGTTAAAACAGGTTTTAAAAGAATAAAAAAAGAAAAGAAAGACATGATAGTGTGATCTGTCGGCCATAGCACAGTGTTCATTCAGTAAAGGCACAGCTAAACAGTCTGTTTTCAGTCTTGATTTGAATGTGCCTAAAGTTGGGGAACATTTAATTATTTCTGTAACCTGATTCCAGCAGCGGGGGGTGTAATAGCTCAGGGCCGATTCACCCTGCTTTGACTGAACTTTTGGAATTTCTAGTTTATTTGATCATAATGATCTCACCCTGCTGAAAAATCCAGCTTAAACCAGGTCGACCAGGCTGGTTTTAGAGGGGTTTTGGCCACTTCCAGGCTGGTTTCCAGCCATTTCCAGCCTGGTTTTAGCTGGTCAGGCTGGGAGATGACCAGCTAAGAAAGGACATGAAGTACATAAAGAAAGGACAGACTTTGAAGGAATAAACAGTGTGAGGAGAGATCCATTATAGTGCACTGGGCAAGTCTAAACATGTTCCGCCCATGCATGCACGGCAGGCAGGTCAGTACAATTATGTAATTTATCGGCTTAAAGATATCAGCCTAATTAAGACATCAGATCGATAGCTATAATCTTAAAAATAGCATTTATTGGCAGATAATGATATGGCCGCCGATATATTGTGCATCCCTACAATGTTGTTATCAAAACTTTCAGACAAAGGAAAAAAAATAGTGTGAGACTGATGACGTTAGCCAGAAGAGAGAATAACGTCAAATGTACTCTCAGCCCCAAAGGCGCTGCATTACAAACACCTCGCATATGCGGTAAAAAATGACGTATTACAATACTCATAAAGACATTACGTCCCCACAATGTGATGATTCCCAGAACCACACATACATATTTTATCCATGTATATTAAAGAGGATGGAGAGAATGCTTGGTGTACTGAGAAGAATGCAGCAAACACACTTGCATGAACTAAAACAACTGCACATATACTCCCACACATAACCTCTTTCTCCACATACTGAGAGGCTGGCTCACGTGTTTGTCTTTTCAGTTCAATATATGCCCATTTCAGTATTTTCGTCAGTATCTGTGCACTTCAGATCCACCCACATTAAGACGGGTGAGTTTCACGAGCTTCTCTCTGTTCTCTAATCTGATCTCATAGTCATCTCAAGGCAATGATCAACATTACATGCCTCAATGCTTTACTGCAATTTCTCTTGGATCTTAATTGATTGAAAAGGCTGTGGTGTGTGGCCAACTTAGATACATGGGAATGAGTTCAAATACCTGTTATAGCAAACACTACGCTAACATTTCATTGCTAGCATATATTAACAGAAAACGTGACCTTTTACTGACCCTCAGTGGGTTACACATGCAACTTTACATTTATAGTACCATGAGCTAGTTATAAATAATACATGAAGGACAAATTAAAGTTTTCCCATTGTACACTACTGTTATTGATTGACATGATACAATAAAAACTGTAATCAAGACATAATCAAGAGAACTAATTAAAAATCTTTTATATTTTAATACAATAAAATGTAATACATTTAACACTTTTAACTGTTTTAAACACATTAAAGTGTACATAAATACATTAAATGCGTTCCTGTCTTAATGCTTAAAGTATTAATTCCCCTAAAGAAGTGTTCCACTACGATATCATATTTAAACTTTAGTTGATGTGTAATGTAGCTGTGTGAACATAACCAACATCTCTAAATGAAATACGCTCAAAGTTTAACGCAAAGATAGACATTGGCTTTACCAGAGTAAGCTTAGCAAAGCCTACAGTAAACAAAGTTTGGGGACCACAAAAAATAGATCTGGGGTAATGCAATCACAAACCCTTCAGTTCACATGCATCAACCACACGGATACACCCTGCGCAGTGAAGGGGCATGACCAGAGGTGATGTAATGTTATAGCAGAGAAAGCTAAAATGCCATCCAGCTATTTCCAAAGGACATGACACAAAGAGAGAAGTGCTTGTAGTTTAATTTTAATAATGTTCCAAAGAATTATAAAAAATATATAGCTAGCATTTGACAAATAATAGCTTCCAGAATCACTCTCAGTTCAGTGAAGGATTCGGCTAAAAACTCCTCAAAGAAGGAGCGGCTCCAGCATAATAGATAAAGCTGTGGATTGTAAGCCACAACCTGTAAGTATTATTATTTGTTAAAATTGATCTACATGCATAGTTTCTAGCGCTAGGACATAAACAAGGATGTAAACAATGGGAAATGCTGTTTGGCACCGCTAACAATTTAGCTACAAATTTATTATTGTCTGTCAAATCCCTGTAAAAAGCCACAATTTTCAGCAGCGCTGCAGTGTCTCTCTATGCTGCCGCTTTGTGTGCATTCTACATCTCAAATAACAAACTCCCAAAATAAATGTGAATGTTTCATAATACAAAAATACACTCTGAAGCACCCCTTTAATTACTTAACATACTTTGTTTTTTTTTTAAATTGGCCCAAAGCAAATTATTTTTTATTATTATTATTTATTTGTCAAAATTAAACATTCTGAATGTTGTCAAGATTTAAAAACATCCCTTCATTTAAACATTTACATGTGTAGGATTTTCATTTTATAACAATATGTAAGAAAACGTCAGATCCTTATCATTACCGTATTTTTTTCTAATGATTTTTTTTATGATTACAGTCAGATAATTTATTAATTTTTCAAGCATACCAAGGAATACAAATATGATGACAACAGTTTAAAATTTTTTGAATGCGGGTAAAACTAATGGATCTGGATCCCTCAGTTAATTTTCTGGAGAACACTGACCTTAGTTTAAAGAAGTGATTGAGAAAATATTTTTATTTTAAATGCAAGAGTCTATATACTTCCCACATTTCATATTGTAATCTCATTTTTATTACTTCAGCGGGTTTGAGTTTTTCTCCTAATTATCTTTTGATGGGTCTGCAGGAATCAAGTGGGTGTCTGTGCAATACGTTAATCTCTATGGATGTACATTGAGAGGCAGAAGTGGAGGACACAGAATGTGTGTGTGTGTGTGAGAGAGAGAGAAAGAAAGTCTTCTCAAGGGTAATATCACCCGCTGCATGACATGAGTCTAACAGTGATAATTAAAATTCAATTATATTACAGAATAAAACATAAACACTGAAGCATTTAATTGACATTCGCTGAAAATATAAAGAAAATCCAAATTTAGTTATGAAAGCAAAGAAAAGTCATCAATTTTTAATTGCCATGTACACACTGCAGATAAATATTGTTGTCAATTGTGTTTAGCAACTTAATCTTGTCCTGTTCCCACACACACACACACACACACACACACACACACACACACACACACACACACACACACACACACACACACACACACACACACACACACACACACACACACACAATCAAGTCCTGTGACCATTCCCTTAATGTGGTACAGGACTGAACTGAACATTTATTGGCTCTTCTGGAAACTGACAGCTCATTTGAAATTTCTGCCTTTCTTTTCAAACTGAGAGCTGTGACTTGAATAAATTGGTGCATATTTTGACAGCAGATTGTTCCTCTCCATCACAGTTGTTCTCACCTGCCATGTACTAGGGATAACCTAAAACATTATAGTTCAGGCAAGAGCACCACTGAGGCCTATTCAGAGCGAGAAGTACAACTATAACGATGAATGAATGATGCATTTGTACAGAACTTGAAAGGCTTTACACTTTCTCCCCTCGCTCACCACCACAAGGATAATGCAATGGCAGCTTCTGGTCTCCACACACCATCAATAGGTGGAGGGGATGAAGTTGAATGGTGATTATTAATAGGGAGACATGATTGAAAAGGGCAGATGTAGAACATTTGGCCAGGAGACAGCAGTCAGGATTTTTTTAATGATCACTGTGTCAGTGTCTTCTTATACAGTATATTATTAGGAGCCAGAAACCACATTAGGTCCACAGAGCAGAGATTCACAAACACCACATATTTTTTAAATGTGAATTACAGATTTTCAATCAAATATTCCAGTCTTCCAGTCATCGACTTTTACTAAAATTGTTTTATTTAAAATCCTCAAAATAAGGTTTAAAAAAAAAGTTAAACCAGATTAAAAACCTGTCATGCGTTTATGTTCACACTGTCATGACTGGCTGTTTATGTTTCAAAGGGGTCATGAACCGAGAAATCGACTTTTGCTTGAGCTTTAGTATTTAAGAGGTCATCATGCTAAAAGAAAATCCTGTATGTTTCGAAGAATTCAGACCTAAAATCATCCTTACTACTATAAAAGTTTATTGACACAAGGCCAAGAATGAACTCATTTATGATATCATAGGCAGGTCACACATATAAATGTGTAAAATAAAATAAATGTAGTTCCACCTACTGATTTGCACAGCACATAATCAGATCAAGTTTACAAATTTGCAAAGTTCACTGCAAAAAAATGCTAGTGTCCACACAATTGATTTGTGTTGGGAAATCATGAAGAAATTAAGTTTTATGTCTCCAAAAAACTCAAAGGTTGTGCTGTTTCGACACATTTTAAAAGAGTAGTTTGAACAACAGCAAACTTCATTTTTCGAGGTTATATAAGTATGATTGTGAAGTATTGTGCAGTGCACACAAACACACACACACACACACACACACACACACACACACACACACACACACACACACACACACACACACACACACACACACACACACACACACACAGCATATGAAATGTCCCAAGCACTATTGTTAACTGTCCAAAATAGGAAAAAATGTTTCTCTCTGATCAAAACATGTTTAAAAAATTACGTTATATATGCATTCAAAACAGTCAGGAAAAAAGTTTTTTTTTATGTAAATTCGGACCATGAGTCCACATATATGGACATCATTTTTCTCTAAAAGTATATCATATCAAAAGATGATACTTTTATTTCTAAAAGGTTCCAATAAGCCCAAATAGCAAAGAGAAATAAAAATGCATGTAAAAAAACACCTTGAGCCTTAGGAGGTTACTGCACTGACTGTATTTTCTATCCCCCTACCACAACCCTAACCCTAAACACAACCGTCACATCAAACATAAAGACCTTCATGAAGACCAAACCCCCACAAGGTCAACATGTACTGCTATTGGTGTTCTTGTGGGCACATTGGGTCCCCACAAAATAAGGAATAGGCTACATTCATTTGATCAAAATGACTACTTACTTATTCATTCCTACGGATGTTTATATCAAATTTGATATTTAGCCGCACCATGTTGGTGTTTCGTAACATCTACATTTTTACAAAGTGGGACGTTAGCCCACTGCTCAGCCCCCAACCTGGAGGACTAGGACATACACACATACACTACGGACAACCCAGTTCACCTATTATTCATTTTACTAATGTTTTTAAGCTAAATGCCAGTAAAACTGAAGCCCTCCTGGTTGGCTTAAAGTCTATTCTATCTGAAGCTCAATCCTTTACCCTGTCTATTAATAACTCTCCAGTTAGTTTTACAAATCATACAAATTTTAAATCTCAGATAAAAATCTTCTGTTCAGGATAGCTTTTATTTATTTCCTGGTCTAATATCCTGTCTACTTTTTTTTTCTTTGTATTTTTATGATGTGCTTGAGACAAATTGTAAGGTGTCCTTGAGTGTTTTGAAAGGTGCCTATAAATAAAAGGTATTATTTTTATTATTATTACCTATAGCGCATGTCTTTGGACTTGTGGGGAATCTAAAGCACCCGGAGAAAACCCACGCAAACACGGAGAAAGCATGCAAACTCCACACAGAAGTGCCAACTGACCCAGCCGGGGCTCGAAGCAGTGACTTTCTTGCTGTGGGGTGACAGCACTACTCACTGCACCACTGTGCCACCAAAATTACTACAGTTTAAAACAGGGGTCTCAAACTCGGGGCCCGTGGGCCATTTGCGGCCCTCAGTGCAATATTTTGTGGCCCGCGCCGACCGCTGTACTTTGACAGAATCAGCGGAGCGGGGAGAGAGAGCGCTCCCCGCTCCGCTGATTCTATCCGTACACAGCGCGCTTGTCACTCAATGCGCGTTGTCGCGCGCGTTCTGATCAGCTGTGTTGTCGCACGCGTACTCAAGAGCGGTGTTATCGCGCGCCTACTGAAGGGCGGGACCGAGAGTGTGTCGCGTCGCGGGGGCACTTTTGATCATTTTGGAAGGGCACTTTCTATGCAAGACTAAAAAGGGCATGTGCTCTGCACAGGTTGAGCCCTATGTGTGCACGTGCCTGCCCTGCATCTTATATATATTGATATTATAGGTAGATACAGACTGGTACAGACTGATGTGACTGAAGTGGGGTGGGGGTGTTTTATTTATACATAAATAATAAATTGGCTCTAAAGCCAAATGTGGTTCAGATTTGTGAGAAGAAGCGCTGTCAAGTCTCTGGCAGCAAGAAGTAGGCAAAAGATGCCATGTTCAGAAGAACTGTTCATAATCTTCACTCAATGTTCTATTAATGTTCAGGACACTTCATGTTCAGAAGAAATAATTAAAACTGTTAATAATGACATTTGAGGACTTTTTTGTGAAATCCCTTATGCGGCCCAGCCTCACCCAGACTTTGCCTCCTGCGGCCCCCAGGTAAATTGAGTTTGAGACCCCTGGTTTAAAATAACAAAAAGCCAGTTCATGACCCTTTTAAATGTTATGATTTGTCTTAATGACGATCGTACGCACAATTCCACTACAACTTCTTTACATGATTTTACTGATAGTTCAAAACCAAACATGTGTAAATCTGATATAAACACTCTGGGATTAACATCAACAAAATATTCAAAACATCAAAAAAACAAAAACAAAAAAAAGCACATTCTTGTATTTATGGTGCTGCATCTTCCGTCTGTAAACATGCACATTTATTATCAAGAATATAAGCAACCAGCAATTAAACTTCAGTGCATTATCCCCTAGCGTCATGAATCTCCTCCCCCATAATGAGCCAAACTCCTCAGCAGGGGTTCCTCTCTCTCTGCCTAAACACAGCTTCACCAATCAAACCTTTCAAACCGTCTTCACAGGCCTTACACAAGAGCAAAGGCCACTTTGATTGTACATTTTAAATGCAGGTTGCTGATAATAATTTATACTTAAAAGCTTCCTTCACAGCGTATCTGAAGATTAGGGTAATAGAGGGGAAAGAGAGTGCGAAAGGAGAGCAAAAGGACACCGCTGAGTTTAAGGGCAAATACTGCTTTTCTTCTACAGAAATGGGAATGTGATGTTAGGAGTTATTTTATTCATGTCTGTGACTCCCCAAGATATGTTTTATGCAAATGGTCCAACCTTTAACACAGTGTAAAGGCTTTGCATGTGGAGGAGGTTATTAATGTATGTGTGGAGTCATTAAAAGTGCACTACTGCCCCAATTAGTAAGTTAAAGAGTTAAACAATATTAAGTTTTTAGTTTTATGCATTATACAGTAAAACAGCTATTGTAACTAGCCCAGAGGATACTGTGTGCTTTGAAGAACTTTGAATCTACCACCAACGCTGTTCTCCCGAATGTTTTACAAACAGGTCCTTCTGAACAAACTGAGTAATGAAAGCGATTTCTGTCCGACTAACTGCAGTATGAATAAATTATGCTGCCAGTGTTCTGCTCCTTGCTGACTTTATTTTTGCTGTTGTTTTGTTGCTTTTTTTGCTGTGCAGTGATGTTAACATTATAATATTATTTTATAACAATATTTCTGGATTATGCATCATTATTAAAATAATTACATTTGCAGTTTGTTCAAACTACTTTTTAAAAATAATAACAAGAAAATTGTTGAGTTTTTTTGGGACAACTTATGTAATTTTTTATGTTCATTCATTTATTTTCCTTTGGCTTAGGCCCTATATTCATTAGGGGTTGCCACAGAGGAATTAACCGCCAACTTATCTAGTATATGATTCCCCACGCTGGTTTATGTTCAATCTACTTACATTTGTGAAAACTACATTTGTGAAAACTCCACCAATCAGCTGGTGTGTGGTGTGCGGTCTGGGGCAATATGGCTGCAGTCGTGTCATCCAGGTGGATGCTACACCCCCCAAAACTGTGTAAAGTGCTTTGAGTGTCCAGAAAAGCACTATATAAATGTAAGGAATTATTATATGACTCCTGGTTTTAATATTACAACTGTATTTACAATAAATCTGATTTAATCACTTTATTTAATTGAGCATTTACTAATAATTTTATTCTCACTTTTTTAACAAGCACTAACTTGATCAAGAGTGACAGTAAAGCCATTAATAATGTCAAATAAAAATAATTATTCAGAAAAACCCTTGTCAAGTATGAAAATAATAGAATCAGTAGCTGATGTATTAACAATAAATCAAATATACTCATTTTAAGACGGTTACTGCAAAACTCCAAAGGTTTAGGCCAAACATATTTAATAATGAATGAGCAAACTCTAAAACATGCTCCAATCATCCCTGTTTTCTCCTGAATGATGAGCCTCTGGTTCAAATTGAGCTGATGGATTAGAAAAAGATTTGAAATGTAATTTCTGTGCGAGCACGATTCTTCAGAAGTTACGGGCTGTACAGCATTAAGAGTAATATGTATTCATAGACCATGCCTTAACATCTTCAATTATAAATCAAAAGGAGCAGTCCGGCAGGTTATATTCTCATAAAAAATAGAAGTCTCACAAGCAGACATCAAGCAGGAAATCAATTATAATCAGCAGCGCGGTGAAATATTACAGTGATGTTAATGCTCTTATTTTCCAGTTCAGCGCAGGACACGCAAATCACAGCTATAAATCCAGCAGATAAACAAACGCTGTCAAGGTGCTAATCACAGCGCTAATAGTTAGAAAATGGAAACCCATAAAAGATCGAGCTGGAGTTGAAAGACGTGTCCTGTATTTCATTATTATATGATTAAGTGTAAGAGAAAGCGTAAGCCTGCGGTGACACAAGGACAAGAGATTTTGCTCGGCTGTGTTCAGAGATATGAAAAACACACTATAGTCTGAGCTGAATAATAGGTGGATAATTATGAACACAACAAAGTAGTTCAGTTGTGAAATATGTTTTTTGTTGGCATTAATGCATAATGGTCAACATAATAATCTCTTTACATCCTTTTTATGTTCAGCCAGTGTGATGTTATCATCAGTACTTACTTTTCAAATGTATTTAGTGTAGATAAATTAAGAATGATACAACATTGACTCTAATTCAGAGATGAACAAATGTTTAATCGTACTTTAGGACTATTAAATGTAATCAAAAATGCATTTATATTATTAAACGTCACTCTAAAACAACTTTTTTCTGTCTGTTCTGTGTGAATGTGTTAATAATTATTCTTGTGCAGTACATAAAAACGCTGATAGTCTTTCATGGTAGCACTTCGCTCCTAGCAGAGAAGTAAGCAACATTTTTTTAATGATTGTATTCACATTTATTGATATTCTTGCCAAATATTTTATAGATTGTATAAAAAAAGTATGTAATTTACTTATAAAAGTAAGAAAAATGACTGTATTGAACAGCAAGCTTTAAATCAGGATTTTATAATGGAATCATTATAATGGACAGTGGGGTTTAGACATAAAAGGGATAGTTCACCCCAAAACGACAATTTACTTATTATTTACTCTCCCTCAAGTTGTTTCAGACTTGATGAGTTTCTTTCATTATTCTTTTTCTGTTGAACAAAAAGACAGCTGAAAACCTTTTGGTAACACTTTAGAATAACTATCTGTTATAACTAGTTAATAGACCATTAATAAACTGTTAGTTAACAAGTTATAAATGACTTGTTAAACAAAAGTTAATAGTTTGTTAATTATTTACAACTGTGCCTTATTAATGGCTAATAGATAACTTACAAGCCGTTTGTTGACAAGTTGTAAATGACTTCTTAACTGTATTTTAATGATTTATAACTATACCTAATAAATTAGTAATAGATCATGAACAAGCTGTTAGTAAATAACTTAATAAAGGCTTGTTAAGTATCAGTTAATAGTGTATATATGTTATTGGGACGTTATTCTAAAGTTGCAGCTATTCTTCATTTATTAACTGTTAGTAAATGAGGAATAGTTGCAACTTTAGAATAACGTCCCAATAACATGCTTAAGCTAATAACTAACACTTAACTATTATATTTACTCACACTTTACAGATCAGTTGTTCACCCTATAATAACACCAGTGAAACTTTTTTATTAGACCACTGGTGTAATTTTAAATTTTTTATTTATTTTGTTTTCATGTTTAGCACTTCATGGGTTTGTATTCTTGCATACTGCTGTACTGCCATGTCATGGTTCAGTATGTGTGTTTCTATACATTAAAGACAACTTTTAAAATTTCATCTGTGGAGTTTCTTTGGTAAAACACAGCACACAGAAAAGCCTATAAGTGGAACAAGGTTTAGAAACAAACATTTTATATTTTAAATATTACATCAAATTTCTGTAGCTTGAACTTATTCCATCCATTTGCTGTTCTACAAGGATTCATTGGTATTAGTAGATGGTTAACAAACGATGAACAACTCTCGTCTGTAAAGTGTGAGTAAATATAATAGTTAAGTGTTAGTTATTAGCTTAAGCATGTTATTGGGACGTTATTCTAAAGTTGCAACTATTCCTCATTAACTAACAGTTAATAAATGAAAAATAGCTGCAACTTTAGAATAACGTCCCAATAACATATACACACCATAACAGATACTTAACAAGTCTTTATTAAGTAATTTACTAACAGCTTGTTCATGATCTCTTAAAAATGTATTAGGTATAGTTATAAATCATTAAAATACAGTTAAGAAGTCATTTACAACTTGTCAACTAACGGCTTGTAAGTTATCCATTGCCCATCTATAAGGCACAGTTGTAAATAATTAACAAACTATTAACTTTTATTTAACAAGTCATTTATACCTTGTTAACTAACAGTTTATTAATGGTCTATTAACTAGTTATAACGGATAGTTATTCTAAAGTGTTACCAACCTTTTTTTTTTATGTCTCTCTATTATAATGAACAGTGGGTTCTATAATAATGTGCAGTCTATAAAACAAAAACCTGAAAAGTAAATTAAAATGTTATATTATAAGTTTGTAACCTTAAGAAAAAAATTCAATTTAAGATAAACAATTTGTATTACTTTATTTTAGTTTCATGTTGGTGTGTTGTTTTTAAAGTACAGCTGTTTTACGTGATGTATATTGAAAAGAAAAAACAAAACAAAAAAATCTAATAAATTATATTATTTTATTTGCTCTCATTTTTGGAAGCCTTAAGAGCAGGGAACATGTAATTCAACATTTGTCTGAAACTTGGAACGAATGTAGTTCATGTCTGAGGAGTTAATAGTTGTACTATTTAATATATTCATGCAAACCAACAAAACTATTTGAATAAACATATGAATACGAAAAATACTGTTTTTTATGAATGGTACTTTTAATCTTGCACATATCAGTGAGCAAACATACAATAAATAAAATAAGGTTTCAGTACAATAAACAAATACCTCCATTTATATCTCTCTATAAAAAATAAAAACAGCAATACAGACAATAATAATCAACAGGTGAATTAACCTCCAGTGCATAAATAACAAGTCATGCAGAGCAAACTAGAAACTACAGCATGCTGTTGTCGATTTAAAAAGCTGAGTCTGCGTTTATCTATGTCCCCTTCAACAGTACATCAAGAGTTATTTTTATAATGATAAAGACCCTAAAGAGCTTTAAAAGGCCAAATGTATAAACCATAATCTCTTCATAAAAGAGGCAGTTGGAGAATCAATGCTTGTATAGGTTGCATGTCAAAGAGCAAAGCAAAATCAATATTACTTTATAATCCAGTAGTGAACTCAAATGTGTGCATTCAGCAGGCAGATTAGTGTGTAAGAAATAAACTGTGTGTGTGTAGGCAGAATTGCTGTTTTATTTACAGTCATTGCATTTACATATCCCCCTTACACCCACTGTAATAATCTAGCAATGCAAGAACCAACTGCTGAGGGCCTGAAAAAAACCCATCTCTACCACTTTCTATGAAGCTCTTTGATGAATTGTAAATCTGTTTATAATTATTCAAAATTCAAGCATAACAATTCTTTGCATGTACCTATAAAGACACAACAAACCTTATAATGTATTATAATGACTGTTATAGCTACATTTATAATGGTGTTATTAATGATTATTAGTAGGGCTGGGCGGTACGACGGTATATATTGTTACTGCAAAATGAAATGTGTATAGTTGTGTTCTGTGTATAGTGTAAAATTGAAATAAGTGGGCATGGCTAACTTGCATAAACCAGCAAGTGTTGTTTGAGGCTGAGGCTCAATGGGAAACTAGCAGGCATGCTAATTCTTTTATATTTTTAACAATAAGTGATCACTTAGTTTTATTATTTATACAATAATTGTATTGCTTACATTTTCTGTTTTAGAGGAAATTTGTTTGTATTTCCTTAAATTGTTTTTATATTTAAGTTGTATCTTCCTGTTACTTACTTGAGATATATTTTATATCTGTGAGAAGATGTTTCTTGAAAAATGTTTATAATAATAAGGTCTGTTCACATAAAAATAATTTGTTGTTCATTTAAAGTCTTATTTTGTTTAACATATGTATACGGTTAAAAATAAAATACAAAATAATCAAATAAGATCAAGTCCTTTTCTTTTCCTTAATTGACTGGCTTATTTATTATATAAAGCCCTTTTGTAGTTTTTCTGGAATAACTACCTTAATAAAAACAATATCAGGAAAGATAACGTTATCGTGAAAAAAATCATTTAGTCATCGCTCAGTTCTACTTACTAGTGACGTATTTATTATTTTTCAGTTAACATTTTCATAATATTTTACTCTGATTTATATGTATTAATTCATCAGTGATGGTTGTATCGTGTTGAAGTCTACCATAGATATATACACTAGATATCGCATACGGACCCTGAGCATGCATCAATACTGTAGCCTAATTTGTACAGTGCTCCCACGATAAATGTCATTCAACCGCACTAGTCAAGACTAAAGCCAATGTGAAGATGCTAGACTTTTGCGCTGTTTACGGGTATAGTAATGAGCAAACAAAGAAAACAAAACATAAAGGCAGAACATTACATAGGTAAGATTTCGTTTTTCCCGTTTTTATGTTATTAACTCTTGTGCTCAACAAGTATTGATGATAATACAGTCTCTTACTGCACTGACCTTAAAGAAAAGTAGCACCAACTTGCACAAAATTCTAGGCTTATGCTAGTTTTGTTGAATTAAATCAGCAAAAAATGTAAATGAAATATGACAACAAGACACTGCGCTGCAATAAACTTATTGTCGGCTAAGTGAAGTAACGGCTAGTTTCGAAGTAACTTATTGTTATCAATTTATTGAATATTATTATTAAATATTACAAGTGTTATATACCATTTAGATGAGAAAGGTGGATGCGCACATTGAGACGCAGACTAACGGTGGTTCACACTATTCGTTCGTAACGGAGATTCATTTACAAATGAATCACTTTAGAATCTGAAGTGAAAGCAGGAAAGGAGTGTGTTTCTGGACACGGATGAAATCAAATTTAACAGGTAGGGAGATAATACATTTACATGCACACAAATACATGCTCTTTGTTGGCAATACCCATGTGGTCACTGATCCATTTATATAGAAAATTGATGTAAAATTATACATTTCGTAATTAAATAAAACTAATCGGCATACTGACCACCAGGAAAACTCCCGATCATAGATATATGTATGTCTATATATCTATGGCTCCTGATGGCCAGTCCTCCACTCCACCTTGGTCCTATATTCATTTCCAAGGAGCACTTCCCTGTACTAAAATGGTGGCTCCATTGACACATTCCTTGCGATAGTTAACAACAGCGTAGGCGACGTCTAATGTAAATATCTATAGTACTCTATAATGTTAAAACATTGGAATGTTAATTACCTATATAAAGACCCATTGGTAAGTTAATAGATTTTGTTCTTTGAAATAAGTGTATAATTTTATATTGTTAGAGCCATGTTGCCTTATAAATACTCAGAGTCATAATACAGTTACTAACCTAAAAAATGCATCATTACAGTCAAAACAACGTCATTTCTTAACATTTGCATGTGGAAAATTTCCATCCTGTTTTCACCTTACCTAAACCCATCAATTGTGCATTTAAAAAGATTAGTAACTGTATTATGACTCACATTAAGTACTTGATAAGGCAACAGGCTCTAACAATATAAAACCATACATTTAAGTTTACTTACAATAAGATTATTATGCCTCTGAAAAGCTCAGATGATGGAGTTAAGATTTTGGAAGTTTCTGAATTGACAACATTTGAGTTAATTGGAGGCACAACTGTAAAATAGTACTTAAGGAAAACCTCAAATACACTGCTTCCTTGTGTGACAACATGGGAAAATCAACAAGCCAGAATCAACAACAACAACAAAAAAAAGCCAGATTACAATTTACTAAATTACACTGGGAAAAACAATAATTTTGGAGACGTGTCGTCTGGTCTGATGAGTCTAAAATTTAACTGTTTGGCCATAATGACCAGTGTTACATTTGGAGGACAAAGGGGAAAGCTTACAAGCCTAGGAACACCATCCCAACTGTAAAGTATGGGGGAAGCAGTATCATGTTGTGGGGCTTTTTTGCTGCAGGAGGGACTGGTCCAATTCACAGCATAGTTGGCATAATGAAGAAAAAACATTATGTACAAATACTGAAGCAACACCTCAAAACATCAGCCAGGATATTAAAACTTGGGCACAAATGGGTCTTCCAAACAAACCGTGACCCTAAGCATACTGCCAAATTAGTTAAAATGTGCTTTAAGGACAACAGAGTGAATGTTTTGGAGTGGCCATCACAAAGCTCTGAACTCAATCCTATAGAAGATTTGTGGGCAGAGTTGAAAAAGCTTGTGCAAGCAAGACAGCCAACAAATCTGACTCATTTACACCAATGCTGTCAGAAGTAATGGCCTAAATATTGTGAGAAGCTTGTGGAAGGATACCCAAAACATTTGACCAAAGTTATACGTTTAAAAGCAAAGCTAAAAAATCCCAAGGAAATGTATGTAAACTTTTGACTGTCTAGAATTAAATGAAAAACTATCAAAAAAAATAAAAAATCTCATTATTCTGTCATTTAGCAAATGTAAATCATTTAGGTAATCCTAACGGACCTAATATAGTAAATGTTTAGTATAATTTACCATCAGACATTTAAAAAAAACGGTTATGTTGCTTTTTTTTAGAGTGTTTGTAAACCTCGGGTTTCAACTGTATATTGAACAATAAAATGAATTACCAATAAGTATTAATACCACTATTATAAATGCATTACATAAATGCATTTTTAGAATTATTATGCTTGATTATAAATAATCATAAACAGAGTTATAATTCATTACAAGCATGAGCGTCATAGGAAGTGTTACAAAAATTTCATCCAATTTTTAAAACAGGGCAATCTGTAATATCTTTCCTGAACATCGATCGACGATAACTTCCAACATCAGTGTTTCATGTGTTCCATGCACTCGCGCACACACAAGCAGGCCTCCCCCCCCCCCCCCACACACACACACGCACTGGCACACTCAAAAATGCACACACGAACACACATGCACACCCAACCTACACCTCGCTCCATTAAGTTCACCCACATACCGCACTGAAGTCTGACTATGCATTATCCAGACAGGCTCTATTTTTAGCCATTTCTTTTTCTCTCTGTGGTCTTACCTGCGGCACACTGCTCCTCGTCTGCTCCATTTTCACAGTCTCTTTCTCCATCGCAGCGCCATGACAAAGACACACACTTGCTGGTTGAGCCGCCACAGTCAAACTTCTCTGGCGGACACGTCTGGCGACCTGTGAGCAACAGCAGAGACATTTTAAAGGATGACATACTGTATCAACTAACATTAAAAATGTGTAGTTTCCAGATGCTATGTACAACACATTATGTACAAATTGCATATACAATATACAATACAGTGACATATTTTCATTAAAATAAATTATATATTTATATGGGCATATATTCACATTAAAATATTTGAAGTCTATAGCCTATGCGTCAAAGAGGAATTGGCTATTTGATTAAAAATACAGCAAAACTGTAATATAAGATATATTATAAAAATGCAACTGCTTTCCAATCCAAAATATTTTAAAATATAATTTATTCCTGTGATGGCAAAGATTTGCTTTTCTTTGGCTGTTTCTTTAGTGTCCTGTGATCATTTAAAAATGACCCTAATGCACATCAGGTTCATTTATTTTTATTAGCCAATCAGTTGTGCTGCTTATTATTATTATTTTTTTTTTTGTGGAAACTTTGATACAGGATCTTTGATGAATTGGAAGTTCAAAAGAACAATATTTATTACAATTATTGTAAAAGTCTATTTAAAATTAATTTGTGCATATTTTATATGGTGCATAATAAATGTCTTAATTGACAATCTTTTTAATTATTTTTTAATTTTATTTAATATTATATAACTTTTTATTTTTTATTTTATTTATTTAACTATTAATTACTTGAATTATGTAATGTACTTCTAGGTTAAAATATGAAATATGAAAATGTTTTTAACCATGATGAAAAAAAAAATGATGATTTCAAATAAATAATAAAAAATAAAAATAAAAGATATATTGCATTATTTTGAATTATTTTATGATATAATACATATTTTTCAATATAATAATAATAATAATAATTTATTATTATTGGCTTGGGGCACACAGAGCTACGGCTGGATCAGTTGGCGTTTCTGAGTGGAGTTTGCATGTTCTCCCTGCGTTCGCGTGGGTTTCCTCCGGGTGCTACGATTTCCCCCACAAGTCCAAAGATATACAGTACAGGTGAATTGGGTAAGCTAAAACTTGTCTGTAGTGTATATGTGTGAATGAGAGTGTATGAAGGAAATCCACGCAAACATGGGGAGAACATGCAAACTCCACATAAAAATGCCAACTACCCAGCCAAGGCTCAAACCAGTGACCTTCTAACTGTGAGGCGACAGCACTACCCACTGCGCCACCCTTAAATATATTTATTATTATATAACTTTTTAATTTTTCACATTTATTTACCTATTACTTCTGTGAATTCTGTAACTTGGATGGAAAAATGAATCAGTATGTACTGGATTAAAATCTGATCCCTTAAAATGTTTTAACCCAAATGAAAACCCCAGAAATAATTAAAAATTTAAATTAATTCATTAATTAAATTATCTAAATTTAATTAAATTAAAAAATAATAAATTAATAATAAAAAATAAAAATCTTTTGAATTGTTATTGGGTTTTTGATTTGTGAACTACTAATGAACCCAACAAACTGTAAATGTCATGGAAAGTGTGCACCATAATAAAAAGAGTTAGAAAACAAACAAAAAAACAAACAAACCAATAAATAAGGTTTACAATAAAAGAGCCAATCTCTTTCGCTTTTATATTTGCTTATAAAAACTATGCCATCAATATGAACATCCTTTCTTGTCAAGCCCAATCACAGATCCACAAATTCAATAAGACATTCCTCTGGCCGTATTGTCCACCCAAACCCAAGCCCATTGAAACATTTTTGAAGTTTCATCCCAGATCACACAGCGTTCCCAAGACAGCTCCATAAATTATACATCTCTACATGTCTGGGAACCAAAGCACAAATCAATAGCAGCCAGACTGATTTCTCTCAGTCCCATTCTTCACAGTCCTTTCAGTAAATTTCGCTATATAAAAGAAGATTTATGAAGACCTTCTCACCTTCTCTGACACCTCGAATCTGTGTCTGCAGCCTATTGTTACTCAAAACCTATCTATAATCATAAGTCTGAATGCCGTGTCTTTTGCTGAAATCCGCTATTGTACCGATTTCTCTGAAGAAATGGGAAAACGACAGCTGTGAATCTCATTTGAGGTATCTCTTCATCAGCCATTGTGGCTCTGCAAATTGAGGCCCGGTCCATCTGTGGGAGCCATATTGGATCTGAGACTGACAGAGGAAAGTAAAAAAGGTCCTATTTAAAACCAAAGCTTAACCCAACTCTGTGAGGCTTGTTGGTGAGTGACTAGGGAAATGTATGTGACAGAGCGTGTTTGTTTGAACAACGTTCAACGTACGTGAATGTGTGAGTGCGTGTTTTTGGCTTTGTCAGCATGTGTCTGAATAAACTGAATGACCCGTTCTGAATGTCTGGCTGACTGGTGGAGATAGCAAAGCCTCCTGGGAAACGCAGTCTGTCTTATCTGCTCTCTTCCCTTCATAACCCTGAAGACTACGGTGCACACTGGGCTTTTCATTCACTGCACATGCTACTTCCTTCTTACTTGGCCATGCTGGAAAATACTCAGAGATTCAGTAATGGCACCATAACTAGTGTAAACTAAAGCAGCGATGGGAATATTGTCACACTTTTAATGAGCTTTAATGTGCTCATTACACTTCACAAAAACCATCATCAAGCTGGTTTCATGATCCATCCTAAAAACAATAAGACATAATCCAAAGGAGGTAGAGTAACAACTTCTCTTGAGAAGAACCCCATCATTTCTTTGTGCAAATTATATTGTTTTACACAAACACGCATTTAAAATAAAATCTAATATTAGTTTTGATAAAACATGCACTCTAGGGTCTATGTTTGCTTTGCTAATATTACTGAAAAGTTAAACATTCCATATTCTATTCTAAAACATAAAATCACTTACAAAAGATAACACTATTCTAATATCATATATAAATCATATAAATAAATAATGAACAAATAAATAAATAAATAATGAGGTTATTTTTCTATAAATATATTTACTTTAATAATAATATTAATGATGATGATGATTATTGTTATTATTATTATTATTATTATTATTATTATTATTAAGTAGGATGTTGTTTATTTATTTACATTTTTTTTTAAAAGTCTACCTTACAATTTGACACATAAAAACCACAGCAGAAGGTTCTAACCAACAGGCCCACATCATATACAGTAATAAATAACAAACTATAAAATAAAGGAATTAACGTATGCTCTGTATTTTGTTTTTACAAACTTTGGAGACGTAACATAGATTCCGCTTTTAAAAAAAAGGTCACCTAGCTTTTGCCATGAGGCTGTGTTTAAAATGACATCAATGGTTTCAAAGTGCACTGCGGAGGGGAGCACAACTGTAAACACAAAGATAGCTAAAACTGAACTATGAAAATACTTTGAATGCAAATTACACCTAATAGAGAAGACCTTAATGCTTTTTTATTTATAATAATTCCAACTTTGAATGTTAGAATGTTCTAAATGAATAGGGCATAGGGGGGATAAGTTGGAATAGAACAGCCAAGAACTATGTTCCTAACTACAGCTCCAAAGGTGTAGTTTCAAGTGCTCAAGTTTGCAACTCAATTTGCAAATGTTCGTTGCATCAATGGATTAGTGAATTATGTTTGTAGTTGGCTAACGATGGTTTTGGGAAACGCACCCCTGGTCGACTAAAGTTTATATTGCACCCTCTGGTGGATTTATTTGAGAAGAGAACATGTGAGAGAAATTTGTGATAATCAAAAAGCGTACACAGCAGCCTCTGGTGGATTTGCAAAAACAAAGACTGTGAGCAGACGCACTTAAGGTTATATATTTTGCTGTCCCCAGAAATGTAGACCTATGTACGTATCTGCAATGAGCTGGGGTATTAAATTTAATTATTAAAAATGTTCTTTTATTTCCTTTCATACAGCAGGCAAATATTACAACAGGTACAAAAAAGTTAACTTGCAACCCTGAGAAATGTCCACATTGAAACCCGTTAAAAATCTATTGTACACATATACAACATTAGTAATGAATACATTTTTTTTAAACATACATTTTGATTTCTCAGGACAATGCTTATATGCATACAATACAACACTTTTATTTATTATAACTTTTATTAAGCGAGGACCCATTGAATTGACAGTAAAGAAACAGAAAAGGCATTAATAATGTTAAGCAATAATTATTGTAGCATAATCATCATAGTAATGATTTCTGGAGGATTTTGCTTCACTGAAGACCAGAGAAATGCCTACTATAAGAATATTTTATTATGAGAACATTTGACAACATTAACATTTACAGTTAACTGTTATAGCTCAATATTGGATATGTTGATTATCTAACTATAACATTGGATATGACTAAAGTGCTTAATATACTTCAAACAAAATTGAAGAACAAACTGAAATTACATCATTTCGAACAAAATCTGGCTGAAACAAAGTTCGTTTTGATTTTGTTTTGGTGATTCGAAACAGCTAACGGTAGCTAACTTTTCTGAACACCTTTATGTTAACATTGGTCAATGGTCATTAAGCAATCGGTGCGTGTGTTCTGAAATGATGTGATTCACCCAAACAAGAACTTTGTTTGAAGTATAATGAGGGCTTAACAACACAAATCCTCTGTTTACAAACATAATGTTAAACTTTACCATCAGCAAATGACTTCCAAGAGCTCACTTAGATTGTTAATTCTAAAACTGATCAGCATAACACCCACACAGCTCTGTAAGATGAATGGTCAGTGGATGTAACTGTGAGAAACTGATGAACTCGAGGTAGAGGTTATTTATCCAGACTTAAAATAAAATCAGAATGATGCACTTTCTGAAGATTAGAGACAATTTTTGCACTACCAAGCACAACTCAAAGACTAACAGAATACTGACTGACAATGGGATTAAGTACTGTACAGTAACAAAGTAGAGAGAGTTTGCAGAACTCAAATAAATGTGTCAATGATAAACAATATTTTAATAACGACAACACGCATCATATTGTTTTAATGTGCACTTTAAAACAAAAAGTAAATCATTATTTATTTATTGAAAGCCTTTTAAGAACATTTAGAACATTTGCAGTAGTGTTCATTACAGCACCAAATGCTTTAAAGCTTAAATATTTGTTAAAACATTTTCAGGTTTTAATCTGGTCTAAATCATGAAAATTGACTGAAAATGTTATGATTCTTCTTTGTAGGCCTATAGTTTGTTAAAACTTTATCATTAGACTACATTTCTTAACAATACTTAAACTAAAATGATTACGAAACCTGTTTGTAAAGCAATTATTGTCTCAACTTATTAGTTAATGATTAATAACACTTTCATTTATCTGAGCTAATATAAAGTTTAGCTGTATCATTTTATCACAATACTATGACTAAAACTTCTAGATATTTCTCACTGATGTTGCAATGTGCAATTAACTGTGCAATTAACTGACTTTTACTAATGATACCTTTTTTTTGAGATGCGTTGCCTTATTGCACATTTTAAACCTTTTTGCAATTTAATTAGTTTAAAACATGTTTATTACTCAAATGTATGTGCAATAAAGCAATATACAGCAAAAAGTTTTGTTTTTGCTATTACCTGTTAAAGTAATTGCTACATGCTATAAAATGTTTGCTGTCTTAAGTTTTTATTAAGTTGAAGAAATCTTTTAAAAGAAAATCTAGTCATTTCAACACACCAATGGAACTTAAATATTAAGTTAAACTTTGCTTAACTTAAGAAAATTGAGTTGAAACCTGATTAACTTATTAAAATAAGTTATATTTGTGGTTATGACATTTTATATATTTTTGTCCAGTGTATATAGACAAAATCTTCACTAATTATTGCAACAAGAAAATTGGATATTGTCATATGCCTAGTCTCAAAAGTAACAAACTCATTCTTATTTATATAAAGAGCTCCACTTGTCCTCTGTGCACAGTTAAACTCATCCTGACTGCAATGCAATTTCTTCTGGGAAAACGAAGTTACTAAAAAAAAACACAGAGAGAGGATAAGATTATATTAACATATTTATCTAATAATGTAAATCATTTCCTTGGTGCTGGTGTAACATGGTTAATCTAAGCCGGGGAAATGAAATTTCTCAGATGCGCATCAATAAGCCCAAAGAAATAATCATTAGCTTTGCACAAACCACATTACATTAGCGAGGCAGTTTCGGTCAATAACGTCCGAGTGATGAGTTCCACGCTCAACTAAATTCAGATGTTTCTGTGAGTGGTGAGGATAATATTCGTCTAAGTGGGCATTAGAATGACTTCCATTACTCCTTTCTCATTTACCTAAATGCATCTCTATAATGGCTAAAAGTATTTGGACAGCACCAAAAATAACAGGGCTGACATTTCAAGTTGCGTCTGTAACTAACAAGTTATGAAATCAAGAATGCAGTCTCAGGTTTCATTCTGTCATTCTTTTTGTCCACAAACCTTCAATGATTTTTAATCTAGTTTTAAAACTTGAAGTCAAGTCAGCATGTACGTTATTTATCGTAAATATGATGCTATTACTTCAAATGATTTTTAATATTATTAATTATTATTCTTACTATTTAATTAATACTTTAATTCAGCAAGGATGCTTTAGACTGAAAATTCTGAAAAGTGTAAAAAAAAAACTTTCAAAAAGTTCTAAATGATTGTCAAAACTTTCACTCAAGCCCACATCAACAGTTTTTAAGATATTTAAGATAAGCTTTTTGTAAGATTGGTAAGATTATTTTAAAAAGAAATTAATAATTTTTATACACTTTAAATGTATAATAACGAGTGCTAAAAAATGCATTTGCATATAAAAAAAAATCACAGTTTACACGCACACACATATGAAGTACAATGGAAAACTAAATAGATAATAATTTTAAATATTTCTACAGCAGGATTTTTTCCTCCCTGAAGGATCATGTGACATTTAATCCTGTAGTAAGGATCCTGAAATTCAGCTTAGACATCATAATAAAAATAAATCCTAAAATAGAAAACAATTACTTAAAACAGTAAATAATATTTAATAGAGGGCAAAGCAGTGGCGCAGTAGGTAGTGCTGTCGCCTCACAGCAAGAAGGTTGCTGGGTCGTTGGTTCGAGCCTCGGCTCAGTTGGTGCTTCTGTGTGGAGTTTGCATGTTCTCCCTGCGTTCGCGTGGGTTTCCTCTGGGAGCTCCGGTTTCCCCCACAGTCCAAAGACATGCGGTACAGGTGAATTGGATAGGCTAAATTGTGCGTAGTGTATGATTGTGTGTGTGGATGTTTCCCAGAGATTGGTTGTGGCTGGAAGGGCATCCGCTGTGTAAAAACTTGCTGGATAAGTTGGCGGTTAATTCTGCTGTGGCAACCCCAGATTAATAAAAGGACTAAGCCGACAAGAAAATTAATGAATATTTAACAGAATAGTTCACACAAAAATTAAAATAACCTCATTGTTTATACTACCTTGGGCTTTTAAACCTAAGTTTCTTTCTTCTGTTAACACAAAAGAAGATATTTTGAAAAATTCTGGTTTGCTAACACCCATAAACTCTACTCAAAAGAAGAAAAAAATCAATCAAAAAGTCTATGAGTGCTACCCTACCAGCATTTTTCAAAATATCTTCTTTTGTCTTCAACAGACGCAATAAACTCAAAGTTTCCAAGTAAAGGGAATTATGAAAGAGTAAATGATTACAGAATTTTCATTTTCGAGTGAATTATCCTTTTAAAGGGTCATAAAACCCCCTCTTTTAGCCTAAGTCTACCTCAAAACATGAGGAGACTTATGATTTTACAGTTTATTAAGTAAAAAATGAAAAGAAATAAACAGTAAGTAATTTAATGCCCTGCTACATATATGAAAGGCTATTCGTAATTTAATATAATATAACCACAATTTGTTCTATCATTATAAAGATAAAGATGTTTATATGAACACTATAAATGAGAAGGACTTCTCTCCTCCTGAATTCCAGTCTGAATGCAGACACAGTGGATAGCAGAACAGCTGGTCTCTTGACCTATCTATTCCAACCATTAGCCCGGCTGGTAATTATAATGATTTTAAATATAGACGAACAAAGCAGCAGGGCGATATGTCTGAATGGTAATGAACTAAACTTATAAAAACAAAGTCTGCCATTCTCCAATTCTCGTACAGCCCTGCCTACAAAGATGCTTACTATACATAAACAGCTTGGCTGTATCGGCCCTGACAGCTTTGCAAGGAGAGCAATGCAACAAACCCTGTGGATTGTGGAAACAAACACACAAGACCCTTCATGAACAGCTAAATACAGCGTGCCTTGCGCGGCCGCGGTCTCACCGCTTGGCAGGCCTGTCTTCGTAAAGCACATAGAGTCATGAATAATTAAGAAGCAGGTTCTTCTCATAGGATAAAAAAACTCAGCTATGAATAATAATGAGAAACCGACCGTCATCACTGGACAGGCAGATCAGCGCTACGTCACAGATTTTGATCCGGCCCCAAAAATTATTTTAAACACAGAAGAGGAAACTGCCAATCAGGTTTATCCACAATTAAAGCTTACATGAGGGAACATTGTCTTAATTAATGCTCGACACACACAAATCTGTAAAAATCTCAAAAAAGTATTCAAGGATTTCTTGAACTTTTAACGTCCCTTCTAATTTAAACATAATTTTGACCAATTAAATGTCTTTTTGCCAGCTCTTTTTACATCTACGTTCCTGTTTGTTAGATCAATTCAATTCGTTCTTTGAATTGGAATTAAAAAGGCAATTTTAGTCGACCTCTGAACTGTGTACCCTGCTAATCTGAAATTAACTGTATTCTTGCTTTCTCTGTGGCAGAACTGTAGCCCTGGTGGGAAAGAGTTTACGTTAGATCCAAAAGTTAAGTTTTGTTAGTCCTTGGGAAGGTCATTCCTAATCAGAGTATGAGCCTCCAGGACATTGGATGGATATATCTTTATCACAAATGCTGACGGCTGCACACTCACACACTGGTCAACAACAAGAGGCAGCTCTATCGACACGCTTATCGACAGCTTTCTGGAGAATCTGTTTGATCCACAGATACAGCTCTCTGTCCAGTATAGTCACAGCCAGCAGCATTTTTCACAGAAATCCTACTGTTTCAATCTGTCTACAGTGGGTGTTTTTTTCATTCAAATACTCACTGTAGCCATTCATTTTCTTGACGGCTTAGTCCCTTTATTAATGCGGGGTCGCCACAGCAGAATGAACCACCAACTTATCCAGCACACTTTTACGCAGTGATGCCCTTCCAGCCGCAACCTATCTCTAGGAAACATCCACACACACATTCACACAAACACACTCATACACTACGGACAATTTAGCCTACCCAATTCACTTGTACCGCATGTCTTTGGACTGTGGGGGAAACCGAAGCACCCGGAGGAAACCCATGCTAACTGAGCCGAGGATCGAACCAGCGTCCTTCTTGCTGTGAGGCGACAGCACTGCCTACTGCGCCACTGCGTCACCCTGGGTGTTGTTTCTGATGCTAAAATACTTTTTCACAGCCCAACTTAATATGTGGAGGCAACTTCAAAAATAAATGAAAAGAAATCAGTACTATAAAAAATCTATCATTTATTTCTTGTATTGAACTCAAAAGAAGTTTTGAACAATGATGAATCCCAGAAGCCTTTCAATTTTATGTTGGTGTTAATGGCAAATATCTTTCGTGTTCAACAGAAAGGTAAGAAACCACTTCAGGGTGAGTAAATGATGGCTAAATTTGGTTAAACTATGCTATAAATTATAACAATTAATTTCCTAACACATTCAAAAGAAAAGCAAACCAAACCACATTTATATATATATATGCATTTGAAGTCAGAATTATTAGCCCCCCTGATTTAGCCCCCTTGTTTATTTTTTCCCAAATTTCTATTTATCGAAGAGAATATTTTTTTTCAACACATTTCTAAACATAATAGCTTTAATAACTCATTTCTAATAACTGATTTATTTTATCCTTGCAATGATGACAGTACATAATACTGGATTAGATATTTTTCAAGACACTTCTATGCAGCTAAAAGAAACATTTAATGCTTCTTAACTAGGTTAATTAGGTTAACTAGGCTGGTTAGGGTAATTAGGCAAGGTAATTGTATAACGATGATTTGTTCTGTAGAGTATCGAGAAAAAAAAATAGCTTAAAGGGGCTTATCATTTTGACCATAAAATGTTTTGGAGCATAAACAGTGTTAAACCAATTTTATGAAATCACATGCTAACATTAGCTACAATTCCATACACCTATTTTTATGAGCATTTTGCACATACACATAAAAAACAGTTGATGGAAAAGCCAAGATGCGTATAAAATTTGAAATTGCGCATAAAAAACATGCACATAACTGAGCAGGATAAACTTTTTATTCGATAAGAAAAGATGCGCATAAACTGCGTTGGAAACACTTTGACCAAACAAATTTCAGTATGTGCATTCAAAAACTCATGTGATTGTGTTATAAAAGAGACCATGTGATGATAAAAATATGTGCGAATGGATAAACCAGCCAGCTAAGCACATTGTAAAGCATCTGAAACGTTGTTTTGGTCAATCTAAAATGCCTTAACCGTTTCAGTATTGGTGTTATTAAATTATTAATGACCTCCAGAATAAAGAGCATCTGTGCTCTATGTCTCACCACGGCGCATTTACTGCATTTCAGGATTGCCTTCTGATGCACAAGTCATTTATTAAATGAAAAAAAGATTCACGCAGCTTCTCCTACAGCAGCAAATTCTGTTTTTACTGTTGATATTTGGCGCCAGTTAATCAGGAAATTATGATTTTGTTCACTTTGACTCGGATGGAAACGCTGCTTTTTTCACACGTCTTTTATGCAATAATCCAGTTTTGCTCATAAAGTTAAGTCGCATTTTTGGATGGAAACATAGCTATTGACAGCCCTGGTTGACATCAGCCACACACAGGGTAAAGCGAGGTCAGTGAAACCTCTTGACTGACAGTGTCACACACAAAGCCTGAATAACAAATTGCATTAGGGAATCATGATCTTACTCCATTGATCCACTCGTCTCCATTTTATTGACTAATTTGCCACTGAACATGGGATCATAATTCTGATTTATGCTACGAAAACGCACTTTAACAACTTGATGCATATGAATAAATGTGTGTGTGGCTATGCGAGTATAATGACCAGCTCAGTTTTGACCTGCACGCATCTAAAACCCAAGCGTCTTGATCCCATTAGCAGCGAATGCCGGGATCTCTTCTGCATTCACACAGCGTTGCTCCTGCGTGGCCAGGCTACTATAATCTAAGGGTGCCCGTGCGTTATGCTAATGCGATTTTGATTAACTGTCTCGCTAATGTCCCTTCACTGAGGTGGGGAGAGTGGGGGGGTAACTTAAGAGTTTATCATGCTGAAAACCTCCCAGTCATATTTAGCTTTGTATGTTATGAGGGAGCCTGATTAATTCTGATGTCCTAACCTGACAGGAAATTGCTATGCTAATGAATTTGTCTGGCGAGTCTTTAACATTTGAAGAGAGGCTGAGTGGAGCAAAGGGGAGGTGCTTCATTTCTGTTACATACAGACAAGCTGTACATCAATGTCAATGAAGAAGGTATGAGGCGATAAACTCAGTGTTCATCACAAAGCATGTTAAAGTAGAGATACACCAACTGCAATTTTGTGGCCGATTTTGATTTCTGATTTTCTGGTAAATGTGACTTGCCAATACTGATTTTTTCCTGATTCTGATTTCACCTTAATACCAATTTAAAAGGGCCTAAAGTAGTATGCAAAAATGTATTCATTTTTTTTTTTATAACCACACTTGATAAAAACAGTCTGCAGAAATACTTAATTAATATAATTAATATTCTCCCTTTTTACAGTACATGTCATCAAAGGGGAAGTGTCAATCTCTCCCTAATTAGCATACACAGCCCTAAGTGAAAAGCAGCCGTCCACCATTAGAGTTTTCACATCGTGCCTGCTGAAGATATGTCAGCAACTAGGAGATATTAAAAATGTTCGGTTTTAGGCAACCCAGGCTCATTCTGATTATGTACCCCTATATACATTTCTGGAGAGAGCAAAATTACGTCCCAGGAGCTACGCTTTTTTTACAGCTTTTGTTTTTGTGAATTTGCCAGAGGCCGCCGTGTACGCTTTATCAGATCTCAAAATTCTCTTGCAAGTGCCATTCGCACCAGCTGTTCTCATGTAAATACACCAGAGGTCGTTGTTGACTGACTGACTGACCAACCGACTAATACTTCCACCCACCCCCTTCCCTAAACCCAACCGCAGTGTTTCAAAAAGCAATCCAAGAAAAAGAAAAGCTTCCAGATTTTTATCACATTTTCAGATTTAATTACATTCTCACCCTGTTATTTGCTTGTTTATTTTATTTTTTGTCATTGGAACTGTTCTTCACCGGACTCAGACTCATCGTGTGGTCAACTCTGCTCTGCATCTCAAGTCGTGTTGAGCTACCGGACAAACTGGTAACAGCTGATTAAGACATCCTTTATTTATTCATTCATTTTCCTTCGGCTTAGTCCCTAATTTATCAAGGGTCGCCACAGTAGAATAAACCGTCAACTATTCCGGCATAAGTTTTACACAGTGGATGCCCTTCCAGCCAAAACTCAGTACTGGGAAACAACCATAAGCTCTCACACACTACAACCACTCACCTATAGCGCATGTCTTTGGACCGTGCGGGAAACCAAAGCACCCGGAGGACATGCTTGAGAACACGAGAAATACATGCAAACCCACCACAGAAATGCCAACTGGCCCAGCCAGGCCTCGAACCATCAACCTTCTTGCTGTGAAACGACAGTGCCACTAATGAGCCACCGTGCCATGAATAAGACATTAATATAAGCTTTTGAGTACTAAATTTTCCAGTAATATGAAGTCTAATGAGCTACTAGCAGTGAATATATGTACCATAATCTGAAGTGTAAAATATGTCAATACTTTTATTTGAAGTACCCATAAGAATGATTTATTTTCAAAATGCAGGTTTTGTTAAGGTACAATATAATAATTGCATATAATGTGCATACCTCAGTCCACAGTCAAACATTTATGAACATATACTTGCAAACTCTTAATACTATTAATACGTAAATATTAATACTAAAATACACCAGCTTAAAAACAAATGATATGCAAACAAATAAACACATCTTGAGCCAATTACTATGTAATCAAAAATTCATAAAGCACACAGTTTTCAAAGCCAGGCTTATGGACAAGGAGAAATAAACATGGCAAGCTGAAGCAGAGTTGACAAAAAATCTATAAACAAGATTTTCTACCCTGAGTGGTGCAGCAGTATGAGAGAAAATAATTAAAACATGCTGAAAACCCGCTCTGGTTCTAAGCTAAGCTATAGTAATATGTCTCCAGGGTGCTTTGCGCCAATTAAGCTAATAACACCAAATCAATAAGAACTCAATAAAGTTTGGGTGGAGGAAAAAAGACTTCAAGAGTGGCGATCCTTCTTGGACAGAAGTGCATATGGCGCTAATGAAATACGTTCACAACAATAAACAACTGACTGATTTGTATAATGCACAGCTTTTAATTATTACTGTGAGATTTCAATTAATTAAACACTTTATCGTTCAATTACTTTTTGACCCAAACTGATAAGGTGAGCAGTTGATTAAATTATGCCGTCAATTATGCCTGGAATGATATAAAAGTAATAAACTGATGAGAGGTAGAGAATTAGGCAGAGGAAGCAGATTAAAGTGGAAGGCAAATGCACAGTGTTTCATTCCCCCCCAGTAAAGCACTAGGAGAAAGCTGCCATTTATATCAATAAAACTCCCCTGTGTCTCCACTTCACTTCACCACTCAAGCCATAAGGGAATAAATCTGATACAAATCACAGTGAGATGGATAGAAATGGACAGAGATCAGCAGAGCGTTGGGGGAAGATGAAGAAATATGGCAGAATGGAGGCATGAAAATGAAGACAACACATGGAAGAGAATGCAAGCACCACAGACTCGTGACAGCAGGAAAATCAGCTTACTGGAAGGGTTTATGCATTTTCATAACAACGTAATATATTAGTAATGTTTAAATTTTATGCCACACAGCCTCACAAGGAGGAGGAAATTTAACGCAAGACAAATAAGAAACAGTGTTACTGATAACTAAAACGTATAGTAGCATTGTTTTGTCTTTGAATGCGTTTACATCAAAATTCACACACTACTGTTTAAGCTGCGGTTCTCAATGTCTACGTTAAAAGGTCCAAACAGTTGATAAAAACCCACTAATATAAACCACTAATAAACCAATAAAGCACAACACCACTAATATAAGAGCATTCTTGTACAAAACACACCAAAGTTAGGCCAAAAAAAAGTATCTGGATGCAGCCATTTGATGCAAGCTGAGGTTGCATTGCACATAATGGAGCATTGCATGCAGCTTGTAACTGCACCAGGTCTACATCCAGACCTCTCTCAAAAAAGGTGAAAAATACAAAAGGTGTGTACTGAAAACTTTAGGTGTTGTAATTTTGCAGTCCTTATTTTGGAATACTGCCATTCAAAATGTCTGTGTTTTGTTTCATAGTGGCGTTTCACATTTCCACTATTTACAACTCAAATCAAAAAACACACAATTCAAGCAGAATGGCTCTGTGCTGGCTTGTGGCAAAAAAAACTTCTGCCTGTTCTCTTCATCAAGTTTTTCTTTTTTTTGTGAGACCGACATCTTCATCCCTTCAAATAATCGCTTTGCTGCGGTGCATTAAAGCAGACGCGCACACGCAATTAGCCTGCTCGATCACGTGAAGCCTTGGGTTTTCATGACAACAGTCATGGAGGAAAACACTGAAAACTTGGCCTTCGGTTTTATTTTGGCCCATATTCTTTTTTTTTTTTTTTTTTTTACAAAAATACAAACAACTAAACAGTTGATTTACACGGTTTATGAATTTATCAATGGATGAATTGACTATTTGTATCCTTTACGCATGGTCTTGCAATACGAAATGTAGTCGGGTCCGGATTAAATACCCTTGTGGTCTGGATCCGGACTGGAGTCCGGACTTTGAAAAGCCCTGTACTAAACAATAAAATGATATGTAAAATGAGTGAGGGAGTGAATAAAAAAATGATTTAATGAAAACACACAATGAAAATATAAAATGAGTACTTAAAAATACCCAACAAAATGACAAATAAAATACTCAAATGAAAATATAAAGAAATAAGATGAAACCCAGCCTAAACAATGAATAAAAATTACAATATCATATCTAAATAATCCTTAAATAACAACTGTACATAAATAAAGAAAAAATATTAGTATTATTGATTTACTTCAAAATAGTCCAATTTCTGTAATGTATTGGATTTTTTTGTACTGTGGATATTTCTCAGTAAAAAAGTTTGATTACCATTCCATCCAGGTTTGTGTGAAAGCAAAAAACAGACTTACTGCAATTCACTTACTGTACATCCAAAAACAGAAGGAACATAGAATGCAACTCAACATAAATACAATAAAATACTGTATATAATTGCACATACAGTAAGCTGTAAAAATGCTGGTACTTGCAAATAAGCAAATGACAATATGTCAGTTTTGAAAAACCATAATTACCATCTGATGCCATCAATGCACCACCTCATCACTTTATATCAAAATTGCAACAGAAACAAACAAAGAAAGAAGCTGATAAAAAATGTGAGTGGGCAGACAAATGAAGTGCGTCACATTCCACTAATAATGCCTGTGCTGTTACAGCAGACCTGCTGATCTGGCACAAATGACAGTCTAAAACACGTGCACAAGCAGAACCGCATTCACAGCTTCATTAGGCCATGAAGAGACACTTAGACACACACTTCACTCTAAACACACACCCTCCTGAAAAACGGGCTACTAAAACCAGACAGAGCGGATTTCAGACTGGCCAGCGATCTAACAAAACAGCACGTTGTGATCGGCTACCCTTGTCTGAGTGCACACACAAGCACACCCCTAAATTGATGTCTAGGGCAAACACATGACAGAAATCCTATAAGCTGTAAATCGATAGTCTCGGTCTTGCTTTAATTACACATTCTCTGGCTCTCAAGCTGGTCTCTACAGATCTGGCCCACTGGAGGTAATCTTAACAATAAGACTGGGAAATACAGTAGATTATTGCACTGGTGGGATGTTTGTGAACAAGCTGACATTTAAACGACACATTTAAAAGAAATTAGAAATCATAACAGAAAGAAAAAGGGGAAAATACAACTGAAAAAAAATTGCAAAGGAAATAGCACAGTGCCCTATGGACATTCTTAATAATTCATGACTAAATATTGCTTCAAGAGGACAAAAACACTATTTAATATATTCTTATATGCAAATGAAGAAGATCTGAAAGCGAAATGATGCTTTTCCTCTGTGGATTCTAACGTTTTTTTAATTTTAAAGTGCTGTGAGGGAACATAAACAGATTTAAATGTGGATTTAAATGTAACCTTTCCACAATCAGCTTTTCATAATAAACGTCTCTTTGTTAACTTTACATTGTCCTTGTTTGTGCTTTACAAATGGAAGGAACTGTTATCGAAGAAGGTTTTTTGATTGTGATGTAGCACCCACATGCATGGAAAACAAGTCAATCTTTTTTTCTGTTGCAATCACGCCTCTGATTCACACTACATTCCCATGAATCTTTAATGTGACAGGCCAGTTTTGAAAGTCAAATGGCATTACTTTAAATTCCGGTATTCTACTTGGGCTATACAGTTGAAGTCAGAATTATTGGCCCCCCAGTTTATTTTTTCCACAATTTCTGTTAATTGGAGAAAATATTTTTTCAACACATTTCTAAACATAATAATTTTAAAAACTCATCTCTAATAACTCATTTATTTTATCTTTTTCATAATAACAGTAAATAATATTTGACTAGATATTTTTCAAGACACTTCTATATAGCTTAAAGTGACAGTTAAAGACTTAACTAGGTTAATTAGGTTAACTAGGCAGGTTAGGGTAATTAGGCAAGTTATTGTAAAATGATGGTTTGTTCTGTCGACTATCGAAAAATTTATAGCTTAAAGGGGCTAATAATTCTGTCATTAAAATGGTGTTTAAAAAATGAAAAACTGCTTTTATTTTAGCCAAAATTAAACAAAGAAGACTTTCTCTAGAAGAAAAATATTATCAAACATACTGTCAAAATGTCCTTGCTCTGTTCAACATCTTTTTAAAAATACTTAAACAGAGAAAAAAAAATAAAAGGGGGTCTAATATTTCTGACTTTAACTGTGTGTGTGTGTGTGTGTGTGTGTGTGTGTGTGTGTGTGTGTGTGTGTGTGTGAGTGTGTGCGTGTGTGTATGTGTGTGTGTGGGTATTTAACTTTTTTTTGGTGATGACAGCTTAATCATATGGAGAATGAAGTCACATGACTTGTTCAGGTGTTCTTGATGGTTTTGTTGGTCTCGTCCATCAAATCTAATCTTTAATTTGTATTTTCTATTGGACTCAAGTCAGGTAATTGGCTGGGTCATTCCACAGCTTGATTTTCTTTCGCTGAAAGCATATGAGAGTTTCAGATATTTGTCTTGATTATCATCCTGATAATGTAGATGTTGGACTGAAGCAGCTACAATGAGGAAGAGCAGAGGGTTGCTTAGTAACTATTGAGAGATTTTAGCTGCTGTCTGGGCTTTCACAGCCTTTTCAAACCTCCCATTCTTCATGTGTTCAAGATGTTTTCCACGATCCTTAATTTTATTACGCATAACTTCATTTGAAAACTCATTAGATTCGATTCGATTAGATTTTGAAATTAGATTTTTTCCATATATGGATTTCTTTGGTTGTTACCAACACCAGATGTAAAATTTTCAAGTCAACAGCAACTTTAGAAATATATTTTTTGGGAAAAAATGGTAATGTGTTCAATACTTATTTTCCCTGCTGTATGTTTATATATTGGCTGAATGTTCAGGTCAAGCACTGCTATGGCGAGCATGCATTACAGTAATTTATGGGCCAAGCAAGACACAGTAGCATGATTTCCAGCTACATGGAATGGAAATCACAGCAAATGAACTGTGTTGTGCTCTGCCAGAGGGCATGTAAATAGGATTGCTCATTTGGGAGGATTTGGACAATGGATTTACATGTGTAGATGCAGGGATATAGACAGTGGAGCATGAGATGGCCAAATCTCAGCTTTACTAAAGAATTAATTAGCAATAAATCAATATTGGTTTTATTGAAAGCCACAGTTGTAATTCTCTTCAAGGACGCTGCACATTACAATGAAGGAGAACGATTTTCACATAAAAAAATTGACACACTTCACATTAAAGTGCCCCTATTATGCTATTTTAAGGATTCCTAATTTTGTTTTGTAGGTCTCTTACAATAGGTTCATACCCATGCAAGGTCAAAACGCACTTTAATTTCCTCAAAATATACGTTACAGCATTCAATCTTTTTCAATAGTGCCTGAAATGGTTCATTTAAAGCATAGGTCTTAAACTCAATTCCTGGAAGGCTGCAGCTCTGCAGTTTTGCTTGAACCTTGATCAAAAACAGGTGATCCAACTATTCAAGGTGTTCAACATGTGTTTTTTTTTAGGGTTAAAGCAAAACTGTGCAGAGCTGAGGCCCTCCAGGAATTGAGTTTGAGACCTATGATTTAAAAAAAATAACTCGCTTTAAATCTCTGTCTCACAATCAAATTGTTCTGATTCATCAAGATTGGCCCAGTCTGTTGTGATTGGTCTACTACTTGCAGCATGTATCAAAAACAAAACACTAATTAACATATTTGAATTTCAGCAGTTATGGCTTTGGTTTTACCATATCAATTTGAGCTCTAGTCCTCCCCTTTTGGAATTGCATTGAGTGGATTTACTTTCACAGTACAAAAAACAGCATTTTCAATTCAGCCTCAATTACAGATGCAGCGTTTGAGGGTCTAAAGAGGCAGTGCTCATGGGCAGCAAATTAAAAACATACACTTATGCTATGCATATAGGCTTGTGTAAGAGTTAACATTGTAATTATTAACAACTCATCTCAGGCAGTTCAGAATCGCCAATTTCTTTCAGGAAATATTAACTTACAAAGTTAGTGTGAATGTGTTTGTTTGTGTGTGAGTATTCATGTTGTTCCCAACAGGTAATACCAGAAATTACATAAAAATAAGGACTTTTGGAAATGTAAAAATGCAGAATGTTTTCTGTAAGCGTTGTGTTTAGGGATAAGATGACTTACTACTTGCTTAATTTACACATTTACAAACTTACACATATAATTGTACAATCTGTACTTTCTTGTTCAGTTCTATTTTTAATAATATTTAAATTATTATTGTTTATTGTTTAAATAAAGTTTAAGTGTGTTATGATTCCCAGTGTTTTATTGCGTTGTGAAGCACTTATATCCTCAAGGAACCCTGTTTTGTTTTACTATGTGCAGGCTCTACTGAGCTGAAATGTTAATAAAGCTGCTCTGACTCACATTTCTAAAGTGTTGCTATTATAATAAAGGTAAATCAAAACTTCCTTCCTGTCTTTTTGATAATCTTAAAGTGTGACTCAACACACAGACACACAAGGCTGAGCCATTGAAAGTGGCTTCTTCTTTAAGAGCACAAATTTGCTATGTGTGTTATGGAAGGCTTTTTTTCTGCCCGTGTAGCTCAGGTGAGGCATTCAGCTTGAAGGATCTTCAGCAACACTGATACTGGCAGACACTATAAATGAAGAAGGCTTCTGCTTATGAAGGACTTATTGCTTTAATTCACCTGCAAAGCAATACTGTTTTTCAAAGACAATGATAAATGCCAGAGTGAAAAAGATAAACAGATGTAAGGATTGTGCAAAGTCACTTTATAAGGGGTTTAAACACAGTGGTGTGGCAACAGGCTGTAAATATAACCAGCTTCTAATTGTGAAATGTATTAATTTTATTCACACTTAATAAAATCAATCAAAAACAATTAAAGCCTAAAAAGGTCAGTTCCAAAGTGATATTTGTGAGTTATCCTCAGTTAAGCCACTCTAGGGACATTGTACATCTTACTTTAAAAAAAAGGCAAAATTGGTCCTTTTTAAATTTCTAATAATTTTAATTTGTAGTTTCTTTTTTTTATACTGTACGAATCCGGAGAGTATTCTTAGAGCTTCACTTTTACCACATTTTTTAATGTTACAGCATTGTTACAAAATGGATTAAATTAATTTATTTCCTCAAAACTCTACACACAATGTAAAATTAAATTAATTGAATGGATAAATAAATGAATTTAATCCATTTTGGAATAAGGCTGTAACATAAGAATGTGGAAAAATTGAAGTGCGATGAATACTTTCCACATGCACTGTACACCATTTTTAAGATGCATCTCCCTCCCTGCTGGACTCATTTAATGACCTAATAGCCACCATTATAAAATAATTTCTAATTCTATTCGTCCTGCAAATAGAAACTCTAAAAAGACATTCTGTTGGCAGCATAAGATACCCTGAGTTTTCTTTAAAACATAATTATAGTAAAATTACCATTAGACCAGTTTGGTCAAAACCGATAATCTTGCCTGCCTCCTTCACAAAGCTACTCAATCTGTTTTCATTTGACAGACTCAGACTACCGCACCAAGCTACAATGCAGAAAGATAAAACAAACTGAACAATGTAAAAAATGCAGGGTTGCACATAATTCATTCATGTTGACCCAACACAAATTGATTAACTTAACACTTTTAACAAATTGATGTGGATTGAACATAAAAAATCAAGTTGTCCCAATGAAATCTCAAGAATTGTGTTGTTTCAGCTCTTTTTAAGTAGTTAAGTAGTTTGAACAAGCAAAACAATTATTTGAGTGAAGTTTCCACAGAAAAAACAGTCTTTGTTAAACTTTTTTTAAATAAACAGCCAGGGTGTTAGGTTGGAATAACATGTCACGAACCCTAGATATTTATGTGTGTTAAATGTCCAAACCTTTATTAGTTGTTATGCTGGGGACCCATTCTCACAATTAACTAGTTGTTTTTAGTTAATAAGCTGGCTGTTTATTATACAGTATTACAGTTTTCATAAAGGTATATATCAAAGACTTATTATGCATGACCATATTCTACATCTCTTAATCCTATACTCTCCATAAAACTTCAACTTCAAAGTTGGAAAATATTATCAGACCTTTATAGAATAAAATATTTTGTACTTATAAAAAAAAAATCATTAAAAATGATAATGACTGAATGTTAACATTTTATACTAGCCCATCCTAATTAATCCAGTAAATCCAGAGAAAATGAGAATCTTTAAGTGGTTCCTTAATTTTTCCACAGCTGTATATCATGCAGACACCATAGTGCTGACTCGATGAAAACCCTAGACAATACCGTCATTAAGACCTAAAGAGACTAGCGATGGTGATCTAGCCCTAAGCTCAAGGCACTTATGTAGGATCAATAGGCAAGCGGTCAGATCAAGGGTCACTAATGACAAATAAAAATCAAATTGACAGAATCGCACAAAGGATGTTCAGAGAGCATTTTTAGTAAGGCAGACATCTAAAACCAATCTTTGTCTCCTGTGGGATGCAATTAAACCCGCTATCCATCCATCATGTTGATCAATCCAGGAGTGAAACGCTGCAAACGCTGCAGATGTTTATTCTCCTGAGATTACAAGCCAAGTCGTGGGCTTCCTGTCCCTTCTGACCCCTTTTGGCTAGCGTAAACTTGTAAAGGTGACATGTTTAATTATTTATAACCTTCCCATACAAGAAGATACATGCATACAAAGGACATTTTCACTCATCACTCAACCACAAAACGCACTCATCCCTGTCAGACTGACCATGCAAGTAAATAGAGCCCCAGTGTCCAAGTTTCCATGACTCTGACCAATTAAATGTGCCTGCAGGGACCAAAGCCTCTTGACCCAATGCAGAAAGTCCTTTACACAGTATGAGCAGAGCACTTTAAAGTCCCAGAGAGCATCACAGCCAGTTAACGTTACTCTGACATGACCCGCTCTCAACCTCTTTGATAGGTTTAGTTGAACACTAATTAGTCTGACACAAATGGAAAACATAAACAAAAGCAATGCTGATTAGTTAATTATAAGATGTAAGAGAGTTCGATGAGCTATTCTAATATGTAATTGCGGCTTTGTTTTAGACAAAGTGGATTTCTAAATTGGTTTTTGATTTGGTTTATTACTGTATACCAGGAGTACGTTCAAATTGCCATGCTGTATTGCTGAGCCGAGTGGATTTTGAATTCAACCTTCAAAAAAATGACATAATTTGTGCCTTTGAAAATCAAGCTTGCATGAACACTATGGAAACAAACAAACACATTTACAGTACTTTTGTCTGAAGACATGTATGCACAATACTTTTCAACAATGAATGCAAAACATTTTGTGTGCTTTTGCTGATCATTTACACGACAGTGATTGTAACTCTTGCATGTTCGTAACTTGATTTAGCTTAAAAAGCCGACAATAGGTTTGACCCATTATTCTTTTTTCTTGGAGAAAGGTCATATATGACTCAAGATCCTCACAGCTAGGTTTTTTCCAATTATGCCGATTTCGCCCAGCATGTAAACACATTAACCTGCTTTCTGACGGTTTATTGAAGTGCGCATGTGGGATATGTGACAGAACTAGATACTTGCTGCTAATTTAAGAGCATTTAAAAATAGCAAATATTTAAGTGGGGAGAACACAAACCACACATTCAGGTGTTTTCGAGACCTAAAGACATACAAATATTCGCTCATCCCATAAAAACAAAAGTGCAAAATTCTGTATCTTTCAAGAATTCTTCATGTGATCCTAAAGAATACTCTAAAGAAGTCTTCTGCTGACATTACAATAATTGTCTTTGGTTTTTATTGGTGTATTTAAAATGGCAACTGAAATTAATTAAATTAATTCAATAATTGGAGTAGATTCAGTAGATAAAATAATTATATAAACTAATTATTGCATTTTGGCGCTGGTTCGATCTTCAGCTCAGTTGGCGTTTCTGTGTGGAGTTTGCGTTTCTGTGTGGAGTTTGCATGTTCTCCCTGCGTTCACGTGGGTTTCCTCCGGGTGCTCTGGTTTCCCCCACAGTCCAAAGACATGCGGTACAGGTGAATTGGGTAGGCTAAATTATCCATAGTACGTGAGTGTGTGTGTGTGTGTGTGAATGTGTGTATGGATTTTTTTCCAGAGATGGGTTGCGACTGGAAGGGTATCCACTGCGTAAAAATGTGCTGGATAAGTTGGCGGTTCATTCCGCTGTGGTGACCCTGGATTAATAAAGGTACTAAATAAAGCCGACAAGAAAATGAATGAATGAATTATTGCATTTTGGAATCAATAACAGTAATGAATTGTTTTTTTTTAATACAGGTAAGTCCTGAAAACATACTTTACTTGCATTGCTGGCTTATTGCTTTGTATGTAATTGTGTATTGGAGTACATGTAAAGGATACTGAATGGGGTTTTTGGGGCTCTGAAATCACAAACTTTTCAAAACAAGATTGCAAATGTCAGTTATTGAAAACAAAACTATTAATTAAATTACTATTAATGTTCACATTTCTATACAAAGTGCCATTGCAACAATCTGCCGGCCATGTATGATTGATTTTTGTAGCTTTCATAAATCTTTAGTAATGGATTATTTTAACAATATTGTCTTCTAGAAACAAAAGCTCTGCTTAGAAAGTGTACAACTTTTGTACAGCTGAAGTCAAAATTTTTAACCCTTCTGTGTAATTGTAATTTTTTGCCATGATTTAAGAATATGTAATATTTGTCTTCTTATTTAGCAAGATACCAGTGTTCCTATAGCTTAACGTGCAATGTAAAAGCTTTATTTAAATACGTTGGCAACTTAGCTTAATTAGGCAAGATGTGGATAATGGTGGCTTGTTCTGTAGCTAATGGTAAAACAAATAATAAGGGTACTAATAAAGGCTAATAATATTGTTATTGACCTTATTTTTTTTAAATGCATTTGTTTCAGCCAAACTAAAAGAACACTCTTTCCAGAGGTAAACATATTATATGAAATACTGTAAAAAGTCCTTGCTCCATTAAATATCACTTTAAAAATATTTGAAAAAGAAAAACAAATTCTAAAAAGAGCTCATCATTTTGTTTTGTAACTGTGTTTGTTTCATAAGAACAAAACAAGAAAACAATGAACAATACTGAACAATCCACATGGGAGTAAATCAATAAGAACCAATGAAATATCAATTACATATATAGTCATTTTAAAGTCACTGTATGCTATAATATCTTCACTCAGATTATTCTTTTTCTCTTCCAAATATAATATGTTCCTCATATTATGATGTTTTAATTAACCTTGTAGGGCCATTAAACTCGGATATTGTGCAAGAATTCTTCTGTAGATATCAGTTTTACACACTAATGTTTATATAGCATATTTAAAGTGTCTTTTTGATCTTGTATTGCATGACAATGACATGTTTACATGGCTTTTACAGAAATTTTATTTTGGTCTGTGCTATTTCCAAATCTTATTTCTTCTACCATATCCATCCTGTTCTTGCTATACTATCAATAAAAAAAATAAAAATAAAAATTTCACTATCAAAAAACTATCAAAACTATCAAAAAATCAACCCGGGCTCATTCTTAAAAAAATGTACCATATACATTTCTGGGGAGAGCAAATTTTTAAAAAAGTTTTCAAAAGCAATCAAGAAAAAGTTAAGTCCTCGCCTGATTTTTACCATGTTTTCAGATTTTACCACATTCTCACCCTTTTCTTTAATTTTTCATTTTATTTTTTGGCTTCCGTTATTGTCTTACCCGCTTTCTGGAACCGTTCTTTGCTGGACCCGAACCCTTTTGACATGCATCAGAATGGCCACTTGCTGTCTTCACGAAACGACTAAAAACTCAACTATTTAGTCTCCACTTTTCTTCCTAATCTGCAATTGCCTCTCTGGCTCCACCGCTAACTGTACTACAAAAAAATAAAATAAATAAATACATTTTTTGTTTTGCCTCTTGCACTTTTCATACCTGAAACTTGCCTACAGCACTTATTCATTGTTGCTCTTATAGTTGTATAAATTGCTTCCTTGTCCTCATTTGTAAGTCGCTTTATATAAAAGCGTCTGCTAAATGACTAAATGTAAATGTACATGTGTCCTCTTCGCGTCCCAAGTCTGCCAATGTACATGGTGAGCTAACTGGACAAACTGGTAACAGCAGGAAAGCTGTTCATACAGAGGTAAGCGGTCAGCTGGTAAATACAAAAAGGAATGACGTCATACCACCCGTAGTGTTCATTTTAAAGACGAAATGCTACCATACATTCTTCTGGCAACATAATTTGTGACTTCCAGAAATTTAGGGCTTCGTTTTCAGAATGAGACTATGTTGCCAAAAATCGACCAAAAAAATTTTTTTTAATTACTTCAAAATAAAAATCACCAGCTTTACCTTTTGCAGTCAGCGGTTGCCTCTTGGTGCCTGAGCTCATGAAGATGGTGAGAAAAATCAGCAGTGATGGTTGCTATATGAAATCGCCAGCACAAGCTGCGTGACTAAGAAGCAATACGGCTGTGCTGAAGCCTCCACTCGGGCAGCAGGAATAGAGCACTCATGGCCCACAGACTGGGGCTTGCTCTTGGGTTTCAGTAGTGCTCCTGGAGCGCGGCCACATGGGAAATTACTTGAGGGAACCACTGCCTGAAGCATGAAATTGAACCCATCCGGTGCATCTGACTGGATCCCTCCATAATATTTCAACTAATTATGCAGCAAAATGCATGCATAGTTATAATAGGGCCTAGCCTTTGTCTCTTGTGCAACTTGTCACTTATCAATGCAAAAACAACAGCAAGGAAGTCTTGTAAAGGGTAAAATGTCACTGTGATAACCGCAAAAACTGTCATACTGTTATTCTACACATGAATGCATTCTTCTACTTAATGAATTGTTTTATGTATTCAAAGATTTACTCATCTGCCACAAATGTTGATGCTTTATGAACAATTAGAAATGTAGAGCGATTTTAACAATGCATTTCTTAATATTTTTATATTTAAGACAAGTCAATTCTTATAACCTAGAATTATATATGATATTTGGTTCATAATATATGTGTATATATCCCCGCCAACATGGGGAGAACATACAAACTCCAAACAGAAATACCAACTGACCCAGCCAGGACTCAAACCAGTGACTTTCTTGCTGTGAAGCAACAGTGCTAATCACTGAGTATTATTATTATTATTGTTAAATTAAATAAATACATTTAATAAATAAGTAATAATTATTATTATATTATATATAGCTTTTAATATTAATTAAAATCACACTGTATCTAGGAATAAATTATATTTTAAGTGTAAATAATATTTTAAATTTTACATTAATCATATTTGTTCTATTATATACTGAATATAGGACACTTTACAGTTTGAAAAAATATTGCTGCTGTTGGGCAACATAATGTTCTTTTGATGTAGTTGTTTAGATTGCTACTATGCAGTTTATTTATAAGTATAGTGCCTATTTCAGAAAATTTATCAGTTGGGAGAGACTGCGTTGGCGGCCATTAGCCCCTTTCACACATACAGACCTTTCCGGAAAATTACCGGCAATTTTCCGGAAAGGTTGTATGTGTGAACAGGTCCTTTTTGAAAATACCGGTAAATTCGTTCTGGCTATTTTCCGGAAAGAGAAGTTGTAACATTACCGGCAATTTGCCGGAATGCTGCGCTGTGTGAACGCAGAAGGAATATTTCCGGAATAAGCGCGTGCACGTCTAGAACGTGCTGACGTAAGACTTCTGCTTTAGCCAATCACAACAGTCAGACGCATTTACGTCCGCGCGGTTTGTGAGAATAAAAGCCTTTGAATATTTTTCCAGACGCATTTAGCTGCTAGAAGTTAGTCAGATAAGGTTTATATGTTCTCCTTAATGCCAACTGTGCAAATAATCATCGATAAGATGCTTATGATAAGCCGTTGTTTGTTTACCTTCAAGCTTTGCGTGTGCCCATGAAACAGCCTGTGAGCGGCAGCACATGCACATATTACGAACATCTCGACATGCGAATATGATCCTGTGAAAGTTGTTTACAATATTGATCATCAAAAGAGTTTGTAATTTAGTCAAATGTTTACAAATACAAGCGCAGCCGTTTAAAGCTCATTTGTGGTGAATGATGTCAGAATTTACCGGTATTTTGGAATGGATGTGTGAATGCTCTTTTCCGGAAAATTTCCGTAACGTCCTCGCCTGTGTGAACAGCGCTTTTTTGAACATACCGGTAAAGTCGTTCCGTAAATTTTCCGGATATTTTCCGGTATCACTGTGTGAAAGGGGCTATTGTCTACTTTGTCTATCCACAAGATGGTGACAGAGACTGTATAATAAGCCCTTAGAGGATAAAATCAGCAAAAAACTACAGCTGATCAAGTCATTATTAAACTGGTAAGTGACTTTCCAATATATATATATATATATATATATATATATATATATATATATATATATATATATATATATATATATATATATATTTATCGAATTTAATTATTACTGATAGTCAATCTCTCTCTTTTATAAGTTGAAGTGCTGTTTTTATACCATATAATTGTAGTGCATTGAGTGTGAGATGGGACTCACATACCTGGAATGTGTGTATTTTGTCTTGGCAACCCTGATCTTTTTTTTTTTTTTGGCCATCTGTTTGTTTTCATTACTGCAGTCCAGCAAAAAAAGAAAGAAGAAATGCCCGCATGTGTTTAGCCGTTTTTCCTTATTGCAAACACAACAGTAATCTGGTGGCACTGCTTTGGGTTTTTCAGAGTTAATTATTGTGATCTCCCTTTTGCAAACACTGGGGAATCTGTTTAGACTGAAGGCATTTCATGCTGTTCAGCCTTATAATCATAAAATGGCAGCAAAATCAACTGTTTTGTCATCAGAATTGTTCAAATACTAGCTCCACTGTGACATGTGTGAAGTAACAGTTTCTGCTGTTTTGACCCCAGCTGCAGATGTGAATGAACAGCGGGTGAAAGTAGTTCCTCTTACAAAAAGACTCTTGGTTTGGTTTTCTTTTTTTCTTCACTCTTGTAGCAGTGCGATATGGCTGTATATATTCACTGGTGGGACACTAAGGCAACACACATCTCCCAACAGTGCCAATATACAGCCATATTGCACTGCTACTCGTGTGATATTGCTCATATATATGTAAATAACAATTATTAAAAATATACATTTAAAGTATTAATTTCACTATATATTTAGTTTATAATAAATGACTTATTGGGCACAAGACATATCAATATCAGTAACATTTCAATAGTAAATGAAATGGCAAATAACCACTAATCAACCTCGTCACAGTCTATCATATTTGACACCTTTGTCTCTGATCAAGCTCTTAATAAAGAAATACAAGTTTAATGATTAAAAGCAACAGACTCACCAGACAGAAGACATAAATCAGTATACCCAGCAGCTGGAGGGGCCAAGAAATGACCCTTCATCTAACCCTAAATTTCACACACACAACACAGTAAATGTGCCTTTCGATACACGCAAGACCACACTTCATCAAGCTGATTAATTACCACCCAATCACGGCAAGCTACCCGTCTCATTTTTCATAATCATGCCAGCATATGATCCCAGATTTGCTTCTGTACAAGCACCTGAGTCATGTCCGCACGCTCCTGTTTATTACTTTTTAATGCAACCATAATGACTGCCCTGCTGTTCCCATTGATCAAGATATCCCATACTGAGAAAACTGCCAGGCCTGGGTCGTTTTTCAATATTACTCGCTTAATATTACCAGGTTGAGCACAACATGATAGTCTGCTGTAATGGCATATTGTGCATTACCAGAGGGAGGCTGATGTTTGGGGCTTATTTGAGGCACAAAGAGAGGTTTGTGTGGGGAAGCCATGAAGAAAACGAAGATCCATGTGACTGCTTGTGACTTTGCCCTATCGAAGGCACTAAACTAGCTGAGGAACGATTTGGTAAAGCAATCGAACATGTACAAGATATTGGGAGAATGTGACTGGATACAGTTGCAAGCTCTGACCTATGACTAGTGAGAATTCATATGTGTGTTTGAGTGTATGTGTTTCTATATCTGAATGGGCAGCACAGTATATCATTTTAGCAATGATACAGTAATGTGCGCATAGATGAGCAATTGCAAAAATGAACCATAATAGAGTTAAAGTTTATCATTTGCATGGGTTTTTAAAATCTGTGACTGTTTAAATATTTTGAAGCAAGTTTAAAGCATTCGGGTACAAGAAATTCTTAAGCTAAAACCTTAAGCAAGACTCTACACATTTCAATGAAAATATATTACATTATTAATATTGTACATATTACATTATTACACCCTATAAACAGCACTTTTACTGATTTTGACTGTAATGTATATGATAATATACACCTTTTGTAAAGCTGCTTTGAAAACAATAATTATTGTGAAAAGCGTTATAAAAATAAATTTAAGTTTAACTGAAAATATAACGCGTAGTTTGAACAATATTGCTTATTTTATTATTTATATGACAAAGATATTACATTATATTATGTATATACCTGAATACTTTTTGACTCCCCAGAATACCATAAAGCACTATTCAACTGTGTTTTGTTCTATTGTGTTTGTCAATGCTTAACGTGTTTATTATATTTTATTCTGATGCACTCCCCTAAAAAATGACCAAAATCATTATAAAATTATTTCAAACAGCAACATAGGCTTGTTCTGAAAACCTAGCCCTGTATACATTTCTGGAGATCGTGAATTATTTAGCCAGAAGTACGTATGGCTGCATTTCGTCTTTAAAGTGAACACTACGGGGCAGTATGACACCGTTCCAATGGACGGCTTGCCCACTATTACCAGTTTGTCCAGTAGCTCGCCATGTACAGCAGCGGACTTGAGACACAGAGAGGAGTTGACCACGACAACGGGGTTTGAGTTCGGAGAAGAACAATTCCAGAAAGCGGGTTAGACAAAAACAAAAGCCAAAAAACTAAATAAACAAGTAAATAACAGGGTGAGAAAGTGGTAAAATCTGAAAATGTGGTAAAAATCAGGCGAGGGCTTTTCATTTTTCTGGATTACTTTTAAAACGGGTTGGTTTTAGGGAAGTGGGTGGTCACGACAATTGGTGCTTCTGAAAACACTATTGGTTGGGTTTAGGAAAGGAGGAGAGGGGGTCAGTCGATTGGTCAGTCAGTCAGTCAGTCGGTCAGTCAAAACAGCAGGCGTGCATAGCACTCGTCAGAAAAATTCGAGATCTCAAAAAGCATACAGAGTGGCCTCTGGTGGATTCGCCAAAACAAAAACTGCAAAAAAATGTTTTTTTAAAATGTCGCTCCTGAAACAAATTTGGCGCTCTCCAGAAATGTATGTAGTGGTACATTTTCAAATTGAACTTGGGTTGTCAAATAGTGCAAGTCAAGTCTTCTGATGAAACTGCATTCATATCGAATACACCTTTATAAAATTAGCAACATCCAGTAAGATGTATTTAAATAACAACTATTTAAAATGTTACTTTAAAAGTTCTGTATGTAAGCGTTTCCCTCTTCTAAAGCATTAAAATGCCAGAATATGTTTACAGACATTTAAAATACATGCTAAATGAACCTATTTATCTGAAAACAATGGCAAGGTCAGTTATTCTTTAAAAATGTGCATTCTGTGTTAGAATTGTTTGTCTTTGTCGGCGCAATAGCCTAGTGGTTAGCGTGCCGACATATGGTGCAATAGCAAGTCAGGGCGTCGCGAGTTCGAATCCAGGCTCGACAAAATTTCCCTACCCTGTCACTCTTTCTCCCACTTCACTTCCTTTCTCAATACTGTCCTATTTAATAAAGGCAAAAAGGCCAAAAATAAATCTTTAAATAATAATAAAAATTGTTTGTCTTTGTTTGGTCTGTGTAACTTTGTATAACCCACAGAACGTTTATCCAATTATATTTCGGCAGAAAACACATCGTATATACATGAATGAATGTTTCTTGTGCTCAGGTAGAGAGCAATAATGGAGAAGAGACTAACGAAAAGTGCTTACTACATAGGGATGTGTCCATCAGATCATTGTTCATGCAGAAAGCTCTTCTAACAAGCTGGTCATCAAAATCAGCTGTGGTAAATAAGAGAGACATGCAAAATATGCAGTGTAGGAGGTAGAGGCGTGAGGTCCAGGATTGAGAAATGCTGAAATAATGTGACTTGATGGAAAATATATACAATTTTACAATTAAAGTCAGCATGAATGACAAGTTGTTGCAGAATTGTATGTATGATGACATATTTCCAACATTTCCAAGCTGTTTGATGTCATCAGAGAAGGACTGCCATTACAGAGCAAAAGCTAATTGTTATAATTTGATTAAAGATTACCAGATGAAATTGTTTTTTTCAGTGAATTGATTTGCATGAATTAATTAAACACCTTAAAACTAAGAATGAACTCTAGCAAAATTTACAGTGTCAATTTTAATTTAACATGGACTTCAACTGTATTACATTTAACAGACACATTAGCCAGCAGCTAGCTCTCTGAAACTCTTATATGGTTGCCCACTGAAGCTAAGCAGGTCTGTGCCAGGTCAGTACCTGGATGTGGCAGTTCCACATGGGAAAGCTAGGTTGCTGCTAAAAGGGGGTGCTCAACCTGCGGTGTGAGTGGGTCCTAACGCCCCAGTATATTGATGGGGACTCTATACGGCTCAGTGATCGCCGTCGTTAAACCAAGGCCCTGACCCTCTGTGGTCATTAAAAATCAGGATGTCCTCCGAAAAGAGTAGGGGCTTAACCCCAGCATCCTGGCCAAATTTGCCCACTGGCCTCAATTGGCTTCATCATTCTGTCTCCTCTCCACTAATCAGCTAGTGTGTGATGTCAAAGTCCCTTTAAGGCAAGACATTTCACTCGCCAGGGATCTTTGAAACGCCTCTCAGGCAGTATGGGGAAACATCAAATTCTCCAAAATTGCTTGCCAAGCTTACCACTGAATTTCATATTAGGAATCATCACTAAAATTGTACAACAACTGTCTCTTTAGCTTCATTTCAAAATGTCCAAATCACACAAAATCTGCAGAAACTATCGTCTGGTCTGAGCCCCTCCCCCAGAGTATCGTCACTCTATAGCGATCCATGATTGGCAGGGCTTTATTCACCGTAGTGACAGTTACACTATTTCCCATTCAAAAAAATGTGAGTTCCCCTTTAAAAATGTGTAAAGCATTTTGTGTTTCCGGTGAAGCACTGTATAAATGTAAGAAATTACTATAATTAACTGAGATAAGTGAATTAAATATCCAGTATTAAATACCAAACAAGTACAAATCTAATATCAAACTAAAATATATTAAAAAATATTTATAAAATACTCTTTTTATTTGTTTGTGTAAAACTAGATATAAGCCATATAGGATACAATATTGTGTCCAATTGCATACTGAACATTTTGGCAATATGAAGGTATCAGATATTATATGAGTACAGACAATATGCAGCTCTGAGTTTAGCACTATAGAATATTAATATACACTACAAACACAGCCTAAATCACTCTCATCATTTTCAGGCCAGAATACTACAGTATAAGCAGAAGAAGAAAAAGCAAATCATAGCTGATTGAGTTTTCATTCTGATCTAATGACCACTGAACTGGAAGCTTCCCTTTTTCCTTCGAATGTCAGCGAGGAAAAGCAAGTGAGACAGAAACTACTCCTGATTCTGTAATGCAGTAACAACAGAATCTGAGCACAAGGAATATGTGTGAAAAATGTGATTTGCACATGCTCTGACTGGACAATATCAATTACCAGTACACAAGAGAGTGAGAATCGCCAAGAGGAGTGAACATTACTGCTGCCAATCAGCAGCTGGAGCCTAATTCAGCCAACGGCAAAATCACATCACATGGCCAGAGAGAAAGTCTCAGTCTACAGCTTAAAATAACAATTATTGAGATCGCCAAACAGCCACAGGCAGAGATCTGTGGTAGAAAAACAAACTACAAAGAACTGGATCCATGTAAATAAATGTCAAAACTGTTTATGTGCATGACAAATATGTTTACTATAACTGAGAAGACACATGGATAAGCAGTAATGTGAGTTTTTACGCCTTCTTTAAAAGCAGAAATGTATAAGGTGAATTTCAAATGGAGTTATTAAAAATAAATAAGCTTCCTGCTACTCTGTCAAGGAAGTATATGGACATATACAAAATCAGATTCAAAATAAACTGTCAAAACATCAATTCAGTGCACTGACGCTTTCATTATCCGGTCATTTGTTGTTTAAATAAATCAAACATTACAATTTTCTAATTACTGGCTGTTTACTTGAATAATTGTTATTTGGAAAAACCTTGAAGCAATACTCAATGAATAATAATTTCAATGCTATGAAAGACTGCCCTAACTTATTATGTTATTTTTATTTTATAATGGTGTTGAAATGTTTACCCGTAATATTTTGCTAATCGGAAATAAGACTGCCATGCCCAAAAAGTCTGAAATAATTGGATACAAAATGCTAAATTAATAATTTAAATATTATTCTAATGAATGAAAACCTAAAACCCAGTAATCTAAAAATCTATTATTTAATTCTAATTATTTAAATCCTTTTTTTGTTGTTTTAAAAATATAATTTCATATTATTAAATATACTATTAAAGCTGAAAATTGATTGATGCTTAATATTTTTGTCATGACAACTCTCTAAGATTTTATTCATTTCAATCAATCAATCAATCAATCAATCAATCAATCAATCAATCAATCAATCAATATATAAATATATATAATAATACATTGTGGATTGTGTCTAAGCAGCTGAACATGGAAATTTTAGAAAACTGAAACTGTGTCAGTCCATTTAGTTTGGTAATGAATAAATACAGTATATGGCAATGTTAATGTGCTTGGTCTTGGCAGAATAGACCTGTTGAGCTGCTGCTGCTTTAATTATTTTTGCAGAGTAAGTACCAATACTTGCTACTGTCAGTATATTCATGCCCCCACCCCTTCACGTGAACGCGCAAAACAAGAGGTAGGGGTGTTCCAAACATCAGCAGCATGGCTGCACATGGAAGTCAGGAGATGCAAAAATTAGCATTTTTTTTGTCATTATTACAAAGTTTTACAACAAACTAGCATGTTTTAATACATTCATAACCGCGTTTGTGTTTTACCATCATGCTTTAAAAAAATGCTAAAATAAAAACTGCTAAATTTCACAATCTATATTCCATAATACTAACTCCTATATGGTAGTCCCACAACACACTTTTACATTTGACACTCAAATACCCTGTCAGAAAAGTCTAGTGGCTGTGAAGGATCTTTTTTACAGTGTCTGATTTAATGTTAATGTTGTTTTCGTATGTTTACATGGATGAATATGGCCCCGGTATAAATGCGCAGTGCCGTATATCGTTGCTTCAGTGATTTCCTAAAGATAAAAACCCACAAATAACGCAACTGGAATAGCTACAGCAGTTGCGATCGTCATATGAAGAATGAGATTGCGGTGACATATGATGATGTGTGCAGGTGTTGTAGTGCATTTTATCACTGCTGCTGCGAACATTATATACATATAACCCGTGTGGCAGATCTTAACGCTGGGGAGGAGGAGGGTCTCCAAAACGCGCTGCAGATTGCTAACATTAACCAACACTGAAGCATTTAAAATATTGAGGAGCAATCTCACTGGCTGCTGAGCCGACAACAGCCAATTACCTTCACTGTGTAGTTGATGACGTCACATGAGATTAGATATGGCCTATCAAGAGTGCTCGGCAAATAGATTTTCAAGACAGAAATTTGTCTTCATGAAAAAGTGCATATTTCAGGATTTGATTTTTGGATGGTTTGCATGCTTTGATTTGGATCAGAATCAGCCAAAGCTACACACACACACACAAACACACTAATAGTTTACTCACTGCAGGCGGAGTCTGCTTCATCCGAACCGTCTGGACACTCTGGTTCTCCATCACACCTCCATCGGCCTGGGACACACTGGCCGTTCTTACATGCAAAGTCAGTTGTGGCACAGGTCTTCTTTGCTGTTTAAGAAAACAGAGCAAGGTAAGGGGACAGGATCAAATACATTTAGCACTTTTAACACGCATACATGCTCACACACACACACAAACCGAGTCTTTTTATATTCAGTTCAAAATGAACATCTATTCATATTCAGTTAAAAAGTGAAAATCCTTTCCACAATCCAAAATAAAATGAACATAACAAAACTGGATAAGTTGAGAAACAACTCTACACCTGCACTTGTTCTTTTCTGGTGCAAGAAAAAAAAAAATACTTGAGCACACGAGCCTTCAGATATGAACAATAAACAGCAAGCACAATGAGGCAAAGTGTGTTTATTTGTCATTTATTCTTGTTGAGTTTATGGTTTAATTGGAAAGAGCATGAATTGAACGCACGGCTCCACCGGGGCCAATTACAAAGGCCCAGGTACACATTACTGTGGATTCATGATCCTTTACTTTTGTTTGTGAATTAAGGGCTGCTTTGTCCATTGAATTTGTAGCAGGAGTAAAAGAGCCTGAAGGGAGAACGACTGATGATGATGTCAGCTCTCTGTGAGCGAGACCAATAAGAGCTTTACCAGTCAGAGACGACACAGAGATTTAACACTGTTCATCTTTTATCATGTGTATCAACTGAACAATGTTTGATTTGAGTGGGTCTCCTGGTCTTATGTAGCTAATATTAGTTCTGCTTTCTTTTCCTACAGAGCCAATTGCCTGAATTGTATGGATTGAACTTTACAAATTCACTTTAAACATACTTTAATTTTATTTTTTGTACAAAATCTTGTGTCACTGAAATTTTGTTTTTATTTTTAATTTTTTTTTTTGGCAACTTGATTAAATGAAGGTTACATATGAAATGGAGCCAAAAAAGTGACTTCAGAAGGTCACACAATAAAATTGTCAGCATGATAAAACTGTTCAAATATGCACCAAATCAATTGTGAGTACAAAAAAAAGGTAGCAATATGTATAAATCCTCAATTACAGTACACTGACTTTTTAAATTATTCAACATGACAAAAAAGAGGACAATATTAAAAAATATTCAAAATAAAAGGATACTTTAGTTAACTAAAACTCTGGATTTTAATAATATTTTTTTAAATGCTGAAACTAAAAATAATAAATTATGTATATTAGGGCTGCATAATATTGGAAAAATCAGACATTGCGATGTTTTGTTTTTCTGCGATATAAATTGCGATATAAATACAATTTCACCAGATGACTTAAATCGCAATATTTGGTAAGAATTCAGGTACAGAAATTGAATTAAATGTAAAATAACACTACATAGCATCGTCTTTGTATAATTATATCAACAAAACATTTTTAATTCAATTAATTTAATTTTAATTAAAGTTTCAACTGGTACAATTCCTAGTGCCTGAATGCTTTTATCCAGGGGTGTCCAAAAATGTTCTTATGAAGGGCCAAAATCCAAGCTCGATTGAGAGCTGTGGGACAAAAGTAAACATCGCAAACTGTATTACATTAAGGTTGCCATAGATAATTAGATAATTTCCAATTTTTTTTTCATAAAATTTCAAAATAAATAGAAACATTTACTTAAACTGTATTTACTAATGCATTCTAAATTTTCCAAAATATATGTTATTTTACCGAATAATTAAATTTAAGTTTTTTGTCGTTCAACAATATAACAAACAAACAAAAAGTTACATTAAAAAAGAAATGAGAATCTCTGTTAAAGCCATTCTCCTACCCTTTCCAATCATTTCCCTCTGGTGGGCCAAATCTAATGATATAAAGGGACAACTTTGGCCCGTAGGCCCGAGTTTGGGCATCACAGTTTTAAACTCTCTTGATATGCTCATACAGTCACATGCCTTAAAAACATGTAAATTATAAACATTTGCTCCATTATGGTAAAAATCTCCAGTCATTCTTGCTTGATTACTTTCTGAACTGTGGCTTCTGGTCAAATATAATCCTAATTTAACATTTCAGATCTTTGCTATATGACTTTTGCGGTTACACACATTGCAATATCGATGCTAAAATTATATATTGTGCAGTCCTACTGTATGTATTTTTAATCAACAGATTGTGTTTACTAATATTGTCAGGAAATTTGCAAATAACATTTTACTATTACAAATGATACACCATATGTTAACCTAAATAAGATGAAAGTCAAAATCAAGAAAGCAAAAGACAGCAGAAAGAAGTCAGTGAGCTGCAAAAGGCCAGTCAGAAAGCGCTATTCTGTGATGATTTTCTTCTCTGGAACGGTGAGCAAATCCCGAGCCCTTGCCTCCCATCAGAACAAGAGGATTTCATCTAAGTCTCCCGTATCTCCACAGCCAAGCTCCCTTATGCTGAAACAAGCCTGGAGATTTACCAACTCACACATCACAGAGGCCATGAGTTCTGCTCCTCGGCCCCTTATCTCTCTTTTGCTCTCTGGAGCCGCAGTCAGAGTGTTATGAGTTGAACACCTTCAAAAACTACAGAGAGTACAACGAGAGAGAGGTGGTTCATGAGCTGGGTGCTGCTTAATTACAAGAGATCCTTCACTAGCCTTATCACAAGGACAAACCTTGACCTTGTCACACCACTCATTCCTTTCAGGCTGAACATTATATTCATTTTCCTGAAGGTGAGGAGGGCTTTAATTTTCTTCACTGTTTAAGTAGAATCTTTGAAGGTTGAATCCACAAACATACAGTTTTAAAATGATTAATTAACATATATATATATATATATATATATATATATATATATATATATATATATATATATATATATATATATATATACACATACATATATATATACACACACATATATACACATTCGTTGATTTCTAGTTACAAGAGACGTCAGTGGAGCACGAGCCCAAAGCCCATTGTAAATGGTCAAGGAATCCACATGCATGCACTTGTCACTTCAGGTCAGAATGACAACACATGAAAATAAATGCCGTATAGCAGCAGTGAGGAGACTCATGTAAATAAAAAATAATGTCACCACAGAGGCTATTTGGTTTCTTTTCTTGTGCATCTCAGCTCCCCATCTAAAAGATTTTTTTGTTATGGGGGTAATGTAGTCATTCAACTTCACAATTTGTAATGTTGCAGTATGTATTTGAATAATGATGGCTGGTTCCTTTACTTGAAAGCTCAGATTTGATTATCATAATTTATGCTGTTTACAGAGTTTGAGGTTTACTTTATTTTTATTCACACCTCAAATTTTGCTTTGATTGTTCAGTATTCATGATTTACCATTACACACTTTGGAACATTTTATATATCAAGTTTAAGAGTCTCTTTAACACTTAAATTTGTTGTATTATAAAGAGATCAGATATTTTGTTTAAATATTTTAGTTTTTGAACTAAAATATAAACTAATAAAACTATTTGCCTTAGTAATGCTGTAGCAATAAAATCCTAATAATTTTATTTTATGTATTGTTAAAAATATTCTCAGAATAATTATTAATATCGAATTATATGAAATTATATTTTGCAATATTGCTCAGCCCTGTTTTCTATAAGTGGTTTATCAAGCCCACTCACCTGTGTGAAGCACATTTCATAAATTCACAATCTCATTTTTTTAAGTTATTTATTTATTTTTTTGAGATATGTGGTTGTAAGATTGTTCATTCATTTTCTTGACGGCTTAGTCCCTTAATTAATCTGGAGTCGCCATAGCAGAATAAACCGCCAACTTATCCAGCATATGTTTTACGCAGTGGATGCCCTTCCAGTTGCAAGCCATCACTGGGAAACATCCATATACATGCATTCACACTCATACACTACGGAAAATTTAGCCTACCCAATTCACCTATACCACATTTTTGGACTTGTGGGGGGAAACCGGAGCACCTGGTTGAAACCCATGCAAACTCCACACAGAAATGCCAACTGACCCAGTTGGGGTAAGAACCAGCGACCTTCCTGCTGTGAGGTGATTGTGCTACCCACTGCGCCACCATGCTGCCCGTTGTGAGATTGTATCTGGTGCAAATGTGGATTAAAGTGTCAGAGAGATGAAAGAGTGTTCTTTCTACTGGTAGTTTGTCAAGCCCACTCACTTATGTGAGGTATACTTAAGGGGGTCGCACACTGGATGTACCACACCATGCAGTGCCATGCATTTTAGAATTCTAAACAAAGATTTCTATTAGGGTACGCACTTCGGCACCGCAAGTAGGCGGCTGTCCGTGACACCCAGCTACAACTCAGGACACTTCAAATTTCTGCCACACCACAGAGCACTATCTGAATAGTTTCATTTTAAATCTGTAATACTTCCAACTGTGATTAGCGCGTTGCAGCATGGTGCTAAGTAGCGTATCCAGTGTGCGACCTGCTTTACTATTCCACAATGTTTTGAGGTTGTCGTGTCGTGGGGGGCGCAGAAAAAAGGGGATTTATAATATATGAAGAGTTCAGATGCAAAAACAAAAAAAAACATTTATTGCCATCTGAAATTTCCATTGAAAATTAGCATTTTTGTCAGACTCCTATGTTTATGTTTAGTTATTTCATTTTGAAAACCTTTGGAGTGTATTCTTTGTATGTTTGGCTTCACTATCGTCCCCTTACTCGAGTTTAACAAATTTTTGTTTGATACTTTGTTTAAATTTGCTACTTTACTATATTATTTTTATTAGTGTAAATGTTTCTATTTTTATATATATATTTGGGCATTATTCTGGTTTCACTTTTGTACATTAAATCACTTTAGTTGGCAGTACTCTTGTCAGTCTTTTGCTTACACCCTTACAGTACATTGTAAAATTACCATAATAATTCTTATGAGTGAGTTTCGTGACATCTACGACATGAATTCTATTCCTGTACTCCACTGGAAAACCAAAATGCTCCTACACAGGCAACTTAACTGTTTATGAGGGACCTGTAATCTCAATATATGTGAAGCAGAAATCCTGCTTATACAGTTGTAACCGAGTAATCGCTCACTCAAGTCACATGACATGATATGCACTTGAAAAATACTAACTTTAGAATATAATACTTAGAACAAAAGCTAATCATTACTAATACAATTTAATCAAATGTGATAAAATAAAGATGTGTTTAAATAGGTTCAATTAGGTAGAGACAAGTGACGTCAACCTTAACAATGGGCAGCAGGGTGCGTAAGAGTACCGCGGTATGTCACGAGAGTTTTGCGATACGTATCATGGTTGGTGTATCGCTATGTTTCGGTTTGGTTTTAATATTGTTACACCCCTAATAAATATATATATATATATATATATATATATATATATATATATATATATATATATATATATATATATATATATATATATATATATATATTTAACAATTTTGTAATATGTGGTATATCAAATCTAATTACTATATATATATATATATATTATTTTTTATTTTATTTATTTATTTTATTCTATAGAAATGATACATCTATAAAAGTATAAAATATTATTGCTTACCCAAACATTGTTATGAGAACTTTAAAAAGCCTTTACAGGGATTTAAAAACATGCTGATCTTAAAAAATATATTTTATTATTTGTTATAAAAAAATAAATAAGTGTTTTGAAACAGGATACTAGAGTTTAGAGATGCTAATGACATTAAGTCAATGTTATGCTTAAACTGATCCACTGCAGCAAAAAAATTATAAATAGAATCAGACATTGAAGTAGAGCCAGATGCTACTGACTCTGAGGGTATAAGGGAGCTGATGTGTGACTTGGGGGGAGGCAGGGGAGACTTGTGTGACTTGATGTTTGATAAAACTGCCAAGCTCAAGTGTTGGTTTTACTAATTTTCCTGTAGGACTGCAAATGTGGGCAGGAAGCTTCAAGCACACGCTCATGGGATATGCTGATTAAAAGATGGTATGTATTACAAGCAGCAAATACTTCATTATGCAGATTCTCACACCCAGCACACATACATATTGAAATACTGCACGTACAGCCTCGTGATATATGAGAGTCGTATGGAAAGTCACAAATCACACACAAGGCTGAACAAACAAAGAGTGCACATGCTCGGAAATAAAACAATCCTCACACTTCACATACAGTGTGCACATCTATATAGGAACCATTGATAAATATTAGAAATCCTTTTTTATAATATTTATCAATGGCTCCTGTGTAGATATGTTCCTAAATAAAATGCTGAAAAAAAAAAACACAAAAGCTCACTGGGTCCAGCAATCAGAAATTCTCTAAAATATACAATCCAATATCACCTACATCACAAAAAGCCTCCATTTTCATGTAAAAACAAATGTCTTTTTCATCTTTTTTCTGATAATGTTTTGTGCAAAAGATCAAAAGATTAAACAATAAACACATTTTCACAGCCTTCTTTGCTCATATTTACCAAGAGTACCAATTTTAGTGGAAGGAACTGTATATAAACATCAGGCCTGCCACTCTGCAAATGTTATTTTTCTCTATTTCCCTGATGACGCTTTAATACATCTTAGAATGGAGTGGGTAAAAACAAATCAAGAGGGGTGTGTGTGAGCATCTGTGCACATAAGCAAAGCCATGACATTCCCAAGGTCCCATGCTTGAGAGACCACACTGATTACAGAGGGATTGCTGATGTGTGATGTTAGCAGTAGGTGACCCCTGTGTGCGTTTCACAAAGTGGCCGGTCTGCACAGGACACAACTGCAACTCAAGGTCAGCTTCAATTTTACAAACCATTTCCTCCAAGACTCTTACAGAGAACGTTAGACTGTGGTCTGAACATGCTTAACACCTTCAGGTGTCCTGAAAAGTAATTGTAAAAAGCAATGGTGCAGATGGAAAATTGTCATTCAGTCTACATCAACATGGTCTGAAGAGCTACTTAAATGGTATTAGAAGGCGCTTTATTGCTATTGACTACTTGGTTGTAACAAAATAAAAGTATATTGTTTAGGGATGTAATACGGTTTTACTACTGCACTTGTGGAACTTTATTTCAAGCTTTAGTTTAATATATTTTCATTTTAAAGGAATCAGTATTATTCTTAAATGTTAAAACAGATTTTTTTAGTCTATGCTAGGGGTGCATTGAATTTTCGGCCATAGCATTAATAGCAGCATTAATAACATTTAGAGTTTTTGTCAAAAGAAAGAACCAGGTGAAATATTATATTTGTATGCTACCTTACATTCCCCAGAAGTGTTAAGCGGACTAGTTTCGCTCTTCCTTCCAGCCATAGTCACTACACCTTGCAAAGCGGCTTTCACACTGGACGTAGAAAGTGCTGCGCTATGAAACTCATTCAATTTAATGTTACGCCAAGCAAGGACAGTTTCTTACTGTGCCAAAAAAAAAAGTTAAAGAGCCGTAAAGCTCCACTCATCTACCCATTTACAAATGCATGTACTGCACATGAGCAGCTGAATAACAAAGTCAGCAGGTCATTTCTATGTAGTAAACTTGTTCCTGCTATTTGCAGTACTTTCATGGCAAAGCTGGTAAAGTGATGCCTCTCGAGTCCTTTAATGTTAAAAAAATAGTTATTTTATTGGCTTCTGTATTTTAATTAGTATAATTTAAGTTATTGACTTAAGCTTTAAAAAGATACATTTTCTTTATAATATTCAATAAAATAATATTTAGTCGTTACAAAGTAGAGTTTTCGGCTAGTGTATCCAAAATGTTCTGTTTCTGCCCAGAATTTGTCAGTATGCAGGTAATACTAAACTAGTGATTATAGCATACCTCCCATTCATTAATAACAAGAACATTATGCACAATATATCAGCAACCATGTCCACACTGGCCAATACATTATTATTTTTAGTGTTATGACTATAGGTTCAAAAACAAAATTAAATTATCAATCAATAAATGATAGATTATTATTGCTTGTCCATCCCCTTCAGATGTGTGCTGTTAGCCATGAAAGTTTTGACTGCTTCTTTCTACATGTCTACTATATTTAAATGCACTTTGTACACAGAAAAAAAATCATATAGACATTTTATTAAATAGTTATTTTGGCTTTTAGATATTAGCCATAATTTACAATTACATCCCTATTCTGAACTTCAAATCTTCAATCTAGGCTCATTCTGAAAGTGTACCTCCATATATATTTCAGGAGATTGTCAAATACGTACCAGAAAGTATTTTTTTTTTTTTTTGCAGTATTTGTTTTCGCGAATTCGCCAGAGGAAAGTGTGTTCACTTTATGAGCCATTCGCACTTGCTGTTCTTGCGTAAAGCCACCAAAGGCTGCTGTCAACTTACTGACTGAATGATTGACCCAACTGAAAAGCAATCCAGAAAAAAAGACCTCGCTTGATTTTTTTGATTTTTTCTTGTTTTCAGATTTTGCCACATTCTCACCCTGTTTTTTTATTATCATTTTATTTTATGGAATCTGTTTTTGTCTTACCAGCTTTCTCGAATCATTCTTCACCGCACTTGAACCCTGTTGTCGTGGTCAACTCCATTTTGCATCTCAAGTCTGTCGACAACATGACGAGCTACTGGACAAACTGGTTACAGCGGGAAAGTCGTCCATACGGAGGTAAGCAGTCAGCTGGTAAGCATGAAAAGGAACGGCGAAGCATTTTGTAAAGCATAAAGACGAAATGCAGCCATACATACTTCAGGCTACATAATTTACGATCTCCAGTAATGTATATAGGGCTACATTTTCAGAATGTGCCTATGTTGAAAATCTTTGTCAAATAAAGTTTTTCTGAAAACTTGTTGTATTACCCATGCACGTTTAAAAGACAATGGAGCAGATGGGCAAATGTCAAATCAGTTAACTTCAGCACGGTCTAAAGAGCTACTTAAACACTATGAGCTATACAATTATTTGCTTAATTTGTGTTTAACTCAAATAGCCTTTATAAACAGGAGTCATTTATAAGGTTTTGGCTACACTGGCCTGCTGGTTGTTAATTCTGATGTAAAATTCAATAGTCTGAGCAGCTGGAAGAAATAGATCAGTTATAGCAGATCAGAGGTCTGCAGTGCTCTTTGGGAAGGTGTTGTGATTGACCGGCTGTGGTTTATGTGCTTCTGAGTCCTCGTTTAAGATAAGAGAGACCACCTATTATAGGATAAGGCAATCGCCGTGCCATCTTGAGCAGGGCTATAAACATGGACAGGTTATAATCGTAAATGCAGTCTGAGAAGAGAGAGGTGCCTCAGTGGGTCACCCTTGTCTGCTGGGATGTCTTCTTTTTTTATACTTGTCTGTTTCAGTCTATTTCACATTACAGTTGAAATCTTATAACATTTTAAGCATAATAAGAAATATTTTAAATTTACTGTATTTGAGATGTTTTTGAGCAAGATGTACTGAAAAGGGCAAATAAGTGTAAGAGTGAAATATATAAAAGCACCGCTGGGAGTAGAAATATGTGTGTGATTTCACTGAAAATGTGCTATTTATAGCATAATCACAGAACTTCATTTTCATTTTCCATTGAAGGTTGCAAAAACCTAATTGTTATTACAGTGTCATTACAGTTTTCATTACACTTTAATTACAACATACTAAAAATTAAAGCGATATTTTTAATTGTTTAATTACCTGAGGTTAAATAAATCATAACTGAATTTAAATATTTTGCTAAAATAATTTAAATATTAATTATTATAAATATTTAAACATCTATAATAAAAATGCAACAAGCTGTCAATAAAATATTTTAGTATGTTAAAAAGCTAAAGCAAAAAGTATATTAATAATAAAAATTATTGACTTAATGGCATACAGCATATATAATATAAATATTATTCCTTGTTGTATTACTTCAACGTATAACATTGTTATTGTTTTTGTCCGGAATCTGCCACTCAATCTTGTCAATTCTTGTATTGGTGGCTAGTCCTGTCCTGTCTTGTATGTTGTACTTGGCTCAAGTTTTCTTGGGTTGTTCTTATCTGTCTCCGTTTTTTTGTATCAGCAATATCTTGGTGTGCTCGGAATGCGCGCACTTGTCCTGGTGTTTGTGTTTGTTCTGTCTGCAGTGTACTGTTTCATTCTCAGGCTCTCAGTCTAGTTGCTTTCAGTTGAGATGAAACATGCATGTTGCATGTGTGAGTGCACGGTGAGTGTTTTTATTTATTGTGTGCTTGTGTCTTGCGTTCAGTCTTCTGTTGGTGTTGTGGTTAGCACATGGTTTACATGTGCCATGTGCTTTAGTGTTGAGTTCTCTTATTGGCAGCGTGTTCTAGTCCTGCTTTTATGTGAGCACATGGCTTGTGTTGTTTCTTTGTGTCATGTGCTCCAGTATATTGTCTAATCCCACCCTCAGTGTTAACCCATTGTTACTTTGTTGAGTTTACTTGTTTGTTTGTTTGTTAATTCTTTCTGCTTATAACTCCCTCTTGTCTGCTGTCCTGTGCCAATTCACTAGATGTCATTATCCAGTCGTGTCTTTTCCTGTTCAGCCCTGATCTATGCCTGCCTGTCCAGTCAAGATTGCTTGTTTATTTGTTTTGTTAATGTTTTCCCCCATCGGGTTGTTTTTGTAACCTTTTATTTTATTTTTATACTAAAAACCCATTTATTTACTGCACTTAAGTCCTCGCTCCCTTTTCTTTCCTAAAACCGTGACAGTTTTCCCACAAAATGTCAGTAGCTGACATTAGCTAACTTTAACATTTAATTTTTTGGCATCAATGTTTAAAAGCTCGGCCTGCTCTGGCTGACAAAATCCTAAACTGATGTCAGCAAAAATACAGAAATACTGCTTTGAAAATTATTAGATTTTAGACTATTGATTTCAATTTAATAAGTTTCAATAGCACAATTATTCAGTTATTTAATCCAATTTGTTTTCAGAGATGTTGCTGATCATTTACTTTTAAATAAAAAATAATTACATATGCAGCTTTCCAGGGTCCTGTACCATGAAGATGGATTAGTTGAATATCCTAGTCAGTTAAGTTTCAATTTAGTTTGTACCAATCTTGGGTTTTAGGTAACATGAAGGCAGCTTGACTGTCACTCTTTGTAGCCACGTTATTATAGAGCAAATGAGCTTAGCGAAGCTACCATCATACTACATCATGCTACTGAATACCCAGAACTGCTATAAGAACTATACTGAAACTTAACTGGCTACCCAACTAATCTGGCTTCATGATAAAGCCCCATGTAGTAATGGATTGCACAACATTAATAAATGACAAACTCATTGTAAAAAACAAAAGATAATACTTGCAATATATAATACATGCAATACTATCATAATGGTTGAGTATTGTAGAGTTATATGGCTATCCATCTACAAAATTATATGCTACCAAACTTCCTCCCACCACAGTCTAGTTCTGTATGATTTACAGCCTATATTATCACAGTACGATGTTTTGGAGAGTCCACTTGTTTAGTAACATGTTTATGTGACACACACAAACTGTAAAAGCTAAAAAGCACACTGAAAAGAGAGACCCATAATGCAAACAAACACACAAGAGATGATAAACATGTCAACAGAATCAACCTGAACAGTACAGTGACATAGAAATACGGCAAAGGTGATAAAAAAGACCACTCCATAGTGAATTATGTAGTTATGAAGTCCTAGCTACATGTGCTGTATTTCAGGTTTCCAAAAGTGTGTTTGTGTGTGTGAGAATGTGTGTGTGTGTGTGTGTGTGTGTGTGTGTGTGTGTGTGTGTGTGTGTGTGTATGTGTGTGTGTGTTGGTTAACTCTGCCAATAAACCAGAAAGTGTGCAGATGTTGAGGTGTGCAGACCTGGACAAGACAGTCTGACATTATAAAAGAAAGGGCATTTACACACACTGTATAAAACTAAACACCAACTGGCACATCAAGAAAATACCAGTGAAACTGATGGTCACAGAATTCATCCATAAGTGCACAGTATGTGTTTGGGGTAAGGAAAAAGTGGAGAAATGGCAGTACAATGTGTACAAAAAAATGCACTGAATTATATTACGTAGGAGAAAATAAAATAGCTTTTTTTTAAGCTAATATTACATTTATTTTTTCCTCATCATCCTACAAATCATTTCTTTATTACTTGTCATGCATATCATAGTATGCAATGTGTGCACTCTCAAAAAAAAAAAAAAAACAGGTGCCTTACATTTTTTAGTTTATTCAAATCAACTTTTCTATTCATCTCAACTTACATCAATCAAACTGACAAAGTTAAACTGTGTATAACGTAAAAAAAAAATGTTGAAACCTGATTAACTTTTTTAAATAGGTTAAAGCAACATATAATTTTTGGTCAATATTTGACAATATTTGTCTTGATTTTTTGTCATTGCATTTTTACGGTGCATACTCAGAACCAAGTTCCAACTTAATATGAGTGAAGTATTTTCCACCAACAAACTTAATAAGCTTACATTTCTACCTGACAAACTTCAATCCTTTAGTCATATTATATTTATATTTATGGAGCCAGAGTATTATGTAAATAATGTGTTGTTAGCTTTCTGATGCTCCAGATCTAATCAGCTCACCTCTGTGAGTAATTCAAACAAAACCAATTATGGTAAACACATTTCTTGTGTTTTGCATCAATATTCATTAGTTGCTCCTTATTCCTTTCAAGTACACAGATATAATTTACATATAGCCATATTTTCATCACAAAAATATCATACTTGAAATTAAGTTTAGTTGTAACCACTGGTTACATGAAGCAAAATATCCTGCAACAAAATAAAACAATGATGAATCACTCACTCACTCACTCACTCACTCACTCACTCACTCACTCACTCACTCACTCACTCACTCACTCACTCACTCACTCATTTACTCACTCTCACTCACTCACTCACTCACTCATTTACTCACTCTCACTCACTCACTCACTCACTCACTCACTCACTCACTCACTCACTCTCACTCTCACTCACTCACTCACTCACTCACTCACTCATTTACTCACTCTCACTCACTCACTCACTCACTCACTCACTCACTCATTTACTCACTCTCACTCACTCACTCACTCACTCACTCACTCACTCACTCACTCACTCACTCACTCTCACTCTCACTCTCACTTACTCACTCACTCACTCACTCACTCACTCACTCACTCAATCAATCAATCAATCAATCAAAAAATCAATCATTCATTAAATTTTAACTTTTCGGCTTAGTCCCTTTATTAATTCGGGGTCGCCACAGCGGAATAAACCGCCAACTTATCCAGGACGTTTTTACGTAGCGGATGCCCTTTCAGCTGCAACCCATCTCTGGGAAACATCCACACACACTCATTCACACTCATACACTACGGACAATTTAGCCTACCCAATTCACCTGTACCACATGTCTTTAGACTGTGGGGGAAACCGGAGCACACCCACGTGAACACAAAGAGAACAAGCAAACTCCACACAGAAACGCCAACTGACCCAGCCGAGGCTCGAACCAGTGATCTTCTTGCTGTGAGGCGACAGCACTACCTACTGCACCACTGCATCGCCATCAATCAAGCCGAAAAAAAATGTTAACAAGCACAACTTTAAATTTTAATAATGTATTAGTAATTAGTGTTAAACAATGACTAACAGATGCTGCACAAGTATGGTTAAATGTGATAATACTTTAAAAAATACTTAAAAGTTAATAAATAAATAAATACCTGTGTAGGTGCTATAGTGGCTGTCTTCCAACAGAGTACATAATACCTCTGAAAGAACATTAATGTACTTTTTAAAGTAAAGTGTGTGTAAATATTTTTTTTTGAGAAATGTTACTGGTACAAGCCTGCGTCATAACAATAACATCTTTTTGAAATAAAGAAAATGTAAATTTATCGTCAAAAACACTGACTAGCAAACCAAATAACCAACCAACCAAATAAATAAATCAAGCAATCAAAAATATGGTGAGCATTAAGATATTAATAAAAAATATGGTAACACTTTAGTTAAAGTACTAATTCCCACTATTATCTACTGGCTACTTGCCTATTATTTAGATATAGGCTGTTTACTACTTATAAAGTGTGATTTTATTCTAAATCCCCATTCATACCGAGTACATAAACTCAACTTAAAGGCGCTGTATGTAAGATTTTGACTTTTCTATAGTATAAAAAATGCATAATATGTTAGCAGATATTTGAGAAACATGCTAAGTGAACATTCTTGTTTATCTGAAAAACAATGCTGAAGTCAGACATTCTGCTTTGAAAATGTGAGTTACATGCCGGAATGGCTGTCTTTGTTTTTTTTTTTCTCTTTTTTTTTTTTTTAACACGCCCACTGCCACTTTAGCCAATAATGTTTTAACATCCAGTGTTGCCTTCATGGAAAAAGTATGTGTCTGTGACTAAACACCTCCAGTGGACAGTAGCAGCCCTGAGATGAGATGCAGATTCAGAGTTCCACATGAGGTGGTTATTAATTAGCAAATGATAAAAATATTACAAACAAAAACATTAGGTGAGAAGGTTACACTGTAACCATGTGTCCTAACAACACGCTACATGACAAGATTTGCAGTGATAGGCAATTTTTTACCAGATGAAACACAATAGAAAATTAAATACAGCCATTCAGAAGCCCAGAATAATGTTACTGCACTGCACTCCAGGAAAATCGTAAGATTTACAATCTAATTAATGCATATTAAACCTCTTTACCTTATTATATGTACATTCTGAATGATTGATTTTGTTAACTTGGTTATTATTGTCATGTATTCTATTGTTTACCTGAGAGAAATAGAAGCCAGTTCTAAAATAGAAATTTTATGTGTTGGTTAGAACAAAACACAGTCTTAAAATCAGTCTTTAGTCTCGATAGTCATGCACACTCACATCAATCTGGCAACCTGCGGTTGCGTGAACTCTTCGGAGAAGGAACCGAGTGAAAATGTCTTTTGATCCAGGAGTGCAATACCTATATCAACCACTGGGTGTCAAACTTACATACTGCACCTTTAACTATTAATAAGCAGCTAATTTTATTGAGTCAAATGTCATTAACTCTTAGTTAATAACTTCTTTAAATAAAGTAATAATCTCCTCTCACTGTAAATATAAAAAATAAAACTACAATCACTCATTCTTGCTATTAGAATACAAATACAGTATCACAAAGTAAAACATTGCAATGTCTGAAATATATCAGCTCCATTGTGTGCACCTGGAAACTCTTCTATCTACAACTCTGAGTGAAAAGACAGAAAAAAGCAAACACAGTAGCTGGAATAAAATTAGAAATAATAAGCAAACAGCCTGCAAAGGTAACAACAAGATTAAGGCTGAAACCCAGGTGGATTTCAAAGGGCACAATTGCACTCCTTTGAGGAAGTGCGCAGATAAAGCCCTGCGAGCACAGCTTTACACTGACGCTTCACAGCTCAATACCACACACTAATCTGCCTGCGCTGCTTCTGTATGCAGACTGTGTGAAAGCGCCTTCATCAGACTCCACTCTCGCCTTTTGATTTAACACTTCAAGGAACTGGAGTATCTCTGTGAAAGAGCTAAGACAGAGCGAGGCAGTTTTGACTGCACACACGCAATCAAATACTCCCAAGTCAATAAACTCCCACACACGAATAGCTTAAATCGAGCATTTTGTCTGGTTGGAGTTGGTTCTGGAATCCCATAATGCCTTCCTAAAGGGGGGAAAAAGATAAATGCAGTGTGAAACTAGGTCCATTCGAAAGAGCAAGTGGCAAAGGGGCGTCCCACTGAATGGAGCATTAGGGAGTTGGAGGTAAGATGTAGAGCTACTGCTGCTGTCAGCAACTTGGCTGGATATAAAAGTTTTCTTGGAAGTTGCTGATCCAGGACTAACTTTTTTTTTCTCCTAAATGCAACTAATCCATGCAGATATATGCAAACCTGGACTTAAGCACTTACAGCAGCAGTTCAGAATGTCATGCCACACGCTCAGCGGTATTATATAAGAGTGGAGTTAGGGATTGGGAACTGGCTGAAACTCGAAACAGCCCAATTTTTAAAACCAATATTAAAAGGAAATGATTTAGCTATTGTATTGAATTTTTTGACAGGTTTGACAAACTGCACAAAATAACATGTATCTTATACATCTTGAGAGTAAAAGACTTAGTGTTAATACAAAGGATGGCTAGAATGTACAGAAGAGTTAATGTATACGGTAAACCAAAACAGTAGCTCCCAATTAAAACAACTCGAGAAGTATTCACAATGCAAATATATACGAGCTGTTAAAAAATGTTGTCGCGTTCTATACAAGCTAAGTCAAGCTAAGTCAAATCAATCTTTTAACTGATTTATATTAAGTCTTTTCATTCTTTTTCTATTGACTGATTTCAGTAATTTATTTCATATAACTGCATGCAGTCTCAGCTCTTCAATGAGGGTTCATTTTTCAAATGCATACAGAACATTAAAATACCAGGATCACAACAAAATGAAATAAATTATGCTAGAACAGCACTAATTGCTACTAATAAATTAGTATTTATTTCAGTTTTATTTATTACTTGAGTCTGAACATTCTTTTGTTTTGAAAAATATTTAATTGTTACATCTCGGTCACTTGAGAACCAAAATTTAGGCCACAAGCTAGCTAAATGATTAAGAAACAGACATCTTTAGAAAGTTTCTTTGCGAAGAGGAGGTGAAAGACCGACAAATCAGGTGAGTTGAGCATGTCTGTGCAAGAAAAAGATAAACTGCCGGAAATGACAAAGGATGTTTACATATTGTGTATTTTTCATGCACAAGTTTGTTCTGTTAATGCACCACGAGTCACGTGACAAGAACTGACCAATCAGCTTCATACTTTACATAGAATATACACATTTCTGCAGACCAATTACCTCAGAAATCACCCAAACATTGCAGTGTTTTTTAAATTTCTTCATAGACAGAACTTGTATCAGAGTTGCAGCAATGTTTTTTCAGCTTTGTCATCCTGTTAGAAAATGGGTGATGGTCGCCTAGCAATTGTACACCTACATCCATCCCCAGGTCATGGTAAAATTGTCAAGCGTTGAATAGTCCACGGTGATAAAAAGGTTGCGGACCACTGTTCTACATCACACAACCCTATTTCATAACTAAAATCACCTGCTACAACAACTACTTTATAAACTATAAATTAGCAATAAAGTAACCCATTCACACGGGGCATCAGTGTCATTGCTTCCCATTCACTTTGAATGGGTGACATCACTGCACTGTGGATCCAGCAGCGCCTCTCGCTGCAGAAATAGGGAATTTCAACTGCCAACGGACGCATCAGCCAATCAGATCACTTTCTGCAAATACAACTGCTCAGGCAGTAGCCAATTGGGGACTAATTTAATTAGCTGGCGCTGCTATGATGATCGCGTCAGCCCCAACTTTTGGGAAATTAATGAATACATTTTACAATACTTTACTGGGGTCATTAATGGTTTCTATTTAGTCCTTTCATTTTTTGTTTGTTTTTTAAAGAATTCTCTCATGCTCACTAGAGGCACATTCACATAGAACGTGTCTTTGCTTTTAAAAACATGAGAGGCATTGTTTGGGAATGTTTAAAAAAGCACAGCTTAAAGCATGAGGGTATCCGGACACAGCCACTGAGCGCCTGTGAACAAAAACTTGCAACACTTGCCCAGACTCCAAGCTTTTCTGGTTGCAGTGATGAGCTGCAATGTGTATAAATGTATAAAGATCTTTTAACTCGACATGGCTTCTAAAATATATGGCCAATATGTGCATGTTGGTTAAAAAGATGTGAGACGCAAGCATAACAATCACACACGTCAATCAAGCATGTGTTTACATTGAAAAACAATAAATAAGTAGCCTACTGTAAAAAGGAATAACACATTCTGTGTAAACGGGCCCCTCACGCTGCATTAATTTGATTAAAATGCAGTAAAAAGTGTCATGGTGAAATGCTACTGTATAATTCCAAATAATTGAATGTTTTTAAAACATGTTAATTAATTTTTGTGATGGCAAATATACATTTTCTGCAGTCAATATTCTTGATCCAGTTACGTCACGTAATCAAGCAGACTTTAAGAGACCAGCATTTACTGTATTTTAAATTTTAAATGAATTTAAAATGTTTTCTACGTTCCGTTTTTATAAATTCAAAGTGTCATAAAACACTAAAATTCATTTTCACATATTTTAGATGAGTTGTTTGTGTTTTACATCATAAAAGACAATGTTAGCGTTTGTTAATTATAATCAGTATGAGAGAACTGTTAATTTGAAGCTTTTAGTGCTATTTCCATCTGCCAGGTTTAAAAATCTGAGTCAATGACAGAGGTTGCGATGTGGCAAATGACTACAGTAATTAATGGCTCATCAGTGTGTTAATGAGATTGCATATTTTTATACTATAAGAAGACGCTTAGCTTAATCATTTAGCACATGCTGATTTTTCTTGACAGACACTTGCAACTGTGAGATCAAGTGAGAGATGCATTCATGAACTTAAAAGTGTTGCTTTTTGCTTTGAAGAAGTTTCTGTGAAGCATAATTTCTGATTTATGAAAACATTCATTCACTTCATGAGTGTAACAAGTCTTGCTAAATCTGATCAAAAATCATATAAATGGTGCAAATTAGCTCTTTAAAATGTTGTTAAAAATGCAACTTCATGTATTTTCTTGATACTGAGTAGAAATGCAAGAAGCAGAAAATGTATGAGTTAAAAAATTAATAACTGCTCATAAAAAAGCCTCAAATTTCTGAATGGCACAGTATATCTTGTATTTGTATTTATTTTACACCTAGGAATAATTATTGGATTGCATTAAATTTGCCATCGTGCATCTGTATTACTATTATTATTATTATTACAATTTACAATATTGGCTCTGTTGAAATATGAAGTAATAACCCTACCTTTTTAAAGCAGTATGTATTTTTCAATATTTCCTTTTTTTAAAAAGAAAAAAGACACCCAGCAAACGCTAAAAGATTAAAGGGTTAAAAAAAGTCTCTATTAGCCTGTTTTATGCTTGTCTTTTCCTCTTCGGCACTGCTTTTCTTCTCTCCTGCTCTATTTATCTCCATTGATTTCTGCACTGTTGATGTTTCTCCTCAAATAAACACAAGCACATCAAGCATAATCCCGCAGTAACCATTAGTACATAAATATTTACAGAGGTCAATGGATTAGTTTACTATTTTCAACCTTTAATGTCCCTCTGTCTTAATGCATTCTTGTTTTTCTATAATTGAAATACAGGAATTGTTCTATGATTAAAGATGATTTTGGTGGCAATGATAAAATCAATTTAATTTTTAGTTTGTTTGGCGTCACTGCTCCAAGGCACATGATTGATGCAAATACAGGCCGCTGTTGTTGTTTTCGTCATTGAGGCAAGCTGAATATAATAAAACAGATCATGTCAGGGTATGTCAAAGTTAAAGCATATTACAGTTGAGGGCTCTCAGTAATTAGATGGAAAACAAAGGCATTTTATGAGAATTCATGCTAGAGAACAACATAGTGCTGAGCTGTAATGTCTTTGTCATTTCTCAGTATCGTGCACTGACATATTTCACAGTCTTTGAATGGGAATAAATGTCTAAGACATGGCTACATTGACATAATCTTTAAGGGAGGAAAACAGATTAAGGCGCTGATTCTGGAATTACATCACTTTGACAGCAAAAATGACTAACTTGAAATGTAGCAGAACTTCTACTTTTAATTTAAGGGAGTTTGACCAATTGCGTGAAACTTTTAAGTCATAGAAGATTATTTCTTAGCAAAACTGCGATTTTAACTTGTAGATACTGGAAATTAGCTTAAGCAAGGCAAATGAGAAACAAACATAGACCTCTGGGCTAAGACAAGGCTAGATTTGGCCTTTCAGTGACAATCTAATAGATTTCTAATATCGGTACCAAAATAGACTAGCCATCAATGTGTAGTCATTCATTTTCCTCTATTTGATAGCTCATTTATTAAACTATTATTAGACATATATTAGATTTTCATTGACATTTAAAAAAAAACATCTATGTTCAGATGTCTATTAGATAGAAAAAAAATTGCTGGGAGACAGCTATTTTGTCAAAATACTATTTCAATTGCTGATTTCCACAACAGTGTCCAGAATGATATTTCCTTACAGAATGCAGAAACCATCAAAACAAAAGTTTAATATCATTGATTCATTGATTCGGTCCATAAGATATTCTACCTGAAATGTACATTATCTGTTCCTGAAATGTCTAAAATGGACTCATGGTTGATTTCTATGAGTTGTTCTAAAAAGGAATATGACATTCATTTGGTTCTCAGATTTTTGTTCTTTATTAAAAACACTTTACAAATTTACAAACCCTGTCACTGTCCTTGTCCTCAGCCCAATTGAACTTACAACTCTAATAATTATGTTGTGCTAAAAACAGTTAATTAGAAAGAAAAAAAACTTTAGAAATAGAAAGGTTAAGTTGTTATCATTCACATCAATTGATTACAAACATGAAATTATCAATAAATTCTACAAATAAATACTATTTTACAATTGTCCCCATGTTTCTGTCAGTCCTGTCACATTTGCAGTAAATTTAACATAAAATGTGTGCAATACACATTTAATGCTATAACTCAGAGGATGTGACATCATTTGATGGAGAAGCTGACTGTGATGTGTGGTTTTATATTAGTTTTTGTATATATTTTTTGAAGACAAGAAGCTTGAATCAGGCCCTGTCACATTTTTTTATAAGTGAAAATGTACATTTCTGGTAGAACGCCCCCCCACATTGTCAGTGTCCTGAAACTAACTGTTTGGATAGCCGGTTACAGAGTGGAAAAATACCAATACATAGCCATGTATAGTCATGTGGATAGGCAAAACATCACTTTTTGGAAACTTTAGATCACTTTGAAACACTTTGGGCCCTGTCATACACCTGGCGCAATAAGACATGCTTTGCTCGATTTGTTGCTATTTTCAGACCAGCGCAACCCTAGTTTTCTCACTTTGCGACACGTTGTTTAAATAGTATTTTGAGAAACTTAAATAGACTGTGCCATTGACCAAGTAAATCCTGGTCTAAAGTCCATTACAGAGAGCGCTGGTTCACACGCTTAATACACACAGGATGTACAGAAACACAAATATTTTTACATATGAAAAAAATGTGCCTAGATCGTTAATAGAGCCCTTTAGTTTCAAACCTGGTGTTGCTGTATCAACTAGATCAGTGTTTTTCAACCATGTTCCTGAGGGACCACCAGCTCTGCACATTGCATGTCTCCCTAAACAAACACATTTGATTCAGATCATATGCTCATTACCAGAGACTGAAAGAGCTGTAATAGGTGTGACAAAGGAGATATCCAAAACATGCAGTGTTGGTGGTTCTCCTGGAACGTGGTTGAGAAACACCTAACTAGATGACCAGCAGAGATGCATTACAATACACACGTCAGGCATTTTTATAAATGCTTTCACCATCATCTTGTGTTTATGTCTGGACTCAAGCACTGAAGAAGGACGAATCTTGAAATGGGTGCAAAATTTTTAAAAACCTAAAAAAGCCAAGCATGTAGCTTAAACCAATCCTGTGTTCTGGACTAAACACTGCAAAACAAGCTGTAAATGTCTTGTGCTGTGACTGTCTGATTGTATTTAACATTAATGTAATTGAGAAGGGTAATCAATTGTAAAAGATAAAATATAAAATTATAAAAGATCAATTTCCAGCTTTTAAAGGCTTGCTGTGACCTATGGTGATTTTTTTGTTTTGGTCATGTTTTAGCAGTGTAACAGACTGGTGGAGCAATACAAGTCTGTTTAACATGTGTGATCAAACTGCCACACAGGTGTTTAAGCACGTAATGGAGCAGGTGTGTGGGAACATTATTTGTGCTACTGAAAAACAATTAGAGGCCATATACTGTGTGCCAAATACCCTTATTAGAGACAATACACATGCACAGAGCTGAGGGACGTCCCAGAGAAACTCCTTGTTCCTTTAATTTGTGAATGTCTTTCCTCACAAACACATTTGCTACCCACCCGCAGAGTCCCAATGTCCTTGATAGGTCAATGTTCTAATCACATCCATCAGCCTCTCTAGCTCCTTCTACATCTCGTTCTCTTTCTGCATTGAAACGCATAGCCCTCCAGCAGTCTGTCACTCAGAACAACTTACCAATCTATTTTCTGTCTTTCTGTCCTGCTGTCTTTCTTTCTGATTTTGTCACTTTTAACCTGAGAGTCTATCAAACAAGTGCAAAATCTGAACAACCCGCTAATACTTCCTTAATATCTCCACTTTCTCTAATATCTCATCCCCCCAATGTAATTAGCATAATTTTATAGCTCTTACTGTAGTTCAATAAAAGTTTATTTTTAGCCGAAGTTTAAAGTTTGACAAATTATATTTGAGAACTCTTAAAAATATGAGAAGTTTAGAGCAATAACAAAAGTTCACATGAAATCAGCTTTTTTTTCACATAACAAATTATTCTTGCTTTAAATTTGATAGTTTACATTTTATTTTATTTGATTTGAATTTAGTTTTAACAATATTACTACATATAATCACCAAAGTGAAATCAAAGAAATTCATAAAAATTAATCACTTTAAAATGTCATATTTAAAGATTTTCATGAAAATGAACCATCATCAAAAAACTTCATTAAAAATCACAATTCATCAAACTTTTTAAATTGATTTAAATTAAGTAATTTTTTGTACTATTCACAGACCAGGCGAGGCGGTGGCGCAGTAGGTAGTGCTGTCTCCTTACAGCAAGATGCTCTCTGGTTCGAGTCCCATATCGGCCAGTTAACATTTCGATGTGAAGTTTGTATCTCTTCCCCGTGTTCGTGTAGGTTTCCCCCTCAGTTCAAAGACATGCACTATATTGTAGGAGAAATGAGTTTGAATGAGAGTATATTGATGATTCCCAGTGATGCGTTGCAGCTGGAAGGGCAACCCCTGTGTAAAACATATGCTAGATAAGTTGGCAGTTCATTCCGCTGTGGCGACCCCAGATTATTAAAGGGACTAAGCTGAAAAGAAAATGAATGAATGACTCACAGACCTCATATTGAAATTGCATCCAAACTTGTACTTATTTTTAAACATAAAACCTTTTATACCATAAAGCTGATATATAATGCTGAGGTCCTATTGCTTATTGCACTTTCAACTTCCTTTAGTGCATATTGTTGCTGTTTCTATATGAATTATATCTGTATGTTGCAAGTTTCTCTATATATATCAGTAAGCACTGGCTATTCCAGGAGCGTATGCCACAATATTCATAATTTGAATAATTTTTACCTAAGGTAGATGAGTTGCTTTAGTAGTGTCGTCACCATATCCAATATTCAGATACACAGGTGATTTTTAATTACAAAAGTTCATGTGAAATCGGTTACAATTTTTCCCATATAAATTTTGATAGTTTACATTTTTTTTAATTTTCTCTGAATTTTGTTTTAACATGAAATCAAATGAATTCATAAACTAATATTTTAAAATGATATATTTAAAGATTTTTCAATAAAATGCATCATTATCAAAATTTTCATTCAAAATCAAAATTCAGAAAAGTTTTAAATGCACAAATTAATTTTGCTTCTTATTTACAGACCACATATTGAAAATGCATCCCAACTTGTACTTATTTTTAAACACAAAAAATTTAATTCCATAAAGTTGTATATAATGCTGAGGTCCTATTGCTTATTTCACTTTCAACTTCCTTTAGTTCTTAATGTTGCTGTTTCTACATAAATAATATCTTTATGTTGCAAAGCACAAAAGTTACTTCAAAAAGGAAGTCTCTCTCTATATATCAGTAAGCACTGGTTCCAAAAATGTGTACCATGTCCATAATATTAATAATTGTTACCAAAGGTAGATGAAAGGCAGTGGCGCAGTAGGTAGTGCTGTCGCCTCACAGCAAGAAGGTCGCTGGGCCGCTGGTTCGAACCTTGGCTCAGTTGGCGTTTCTGTGTGGAGTTTGCATGTTCTCCTTGCCTTCGCGTGGTGAAGCGTTGCCCTCACTTCGCGTTGCCTTCACTGTGCTCTGGTTTCCCCCACAGTCCAAAGACATGCGGTAAAGGTGAATTGGGTAGGCTAAATTGTCCGTAGTGTATGAGTGTGTGTGTGTGAATGTTTCCCAGAGATGGGTTGTGGCTGGAAGGGCATCCGCTGCGTAAAAACTTGCTGCATAAGTTGGTGGTTCATTCTGCTGTGGCGACCCCGGATTATTAAAGGGACTAAGCTGACAAGAAAATGAATGAATGAATGAATGAAGGTAGATGAGTTGCTTTAGTAGTGTGTTGTCACCATGTCCAATATTCAGATACACATGCGATTTCATCTCCAACTGTTAATGTTCGCATAGATATCCAACCTTTTATAAACTTTTGTGTATTTTTTGTGCACTTTTGACAAAAACTTGTGTGTACTTGAAAGCTGACACAAAAAAGAACTTTGTTGAATAATTACACAATTGTTTGACAACTGGCACTCTGAAATCTGTATCTCGGTATTTTAAACTGACAAAGCTTTAAAACACATGCAGCTGTTGTGTTTATAGTTGCATGAGCTGTAAAGGCTTTGTCTTTTTATCTCTTTCAGAAAGCAGTTTACTTACATTTTAAAAACAAACAAACAAGAAATCAGAGTATTTTGGCTTCTATCCAAAAAGTGCCATTAGCAACATGGTTTAATAAATGATCCATACGGTGATTTAAGCCTCACCAACACATTCTGGCACACCTTTTTACATTACATCTTGTAAAAAAGGACATATTAAGACCCCTTTAAAAATACAGACCAAGGCTAAAAGAAAGAGAGACATAAAATAAGAGATAAGAGACATGGCAATACAATTTCCATGTCTCTGCAGACAGGGAAGGTGGCAATTAATGTGTCCAGCTGAGACACAGTTTGACAGGGGAGAGTATTTTGGTGTCAGTGCTGGATCTGGATAATTTGTCGACACCATGGTCATGCTTATTACTGTAAAGAGAAGCTTAATCGAATATATCGTAATACCTGCCCAATGTTTTTTCTCACTTTGGAAGTTGATGGCTACCAGCTTTCAACTATGCCTGTCACAATAAGGAGTTTTTGTTGTGTGATATATTGTTACATAAATTGTTGTGATAAGCATTATTATTGTCATTTACAGGTCATTTTATGCATAATGCATAATGCAAATAATAGCCATGAACACTTTCAAATACTTATCATTCTTAAGGTTATTTAGATCCTATAATTTGATGTTAAAAAGATAAATGTCCTGTTATACAGTATATACTATTAAATGTCCTATTAGGTAAATATATAATTTCCTTTCACACCGTTGAGGTAGAATGTAAACATCAATGTAAAATGGCTTAAACATTATTTGTGAATTTGTAAATATATATTGCAATCGCAAAAATGATAGAGGTCATCTTCAAGTATTGCACAACAAGTCGATATGTATATTGATAATTGTGACAGCCCTCCTTCCAACTGGCTTCCAACATTTGTTAAAAATATCGTGTTTTGTGTTCAACAAGAAAAAAGAAACTCATAAAGCTTTGGAGCCACCTGAGGGTGAGTAAAATGGTGTCAACGCATTCATATTTGGGTCAACATTGAACACGATAATTTCATATCCTCCATAACTCATATCCTGCTATATTAGTATTATTCACACAAGCAAATTACATTACTGTGAGGTTGACAAACAGGAAGGCTAGCAGCGGGTTCTCGATGGATAGTAATGCGAGAAAACCTCGAAAAAAAATTATGGCACTACTCGCTGTAAAGTGTAAAGTGATGATTTATTTACAGTGTACAAGAGAGAACACTAAAATAACCCTAAAACCCGGCAAAGTAACACAATAACCAAAAGTAAAAGAACAAATAAACAGCAAACAAAATGATACATATGTTCAATCACACTAAATATACACAGACTAGTCACAGAATTGCTCATGGCACCATAGCACGCTCGCTCGCCAGATTACCAGACCCCAAATTTGAGTTTGGAGCTTCCTTTTAAAGTTAAAGCCCTGCACCATTAAAATAAATCAACATCTACATTTTAAAGGTAAGTATATACATCTGTGCATGTTCACAAATTCCTTGTTTATTTTTTTTATAATTATTTTTAGAGGTTTTTAACCTCTAATGGATAGAACAGTTTAGAGAATTGACAGGAAATTCTGGGGAGCAGAGAGAGGGGAAGGGTTGGCAACAGACCTTGAGCCAGGAATCAAATGCAGGTCGCCGTGAGTACCTTGAAGCTATTTGTTGGTGCACTTAAACACTAGGCTTTTGGCGCAGACACAAATGCACTGTTTAAAACACATTTATATATATATATATATATATATATATATATATATATATATATATATATATATATATATACATTAATAAATATAAATAAACAACAACTATTTTGTGGGAAAATTGTTTTTTTTTTTTTAGGATTCCGATGAACAAATTTTAAAAGAACAATTTATATTACACAAATAGTTTTGTTACAATGCAAGACTTTACTGTCAGTTTAAAAAAAAAAATCTAACTGATGACACACTTTCGAATGGTTACAGTTTAGCTTTCATGAGCATGCTAGCAAACCAGTTTCAAAACTAACACACACTAAAAAAGCCACAAAGCTCCAATTTTCAATTCACTGAGCTTTCAACAAACAGAGCCCAGGAGGTGAGAAGTGTTTGAAAATCAAGGTTATTTCTGTTTACTACTGTTTTTATGTGGACGAAAGTAAACAAAAGTGTGCAGCACAAAGTGTCAACAAACCTCTTCTCAACTAACACAGTTTACAACAGCAAGGACTGTTATTTATCCAACAGCACAAACAATAGCCCTTTTGTACAGTAGCTTAATAAAGGGACCGCAAACTCTAAATTAGTGTGATTTTGCAATCGCAAAAAGTGTGTGACAAAAATGAATAACAACGTGCCAGCAATGATTATAAACTTGTTGTGATTGACGCACTCAACAGGGGTTTACAAGGCAGCAATAATACACAACTTGAGACGGCATGCTGATAAACTACATCCGATCTCAGTGTGAAGCCGGTATGCGTTTGTTCTAGTATATGTGTGTGCGTGTGTGTGCACTGCTTCATCTGGTTCAGTGCCCAGTCATCTCCTATCATCACAGTGTGTGCTCAGCCAATGAACAAACTGCCTTTCGCTTTATTAATACAAATGTATGTATGTATGTCTGGGCGCCTTTAAAAGACCGAGATGGGGGGGGGGGGGACCTTGACAAAGCGCCGAATCCCTGAGACAAAAGATGTGGGCAAATCTGCCCTGCTGACATGGAAGAATTCATTTCAATTACAAATGTCCTCCGCAGCTCAACAATGACGAAACGCAACAGCCCTCCACCAAATGGAGTGTTGGAAAGACAGGAGGGAGCAGTATATCAGACGACTAACACACAAAAACAGCAACCTGCTGCTTTGATTTAGATGGAGGTGGTGCTAATGATGCTGCGAGATTATGTCCTTAGTGATTGAGGATTTTCCGTCACGATGGCTTGTTCACGGCGCATGAGGGAGTGGAAATCCAACCTTTGTTCCTTCCAAAACACACAATTATTTGTTCTTATGGGTGCTTGATTGTGATACAAATCAAGTAGGCAAAAATGTAAATCATGATTTTCTTTTGCTTAAAATCAAGATCACGATTTTCTCACAATTCTTTAGATGTAAAAAAACGGTTAATATGATTAGCCCACTATTATTGTTAATTCTCAAACATATGGTAAAACAACAATAATAATATTAGGCCTGTGTGTAGGTCTACTGTTGCTTAAAATGCTACAATTTGTACAGTCATTATGGTGGACTTGAACAGACTTTTAATATGTCCTGTTTGTTAATTCACAGTAAAATTATGACATCAGAATACAACCATTCATAATTATAAAGTTTATTTATTATGTTTAAGACATGTGCTTGTCATCAGTTATTGACAGCATTATTAGACCATTTGTTTTCACGGGTAAAACAGAATTTTATCATTATTCTTGCATTATATTTAACATTATATATAGGCTGGGGTTGTTATACTGGCAGTAAACATTTATTTTCATGCACAACACTCTGTGTTCGCTATAAAAGAAAAAACATATAAAATGCTTGCCATAATCATAACTCTAAAATGGCATATGATCATTTAAATGATGTGCATACAGGTTTCACTTTCACTTCAGAGTGTGGCTCATGTCACTGTGAGAAAAAAACACACACATGCAAATCAAACTTCCCACACGGCCCTCAAACGATCGCTCTGTGCAACAAACTAAACGTTATTTACAAGTTTATTACCTTTCATTCACAGCCTATGCAGGTTTTGTTCACCAAAGTAGGCGTCATGCGTGCATTCTCGGTAGTAAACAAACAGCTTGCATTCAGCTCACGTGTGATTTTGCGGCCACGAATACATCATTACATGAAAACAGAAATGACATTTCTGGGTGAATTGTACCTTATAAATACAGTATGTGACACTTTTAGCGCCATTTGAAGGTGTCAATGTAGCTGTGAAGACTTGTGCGACTTCTCTACTGACCTTGAAAATATAATTGGCTGAATCATAGAAAAGCTGAATTAAGATTGTGTGTAGGGTCGAAATGAGATCGTGTTCTTTTTTTTTTATTAATCGTGCAGCCCTAAATATGAGCATTTAAATTTACAGAGGTATTGTACTGTATTTATATTATTTAATGGATATTTACACACACATTCTTTACAATGAAAAGAAATTGAAAATGCTGTACCTGCCTTACGGTGTAATTTACATTAGTAAGTTTTAGACAGCTTTTTAGAATAAAAACGCTACTCGTGCAGATTGGCGTTTTTGTTGTGTATTCAGAAAAACAGAAAAAATCTCTATCCACACTATAAAGCCAAGGAGACCATTGGAAATAAATGACTTCCGGTCTGTCGCTTGTCGTGTGCAGTGGAAAGGAGGCTTGAGACTTCTGACATTTCACATTAGGCATTTATATTTATAAATAAATCATTTAAAAACATGGAACCCCTACTCTAAATAAATATCCAGTCTAGCAAAATCTTCAAAAATCTAGTCATCTTAACAACACAAATACTGCAGTCACATCAACGGAAACTCTGCCTCAGTTTTTATTTGATTGGAGAATGAAAAAGACGTTGTTTTTTCTACTGCGAGCGCAAAGCTCACAACGTCCAAAACACGAGACGTGCAGGGCGCATAAGCAGCGTGCAAAATGCTCGCAGCTTTTAGTAAACCATTTAAAAAGGCGCCTCTCAATGCAAAAAGTGTGTTCCTTAGTCTTTAAAAGAGTTATTTGTATTAAATTTTATATATATTTAATACTTTAAATAATTATTTCTTTTGGATCTGCTGTTCTGTTTTATATAAATCAAACAACATAAGAACATTTGGTCTAATATAGTCAGTGTCTGGGGCATCTGGTGTCAGAATGTCTCATGATTTTATTTTCTTCATGCTACTTGCAAAGCAGCCTCTCACTCTCTGTTTATCTCTCCCACCTCTTTTGTTGCTTATTCCTTTGTGTGAATGTGTTTGTTCCAGCCTTGCTTTTCTGCAGCGACAGCAATATTGTAGTAGCCCCACCATCACTCATTGTGGCCAGTGTGCGCGCCGCTGTTTGTTTTGGGGGCAGAGCTGGTCCCTCTGTGAATGTAGTGATCGTGCAATAATTTCCATTTATCATCCATCCATCCATCCAAACCCATCCACCCAACTCATCCATCCAAACCCATCCATCCATCTATCAAGCTTATCAACGCTCTACTAATCAATGTCACTATAAAATCAAAGGTATCCATACAGTGCGGGAAACGAGTGATTAGCTGCATCAGTTCTGCATTAGCTGCACATCACACTATGGATGCCTGATACATAAACCCTCAGCTTGTAACGGAATGAAATGGGCTCAAGTTAATGATGTGTGAAATATGAATGGCAACATTCAAAAACCCAACATTACAGTGTGTTAAAATAAAAGATGACAGCAAGGATCTTCTATCCGACAGGGTCTGATGATGAGTGTACATTAACCAGAAGAACGGGTGTATGTGCCGACCTGAAGTACCTCTGTGATCGTATGTATGTTATTGACATGTTTTGCATCCGTTTTACGCTGGAAGCTATAATGCATTGATCTTCTAAGAGATTTATGGCTTTAACAACATCCATATGGGGACTAATAATGTTCTGAATATTATTGTTGTATGTATGTACATGTGAAATCTGAATTATTAGCCCCCCTTTGAATTATTATTTTTTTTAGATATATTTCCCAAAATGTTGTTTATCAGATCAAAGAAATTTTCACAGTAGTAATAATATTTTCTCTTCTGGTGAAAGCCTTATTTCTTGTATTTCGGCTAAAATAAAAGCCGTTTTGAATTTTTAAAAATCAATTTTAAGGCCAAAATTATTAGCCCCTTTAAGCTATATATTTTTCAAAAGTTTACAGAACAAACATTCGTTATACAATGACTTGCCTAAATAATGACTTGCCTAAATTCAAATGTCACTTTAAGCTGTATAGAAGTGTCTTGAAAAATATCTAGCCAAATACTATTTACTGTAATCATGGCAAAAGAAATTAGTCATTAGAGATGAGTTATTAATTTAAATTATTACGTTTAGAAATGTGTTGAAATAATCTTCTCTTCGTTGAACTGTGAAAAAACTCAGTGGAAAAAAAATTAAGTGGGGGAGGGGGGCAAATAATTCTGACTTTAACTGTATGTATGTATGCATGTACAATATGTATGTATGTATGTATGTATGTATGTATGTATGTATGTATGTATGTATGTACGTACGTCTGTAAAATTACTCTACTGTTATTTTATGCTACAGCAATAATACTTAACCCCAACGATCGTCATGATATCAAAATGAAAACATACAAAAAGAATAAAATTAATGTATTATTTCTAAACTACTTATACTACTCTAATATATTCATATAATTATATAACAGTACTATTATTATTATTATTATTATTATTATTAGAAGTACATTTGTGTACATACAGTAGTAATATACAGTATTTGTGTTGTTAACTCTTTAAGCATAAGGGAAAATGGCATGTTTCTGGCAGAAGAACAGTTAACTTTTGTTTGTATTTGTTGATTTTTTCTTTTTTCTTCTTTTATTAGTTACATCTCATGTACTGTATACATGTTACATTCAAACTTATATACATTAACCCCTTCAACACATATACACAGGACAGTTGTAGAATTTTTTTAAAATAAAAAAGCCATCTCTGATATATACAGTTCACAGTCACCTCATTTGTAAACCCCCCTAATCAAGCACAGCACAGGTTAATATCATTCTGCCCATTGTTCCAAACAATACTGATGGTGAGACTCAAATCTGACAAGTGCAAGTGAAAAAACACAGCTATTATACCCAACAATCATCTCCTCACTTGCGCTCCAGACTGACATTTAGTGTCTCACATTAGAGCTCTAATTAGCAGCATATGGTTCCAGCATCATAGCAAAGCAGGTTAATGGACTGGGCTCTAACGAACCGCCAATGCTTACGAACAGTAAGTGCTGCAATCAAACCCTCAAATTCTGCATCTATCTTCACCATTAGTATTCATAACACGCAAGATGTATATGATCCCTCATCAGCACATTTACTGTGCCAGACATTACATTATGGATAGGCAATATGGAAATAAAACTATATCACAATATGTTATGGTATAGATATCAGTTATGATATTTCATATTTATCCAATGAGAGACAGATAACAGTCCTGCTTTCCTGGAGAGAAGGGTTATCTTTCCTATTATGATTTTAATGTAAAGAATATGATGCTTGCATAATCAATATCTGTTTTAATTCACACTGAGAGCTACACTAGAGGGCGGAACCATGCAAAATCTCCATATATGCTTCAAAGAAATAAAGACATCCAGTTATTGTATAGATAAGTAAAAAGATGATGGAAAATGTTAAACATAATCAAACATGAAGACAATAAACACATTTGTGGCAATAATAGTTTACTTTAGTTTATTTACTGTATAGTTTGTTTATCTATCAAGCTTAACATTTATAAAGTTTGTTATATATATATATTGTCAGTAGACAGAGGGTGCTGTCTACATTTTATGAATCTGAAATACATTGTATAGTTTAGGTTTTGTTGTTGCAGGTATGTCTTAAAGATCACTTGGTCCCATGTACCTGACCTAAACCCAACCAATAGTGTTTTCAAAAGCAAATATAAAAAAAGTGCAATGTGACCACTTAGCTTTACCTTGATTAAACATTGCTTTTGTAAAAATGCTCTTTACAAAACCATACAAAGTAAGCTACCAAGCAAACTGACCATCACACTATGCATCACACTACCATAAAGATAGATAGGTGAGGCAAACCTTTTCCATTTCAAATCATAGACATTATTAAGTTGTTTTGTGGTATTTATTGGTGTTTTTCTCTGTAATTTTTTCTTTGTTAATTATCATAAGTGTAAAAAGGAACATAAATTAAAACTCTCACCATTTGCCATAATGCCCCGTAGCATTCAATTCACTAGGAAACTGCAGTTAAACATGAATATGGGGAAATAAGAGTAAGAGGAAATAAGTTTTTTGAGATTTCAAAGGCAAAAGAACATATTTCCAATGAGTCTCTGTTGATACAATTGTATGATTTCTTCTGCATTTTGTGAAATTAAATGACATCTGGCCACAAAAATAGTTAGTTTTAAATGTTTGACTGACTAAGTGAATTTGAAAAAAAAAACTCATATTGTCAAACTGTCAATGTTTCTTTTAAACCAAAAACCATTAGAATATTAGAAAAAGATCATGTTCCATAAAGACATTTAATAAATTTCCTACCGTAAGTGAATCAAAACTTCATGTTTTATTAGGATGCATTGCTAAAACTTAATTTGGACAACCATTAAGGTGATTTTTTTTATATAATAATAAGATTCCTTTAAACGCTAAGATATTAAAAATAGATGTATCCTTGGTAAATATTGTCCTAAAAAAATCATACAGAAGTGGGAAGCTTATTTATTCACCTTTCAGAAGACTGGTTTTGTGGTCCAGGGTCATAAATCTCTTTGATAATTAATTTATCACACATTTATCAAACCAGCTCCAGACTATAAAGGCAGATTCCAGATAGTTTTATCATTATTATCACTAGAAGATTTTTTTTACTGGAATATTACAAATAATAAGACATTGTTCATCTCTACTTTGCATGAGCAGATTTTCACACATCTTCTGTAGAGCTCTTCTTATGCCTCCATAATCACGTCTTTTTAGCTAATCTCTCTGACGCTTGGATGAAAATCATTATGCCATGTGGGAGGGACATGCACAATGACTAAGCGCCTCTGTTTTCACTATAAAACTGCTTGATTGGTTAGGAAGTGAGAAAGCAAGGTTGACATGGCTTTTTGTTGACGCCTGTGAATCACACGAAGCATCAACATCTAAAGGCAAAAAATAACATGCACGCCTCACAATGACAGGTCCTTTAAAAGCACTCAAATGCACTGTGCGAACAACGTTTAATCACGACGCCACATTTATGCATCGAACTAATGACTTTTTGTATCATAAGTCGATTGAAAAACAACAAAGTGGTGCTTGCATATGAACCTTTTGCTAGCTGACACAATGCTAAAGGGCTGTGTATTGTTGGCTGAACATTATTATGCAGTTGCTAAGGTGTTTTGTGAGGCTATTAGCATGTTGATATGCAGTTGCTAAGATGTTCTTGGTTTCTACGTGATTGATTTGGCCTAAATCCAAAAAGTCTACTCCCAAGTCGCTATGATACTCTGGCCTATATGGACTGGGGTTTTTCTTCAGCATCTATGAGTTATTGCTGGATATATAAAAGTGAGGAATTATGTATTACATTGCCACACCTTTAATTGCATTAAAGCTGAGAGTTTTTTTGTGTATTTTTATTACATACAAAAAAAAATATATATTTTTTAAATGAATAATAAATAATGACTTCTAAGTTGTTTAAGTTGTTAAATGTAAAAATACAATTAGTTAATCTATATTTTATAGATTTATCTAAATTTAATATTATATAATAGTAAATACTAAATATAATAGAAAAAAAAAGGATATAAAACTTTAAATACTAGGGCTCCACGATATCAGATAAATCTCATATTGTGATATATTTCTGTGATAAATATTGTGATATGAATACAGCTTCACAATATAGTTTAAATAGCTATTTGACAGTTTTCTGGGGAGTCTAAGAGTATTCAGGTACAGAAAATTAATAATATTATTGCAAAATAGTGTTTTTCTTACTGTGGTTTGTCTCAATTCTAGACCAAATTTTGTCTCAACTCAAGTCCCCTTTGAACTTTTACCTTCTGGTCGATGCTACAGAGCACTGTGCACCAGAACAGCCCGACACAGAAACAATTTCTTCCCTCAGAAAATCCATACATGAACACTTGATGATAGTAATTGTGAAACAAACATCACTACTTGCTATACACTTTTTACACACATACACTTATTTAACAACATACTAACGACATACATGTCAACTTGCACATAACAGCTGCACATATAACTATGGATATAGTAATATACCTGTCCTTACACTTGTGAATTTGTATATTTGCATTCACTACTTACTTCTATTTTCAAAATATATTTATTATCTGTTTTTTTGTCCGGTCTCAGTAATTATGTTGCACTGTAGAAGCTCTGCTACGAAAACAAATTCCTCATACGTATGAACATACCTGGCAATAAAGCTCTTTCTGATTCTAATTCTGATTCAAATTTCTAAAAATTCTTAGATCAAGTAAAAAATATTGTTTTATTTTTACCGTCAGAAGACATAAGTCATAATTAAGAGCTTTAAGTTAAACTTTAGAGTTTTTCCATATAACAAGCAAAATTATCTGCCAATGGGACTAGTAAAATTATTTTATTTTTACATTAAAATGTGGATATTTGAACTAGAATCAAGATAAAAAAAATTCAAAGAAAGAAAAACCTTTATTTGCATAACTCATATACATATATACATAATTGAATACAATTCATCTTTGCTACACCTCCAAACATCATATTTTTTGTCTAAATATTTTTGAAAAACTCTCTTGAAATGTAGTCATGAGTGTTAAAAAACATACATATGATAAACTTTCACTCTATTATGGTTAAACTTAGCAGTTAGGTCAGCTATGATTCAGACTCAACGTTTCAGATCCTGTGATATGACTATTGCGGATGCTCGATATTGAGGCTAAAATGATAAATTGTGCAGTCCTAACAAATAGTGAAAACAGAATTTAAAATCAATCATCTTTCAATTATTCATTATCTTATGACATGATACTGTTGCATTGCAGAGCTTATTTTTATAAACATATTTCTAAAACAGGCTGCTTTTTAATTTCAGCTTTCTCACCACTGATTTTTTGTATTTAGTTTTTGAGAGAAAATAGTGCAGTTAACATCTATTTACATACTCAACTAAACATAGTTCCCAGCAGTGTGGATGCCATTAGGATGTTCATTATGAGTGCATCACATTGCTAACATTAATTTCTAACTAAGGAAATAGAACTTTTAATTATGTTCATTGACTCCCGTTCAGTCTCTTGTAAGTTACATGTGCAGGAGTGTGAGAAAAAGCAATAAATGGCTGCATGCAATTTATTCAACAGCCATCAGACTTTAAATTCTACATACAGCCACTTTAAACCAATCAGGGATCTTTTTAATAGATTGAAAACTAAATGCATATTGTGCTACAGGAATGTACTAAAATATTGATGAGGTTCAATACCTGAAAAGCTATGTAAATCTAATGTTAAACTATTCAAAAGGACCTTAATCTTTATCAATTATTAAAGTGAAAGGGGTGCTCTGGGGGAAAACAGCAATCGTGTTGAATTAGGAACTAGTGAACCTCACATTTCAATTTAATGTTCTTATTTTTAACAGGGTAATCCCATCAGCCTCTACTAGGATGTGCAGTGAATAACAACATCTCAGATCTACTCCATACATGCTATTGAGGTAAAATATATATACAGCTAAGAAAAAATTTAGGGGACCACCTGAAAATTGAGTTAACATCGAGTGTGTTTACATGGACACCAATAATCCAATTTTAATACAATTAAGACAATACTCTGATTAAGAGTCTACCATGTAAACAGCAATTTTTGATTAATTTAATCTGACTAAGGTCATAATAAAAAAAAAAATCGAATTAAGACGTTAAGTAGCCTATGTAGTGGCATTATTAAAGTGCAGTCCAGACATGTAAACACCTTAAACTATTACTGTCATGTAAGATCTTTTGTGACAAGACATTTTGTGACAAGATATTCCATACACACATGGCTGTTTGACACTATTCTCTGCACCTATCAAGTCAGTAAAGGACCACAAATACATCGCAAAATGCGGAGGTGCTTTCTCCCACACGGCATGAAGTATCAAATTCTATTAAAACAACATTCTTCCAGCAGTTCATACTTGCGTCCAATATCTCGTTTGTCACAGGGGGCATGCATGAAATGTTCACGAATTAAAGTGAAAGTGCAGTTAAAGTCGAAAAAATAAAAATAAAACACCCGAAATTACTTGAAACTCCAGAGGAAATGCAGATAGCGTGGTGACGCATTGACGTTAATTGAATCATGTGCTATAACATGTATAACTGGATCATGAAAGCAACTTTCAAAAAGCAACTCATGTAAACACCTTAATCATATTATTGTCTTATTTAAATTAAGGTAAATAATTTGATAGTCACTAAAAACACTTTTAATAATTAATTAATAAAGCTATTGGGTTGTTCTATTGGGTTACACTTAACATTTGTTGGGATGTTTCTATAACACCTCAACCAGATATTCCAACAGTTAATCTAAACAGCTACACCTGAAGATACTGAATATGCATGTTTTTTTATGTCCAACCGGGGCTCATTGTGGAAACGTAGCCCCGCGGACGTTTCTGCGGACCGCGATCTACGTCCCGGGAGGTATGTATTTGAGCGTTTTTTTGTTTTCGTTCGCGCCCGCGTCCGCGCCGTTCTCGCGTGAAAAGCCGCCGGATCGGCCGACTCAGCCACCCTCCTCTGCCTCCTCCTCCTTCCCTAAACCCGAGCGACGGTTCTCAAAAGCCGTCCAGAGAAAAAAAAAAAGCAAAAGCCCTCGTCTTCGATTTCGACCGCGTTTTCGGATCCCGCCGCGTTCTCGCCCTTATTTTTCGGATTCCGTTTTTCGTCTTACCTGATTTCCGGAGCCTGTTGTTCCCCGGACTCGATCCCGGTCGTCGTCCCCACGGCCGGCTCCTCCTCCTCCGGGGCCTCCGCTCCGTCAACGCAATGCTGTGAGCTAAGCGGACAAACTGGTTGCATCGGGAAAGCCCTCCACTCGGAGGCGAGCCGTCGGCCGGCGAGCGCGAAGAGGAGGGGCGGAGCGGCGCCACACCGCCCCGCAGCGTTCGCTCGAAAAAAACTAAACGCGGCCTTACGTACCTCCAGCCACGTAAATCGCGGTCTCCAGAAACGTCCGCGGGGCTACGTTTCCAGAATGAGCTTGGGTTGTTTTTTTCTTTTTACAAAGTGACTTCGTGCTGTAATACAGTTAGTTTGCTTCTGATTGACTTCCACCTGTTTCAGGAAAATGACATTTGGTTTTTTTTCACCAAATACTGATTTTAAATAACATTTAATATGACATTTTGCAGGTGATATGGTGGCTCAGTGATCCCTTGTTTAAGCAGGTTTCCTCCGGGTGCTCCGATTTCCCTAACACTCCAAAGTCATGCAGTATAACTGAATTGAACAAACAAAATTGTCTGTAGTTTATGAGTGTGTGTGAATGAGCATAAAACATATGCTGGAATAGTTGGCTGTTTGTTCCACTGTGGTGAACTCTAAAATAGAGACTAAAGGCTACTTTATACTTCTGTGCCAAGCACACTCGTATGCTCTGGCGCTGTCGCATACTCCTCGCCGTGGCTGAAGCCAACGCTGATGTGCACCTCCCAAAAATGTAACTACACATCGTAATGACAAGAACCGCAAGCTCTGTGATTGGTGGGCTTGGTAGAGCTGATGAGTGTGGGCAGGGCAGAGAGCCGTATAAACCCGTTGGAGGGAGTGTCGAGTCCTGTGGAAAAGCTCCAATTGGAAACATTTGTTTTGTGTTTATCTTATGATTAAAATTGTTGCATGTCCGCCAGTTCCTTTTACAGAATGAGTGAGTTTTAGCGACTTGTACTTTAAGGTAGCATTCAGAAAAAACAAAACACCTACAAAGAAACTCGACACAGAGAAACATAACAATCTACTGCCAACTATCGTTTCGGAATTGTTACTGGAGAGCAACACAAACAGCATACAGAAGTATAAATTCACGACTATGGACAAGGATCACGACGATCACTTAATGCAGAATAAACCAGCCTTAAGCTAAAGAAAAATGAATGAATGAATGAAATTAAATTTTTTTTGAACAAAACAAAAATTATATTTTACTTAAAAAAAAGAAAATACTGAGAAACAGAATTTTTAAGATGTCTGTATTTTTTTCCATAGCTATATATATATATATATATATATATATATATATATATATCTTAGATTTGAAATATTTTCCTTTTGTTGAGTGTCTCACATAAACCCGCAATAATGCTTTCAGCTGAGCCTATAAGTAAATTCATTCCAGTCTACAAAGCAAAGATTTAGAAAGTCCATGGGAAAATATACATGTTTGCTTTCTGAAAAGTCCAGCCCCTTTCTCTTTTTTTATATCCACTGGGAATAACCGAGAGTTACCTTCAATTGTGAGAGCCATTTCAATTGGCGAAGTTATACAAGCACAGGCACCAAATCCAAGTCTGCTCACTTCCTCTCGTTGAAAGTTTTCCAGTCACCTAAGCGTATCCAGGACTACCCACCCATTAGAATATAAATGAATCCTCTGCCCGGCTGCCGCGGTTGTCACAATGTCACCCACCTCCCCTATACCCACTGACTTCTCCTTCATTTGGTTTCTCTGCGAATGACATGGGGGTAAACATGATGCTGGTCTGCAGCGGTGTGAGAGAACTCCTGATGGGCCGAGACTCTAAAGGACCATGTGTTGCGGTTTTCTGGGGGAACAGAGGGAGACGTGTTCGGCCCTGTTTTATTCTGTAGGAGCTATGAAAGCGTGAGCTGCAGGAAACTCTTTTGACATGACGGGAGCAGGGAGAAGGACGCAGCCCAGCGGTGGGGTGAGGGTTTGACATAAACAAAAGGCATCTCTTCATAGATGTCAGAACTGCAGGAGAGTTTCACGGCTGAGGACCAGCAAAATGAGGGGAAAATAGTAGTAATCTCAAACTAAAAGAAGGAATAGAGATTTGCTGCTTGTTCAGAAACAAAATAATTCTTGAAGTTCTTTCACAATTTATTGTTGTAGCAAACTGAAATGTCTTTCTGAATTTTTGTACGCTTTTTTTAAATAATAGTTAACCTAAAAATACGCACATACAGTAAACCATGCACACTGAGTCTTTGAGCATTAATCAATTTGTTGTGGAAAAAAAAATCACATAATGAAATATTCATGCAGTGATGCTCGTGTTCTCTTCGCTTCTCAAAAAAGAAAAGGAAAGAGGAAATACTGTATTGTTTACGTTAAATTTAATTGATCCTGGACAGAGCCTCCCAGCAGCAGAATGTGAAAGGTGAGCGGTTGCACGGCAGGCATTCCCACACATCCCACACAATCTGTCTTTATGTTCTGGACTTTGTTTGCCATAAAGTGCTCCATGGTGCGAGACGAAGTTGAGATGCTAATTTGTCAGATGCCATTCTAGATTTTGGCTTTCAGTAGCACGGTTGGCTGTGGATTGTCAAAATATCTCTCAAAACACCAGCAAAGGATGCGGAAAAACAGAGAAAAACATGCTTCTGATACAAATTAATATTTGAATAAAAGATTCTGAGGTAGTGTGTAAATGTGACTGACACAACATGAGGTCATATAAATTTTTTAGCGTACAATATTTCAGACTCCAATGAACTTAAGCGGGGTCTCTGCAGGTTTCATCAAGTAAATTTTAAAACTTTTTAAAACCCTTTTATGACCATTAAGAATTAAATTTTAGACTTATACAGGGCTAAACAGTAATGATTATTTCCAATGGCCCAGTTGGGCCAATGGATTTTTTTTTTTTACTGTAAATAGTTTTTGTATCACTGAAAGATAACGTTAAGAGTAAATTGATTTATAGTTATGATAAGGAGCTATGTAACTGTTTTTAATTTTCTTTCCTTTAATTTATTAAAATGAATTGTTGGTGATTGGATGGTTGCCGGCCCAATAGGGTAGCTTCACTTGGGTAGATGAAAAGTAAGACCTGTTTAAAATGATTTAAGACATATTACCACAATATTTCAGTAAATTTAAGACTTTTTAAGGCCTAAAATTTTGTTTTTGAAATTTAAGACTTTAAGTCTTTTTAAAACCCCGCTGTTAGGATTGTAGAAAAATCTAATTTAAAGTAGAAAAAGTACGTAAGTAAGTAGTAAGCATGTAAAAAAAAAAAAGCTAATTATTTTGCGATTGGGGCAACATGAAGATTGTTGATATAACTAACTGGTTGGGTGTGTAATTCCCAGCATACTTTGCATGGGAATGCATTCAGGTGAAAAATGTTGTCTGAAATCTTAGAGGTGTTTTAAGTGAAAAGAACAGTTTGAAGAAAACGACAGTTTAATCTTCACATATTTTTGAGATTTAGAATACTTAAGTTTTGAGTTTTAAGGTTAGACTTACAAGGTGCATATGTAACAAATAAAAACTTATTAGTAAAGCTTGAACTGCAACCGCTAGCAGAACATTCTTGTTGTGATTGATACACAAGATCATTAAAATAATTTTTGATTTAAAAAAAAAGTTGCTATTTGGTTCCATTAAGCCAAAATAACTTCATTTCAATGTGTCATAATTAGATTCTTTTACACCAAAGGTCTTTTTTGAGTTCACTTTCTCAAAGGTAAAAATACAATAACTTCAAAGCGATGCGAAGAGGAGCACTGACACTGGAGCACGTATAACGTAAAACCTTATTAATGCAGGTTCACAAACCCACAGCTTTTGATCTCGTGTTTTGATGTTGTGGACCAGCGTGAGCCCTGCCCAATTGGACTGAGGATCTATCAGAGGTGTCCAGCGTTGAGAGGGAATCTCTCTGATCAATGGCTGCCCCTGGCTGATGAGCCATCTTTAATATTTCAACTGTCTGGGACTCACAGCTCTTTTTGAGCTCTTTTAAAGAGACCAGATGATGCCGCAATCCAATAACCCACAGTTAGGGTTAAGAGAGCTGCATGCAGAGTACAGATATAAATTGTCTGATTAGTTGAATTGTCAAAACAAAGATTTTTAAGCTTTTTCTTCCTAGCAGGTAGGTGTAAGTGCACAACTTTTCAGCTAATTAAATGAATAAAAAGATTCAAATACTTGTACAATGTTTCAATAAAAATAAAAAAGTATCACAGCTTCAACAAAAACATATTACGAGCACAAAAGATTTTAAATTGTTACTTAAATACATACATAAAAAATATGAATCTTAAAAACTCTTCATAAATTATTAAACTTAAGAAATATCATGAACTAACTGGGCATACTTTTACTTTCTGTTCATTGAAATTTAAGCATTAAATATTTATTTAATATATTAATATACATTTACTATTATACTAGTTATACTAGTTATGCTATTTTGAAATTAAAGGGCTGCTATTTTACCCCATTTTCAAGGTTTAAGATACGTTGTTTGTGTCTCCAGATGTGTCTGTAAAGTTTCAATAACACCTATCAGATTATTTATTATAGCTTTCAGAATATTGGAATTTCTGCTCTGAACATAATGTAGCTGCTTTTGTTGCCTGTGCCTTTAATGCTAGTTCTCTCCGCCTACTGTTCCCACGTGTCTGTCAGATTGTGCCTCAGTTTCCGCCTCAGCTGCGTCAGATAAACAGCACAGTGACAGACATGAAGGAAGCAGATCTCATGTAACGTTTGTGAGAAATATTACCATAAGATTTTCCCAATGATTATTTGATGCATTTGTTGTGGAGTTTATTCAAGCCTTTTTGCGATGATGAGTTACACACAAAGTTGTTACAAAGTTCACGCACACACACACACAGCATACACACACACACACAGCATACACGTTTAACTTTGCACTGTTTTTGCATGACAAAAATCTGTTATGTTTATGCAAAAAAATAAACCTGATTTAATGTTCACAAACCAGGATTGAAGCGTCTTCTTTTATAATTGTACTGACATGCCGCTGTGGTGATGAATTACAGTGATTTTACGGTCTTTAACTTACTTGATGATCACAGAGAACTGAACAGATCTTTTAATCCCAGTTGCTTTGCGCACATCCTGTCAATCAGTTCAGTGGGCGGGGAAACCACACTCAAGAAATTTAAAAAAAGAGACTCATTGTGTTTCTATCACACCAATATGACTGTGGACACACTATACCTAAACACAGTTCTGTCCAAACAGCTTACAAAGGATGATTTAAGGTGCCCTTTAAATGACAGTTGCTATTTTAAACCGACTGCTAAAAAACCCCAAAAATATTTGAAGATCATTTCTGTCTTCCTTAAATCAACAATGTCTAAAGATATAAATTAAAAATTAACAATTTAATCAAAATCTGATTAAGGGAACAACAGCTGAAAAAAAAATTTCTTTGGTTTGCATCAAAGAGTCAAAACATGAGCTTAATTTGGACTATCAATGTTTTTGTACATGTAAATGTGTTTGTTATTTGACTATTAATTATAATTAAGGTTGACATGAGGAACATCCTCCCTCAACACTGAGAGACCGTGACATTCTAAAACCTGCTAATCAAGCTTTCTATGCTAATCAAAGTCCTGCAGCATCCCAGCCAAACACTCACCACAGTGTCAACATTCCGCATCCAGTTGATCCATGAGGAATTCTTAAGGAATATATTGATGTCATTAGTATTCCATTGAGTTAATGCTGTTTCCCCCAATGGGCCCTGCAGGGCAAGGTTAGTACAGAGGCGAACAGCCATTCAGAAGAGGGAATACAAAAGCCTGCCACTTGTGATACAAAAGTGTTCCGCTGCTTCTTAAAAAAGCAGTCAGCATAACATTTTGTCACCAGTCAATTCTGAAATTAGGGGTGTCAAAATTAATTGTTTCTTCGGTGCACCACGATGCAAACGTGGACAATTCGGTATCGGTTCAGTAATAATCATAAACAGTTATTATGTACTGAGGACATTTATCTCATATGCGCTCTGTCGCGAGGGAGGCAAGCGGGAGTATTTACAACGATCCAATGACTTAAAACTCATAAACTGTGCACAATTTCACTGTGTGTGTTTGCTGAATTAGTCTTTCGCTGATATTTACAGCAGAAGCCCCTATTTCACTGCGATTGAGAGAATGAAAGTACTCCATTTCTCTCTATCTCTTTCTCACTCTCTCTCACACACACACATACACACACTGTGGCCCATTTGACCTGCTGGCGTGACTTTACTTTCGGCTATTTGACAGCGTTACTTCTAGATACAGACACGAGAGCATGTCTGCAGAGTTTTCTCCACCTTGTATATCATGGATCAGCTGTGATCACCGCTGCCGCCTGCAGATGAGTATCACTCACCTATGAAGAGCGCAACGCGCAAGAGCCAATCGCAACCGTTTTTGTTGAGGGTGTGACCAATCAAAGGGGTGTAAGAGAACTAGACAAGGATCAGAAAGCGAGCTGGATAATTATGTTAGTTTATATTATTTGCTAAATGCTGGTGTTTTTTGAAGGTACAGTTCATATATCTGACTGTTTGTTTTAAATGACAAAATTGTATTACAAATAGTATATAAATATTAATATATTCATATATTTTAATACAAGAATTGCTGCTGTGAAGAAAATAAAAAACTGTGTATGAAAAGCACCTTCAATGCACCGTGATGCACCGAGATATCGAATTAAACCGAATCGATGGCATGATAATAATCGTAACCGAACCGAACCATGAGACTAGTGTAGGTTCACAGCTCTATCTGAAATGTTGGGTTATTCGACTTTTCATAAACAAGTTTATTTTCCTAAAAATACACTTTTAAGTGTCCTTTTGCCACAATGCATATATTTGTGTCTTTTAATTCCGAATTCAATCACAATATCTATTTTTAAAGGCCTTTTTTTTTACACTTCAATGAACCAAACCTTACAGCTTTGTTGATTTTTGAATCCTAAATGTCTTTTAAAGAGCAATTTGTTTATACATAATTTGCCTAATTATAAACAGCACATTTCTCTCTCTATATATAAAAAAAACCTATATTTGCTTATTGCTAATTGCTAATATGCTTAATATACACTGATCTGCCACTTTATTAGGTACACTTTACTAGTACTGAGTTGGGCCAGCTTTTGCCTTCAGAGCTGCTTAATACTTTGTGGCATAGATTCAAGGTACTGGAAATTCCTCAGAGATTTTGGTCCATATTGACATGATAACATCACACAGTTGTTGCAGATTTGTCAGCTGCTCATGATGTGAATCTCCTGCATGGAGATCTGGTTACTGTGGAAGCCATTTGAGAACAGTAGACTGTTTGTCATGCTCAAGAAACCAGTCTGAGATGATTCACGCTTTATGACATGGCACCTTATCCTGCTGGAAGTAGCCATCAGAAGATGGGTACACTGTGGTCATAAAGGGATAGAGATGATCATCAACAATACTCAGGTAGCCTCAACTGCTAGACCAAATGTGTCCTAACAAGTGTCTTAAAAAATATCTCCCACACCATTGCACCACCACCAGCCTGAATCATTGATGCAAGGTAGGATGAATCCTTGCTTTTATGTTGTTAAAGCCAAATTCTGACACTACCATGAGAATTTTGCAGCAGAAATCGAAACCCATCAGACCAGCAACATTTTACCAATTTTGGTGAGCCTGTGCAAACTGTAGCCTCAGTTTAGTACTCTGGTAAGTATAGTACTCTGTGCAGTCCCACTGATCCATAACAACAGGTACCAAAAGGGAAATTAAGAGGAACAGAGAAACTCTACGGAAGAAAGGAGCAAATTAAAGGGGAGAGGAGTGAGAATTAGACAGTGGAGAGGAGCAGACCCCTCTTGAACAATGCTGTCAGTCTGGGACTCGATCCCAGCCTCTACATGGGAACACAGTGTTGTCTGTGCTTGGCTCCAGCACTCTGTGAATAAAGAACAAGGATTGTGGAGCAAGATGTTAATGGCACATTTGCTGAATGCTTACGTGCTTTCTACAGCTCAAGTATGCTTTTTATTAACTGATGGATAATGTGCCCCGTTAGAAAAGGGAAATCACTATAAAACTGATTTATATTGTAAGAAGCACAACAAATGTGTCTGAAAAGTATGTGTTTTAAAGCTGTGTAAAAACTGTAGGAGCTTATTTGTTGTCTCAAAAAATATTTTATCTTGTCTGAAAATATATAATTGTCTCTGTTACGCTGATAAAGCTCAGTTTGATTTTGTGTTAGTAACGTTTTGTTTACTTTCATTGGAAAAAAAAAAACATGCCAAAGAAATGATGGCACAAATGAATGACTAATGAACATTTACAGTATAAATGCTCTTTATGATCAAAGGGTCTTTCTATTTTAATAAGCACTGTTCCGAACTGATATTAGGCTCATTTCAACAATCTAGTGATTTTGGATCTGGCCAACAAACCTGCAATGAAAAGATGACTGAAATTGAATCATTCTGAGCTACTCTACACAGTGAAACGAAACGCATTTATTATATTAAGAAGAGGTTGAAAGACAAATTTAATATAGAGATCATCATTGTGGCATTAAATAAAATAGTTATATGAATAATAGAAAGAAAATGAGTACAAGGAGAAATTATGTTTGAGGTGAACAATAGTAAGAGCAATAAATGGAAATAAAAATATATATATGTTAAATGATATAGGAAGCCATGGGACAGCAGTGAAATCATTCTTAGGGAACTTCTGCAAATAATGAGGGTAAAAAATGATCAATATTTCAATAAAGTAAATTTAGTCTTAATTTCCCATTTAAAAGAAGAGTTAATAGTTAAAAAACCTCTACGTTTAAAAACCTTTTTTCTCAGCCTTCTACAATTTATGTTCAGTTGTATTACTTTAAATAATACTTCTTAAACAATAATTCTGAAGAGACACATTCATGTTAAATAGTAAATTATTATTATTATTATTATTATTATTATTATTATTATTATTAACAAATAAACAATGATGAGTTAACACAATCAGAAGAACAACCAAATATGAATGCCATGCAAAATCAAACTTGACTCACTGGTTTTTTATTGAAGCTCAAGAGTTGCTGCATGACACACAAAAACAAACCTCATTGGTTTGCGCGCATAAATAGTAATAAAATAATTGAATCCACTTAATTAATATACTTTTTTTATGTCTTCATGGAATGTTTTGAAGAGTTTTGGCTGAACAGACTTTGGTTAAAGAGACAGAAATCTCTGAGACACTGTCAAACCCAAAAAGTTAAAATAATTCAAACCATTTGAGGAAACCGATTGCAGCAAATCAATTTCAAATACAACAAAGATAATGATAATAAGTACATAAAAATTACCTTTTGCCTTCATTTACTCATGCTTGACTTTAAATGAAGATAAAATAATTTTTTGGGGGGTAAAATTTCCCTTTAAATTATAATTCAATCTTGAATAAGTTATAATTATAATCTTAAATCCTGTTATTATAGTTGTGTCAATATATATATATATATATATATATATATATATTATTATATATATATTTTTTTATATTTATATGTATTTTTTTTCACAAGAATCATCGAAAAGAAAAAAACCTTTTGGCTGGGCTTCTTTAGTTAATGTGGAGTTGTTGACAAAGATAAAATGTTATAATCTTTTTCACATTGGAAATAAAGCAGTGGTGTTGGGCCATGTTTCTGCTGACCTTAAAATGAGCTCCAATGCAAAAGGCAGGTGCTTCCAGGATTTTTCATGAAAAGGGTTTTCACAGTAGCCTAATTTCTTTTCAATTACACAAACCGCTGCTGTCTAATAGCCCCAATGTGTGATGTGTTGTTTGAGCTTTTGTATGATCATACCACACGCTGCCATTACAGCTAGAGGAGCTCAATGTGTCAACTAAATGAATAGTAAGCCTTCAATACAAATAAACAAGGTTTCAAACATATTAACTAATATCTCGTTAGCAACTAAGTCATAAATATTAAGTATTGTTGCAACTGTGTGCATATTGCTGTTTCTATCATTTAAGAGAGATGATTGCCACCTGAATTTGATCAGCGCCTGAAGAGCTCCTCTTTCTGATTCACCACCATTATTTGTGCTCGAGCATATGACCAACAATCACGACAACAGTTCAGGAGAGATGCGGCACCAAGATCCATAATTAAAAATGTTTAAAGGGGAGTGTTTAATGTTTAATGATGTAAGAGAGGAAAATTGTTAATTTATTTAATCATTGCTATTTTGCAGCGAATAGTTTATTTAGAGACTTTAAAAATCGTAAGCAGCTTTTGTTCATTGTTTTGGCCTTGCTCCCTCCTGAAGTTTTATACTCACTTTATGTTTTGAAAGTTTTGTTTAGTGCGTCACGATGGTGCAGTGGGTAGCATGATCGCCTTGCAGCAAGACGGTCACTGGTTAAAGCCCCGGCTGGGTCAGTAGGCACTTCTGTGAGGAGTTTGCATGTTCTCCCCGAGTTTGCGTGGGTTTTCTCTGGGTGCTCCAGATTCACCCACAAGTCCAAAGACATGGGGGTAACGGTGAATTGAATTAGCTAAATTGGCCGTAGAGTGTCTTTTTGAGTGTGAGAGTGTATGGTTGTTTCCCAGTGTTAGGCTGCAGCTAGAAGGGCATCCCCTGCGTAAAAAAACACATGCTGGAAAAGTTGGCGGTTCATTCTGCTGTGGTGACCCCTGATTAATAAAGGGACTAAGCTGAAAAAAATGAATGAATGAAGTTATGTTCATTTAATCCTGCTGCAATAAATTCTGTTATATTTTGCATCAATCGAGTAGTGATTATTGAGCAGAACATTGGGCAAGGGCTTAACAAGGTGGATTTCATTTAAAAAGGTTTCTTTTAACATTTTTGTTATTTATTTATTTTTGCTATTTCTGCCCATCCTGCTAGGGGAGAACGTAACAGGCTTAAACGAGCAATAATCTACTACAGTAACCACTCACGCTACTGCAGTCACAAAAAGTAGAGGTCTTTAGATAAGACACAGCATGCCAAAAAATAAATAAATAAATAAATAAAAACCATTCACTTGTCAATTTTATAAGTGTTTTTTTTAACTCAAAATACACATAATCTTTTTTTTATTATACACTTTAGCAACGTGTTTAGCTATCAGTTGCATTCTTTAAGGTAATTTTTTTTGTCCTCCTACACCAAGTCATAATTCTCAGCATCATTTACATAGGCTGTTCACATTATTATCAGAATCATGAAGTGATACAAAGAGATTCCCCAAATCCTCTCAAATAAAGTTAAATTTTATGACAAAATTGATGGCAATAAATCAACAACAACAAAAAAAAAACAACCCGACTCCATTCAATTAGTTTTTTGCTAAGCCATTGATGCAAACTAACAGATAATTAATGTCATAATGCAAAATTTGCAATAGGGCTGGGCGATTAATTAAAGAGTAATCGAAATTCACATTAAGAACCTATAATTGATAAATTTTTTCCAGGTCAATTTTTTCAATTACTTTCCCTATTGTGTGTGGAGTGATGTGACCAAGCTCAGTTGAGGCTGATTTATACTTCTGCGTCGAGCGCAAAAGTGTGGGCCGGCTCAGCCTTCACGAGCTTGCATACCCGTGCACCCTGTAAAAAATGTACGTTTGCATTAGATTGACGATAACTGAAAGCTACGCGGAAGAGCATGTTCTCCCCGTGTTCGTGTGGGTTTCCTCCAGGTGCTCCGGTTTCCCCCACAGTTCAAAGACATGTGATTTGGATAAGCTAAATTGACCGTAGTGCATGTGTGTGAATGAGTATGTATGGATGTTTCCCAGAGATGGGTTGCAGCAGGAAGGGCATCCACTGCGTAAAAAACATTTTTTGGATATGGCGGTGGTTTATTTTGCTGTGGCGACCGCAGATTAATAAAGGGACTAAGCCGAAAAGAAAACAAATGAATAAATGAGTTCAAATATTTAATTAATTGAGATTTTGATTTTAGGCCAAATCACCCAGCCCTAATTTGCTTACACAAACATAATTATATTATATATTATATATTGTAGCTTGAAATATATATTTTTTTAAACCCTTAATATAATCAATCGACTGGGGAAGTATAGTATTTTGTTTTTACCCTATTCACCTGCTGTGTCTCGCCATAAGTGGCCACTGTCTTCCTTTCCAATGGCATCCAGCACTAAAGAGTGGGCTGGAAGACGTCGAGACGGCATTGACATTTCCCCCCCTAGCGTCAAATTTGGAACAAAGGGTGAATGGCTTCCCCTCCCTTAAGGAGGCGTGGAACAATTCTTTCTATTCTAGTCTCTGATTTGCGGTTGAAACTTACGAAACGTAATTGTATTAGTGCAATCCGTATGGAGGGAGTGTAGAGAAGGGGTGGCAAAGCAGAATAGAAATGGAATTTTGATTTAATGAAAGAGAGTAATCCCAAAGCTCTCTGGAGATAATTCGCTTTAAGAGTGAACATTATGCCAGTGCGTGGCTAAGAGGATCACGCCTGTCACACACAGACGAGAGAGGGAAAGATGGAAAGGGTCACTTATGAAGGAGATGGGGAAAAAGTGGGGAGAAATGGAAGATGAAAAGAAAAGAGATGAAAAGACACAATCATCTGGTAGTCTATGTGTGTGATTGAGACCCAAAAATAGAGAAAAATCTATGAATAAATATATTATTGATAATAATATGATTATGTTAAAATAAAAACTTAAAAACTTTTTTTAAAGAGCCAGTTTGAATCAATTATTTTTTAATAATTGTTTAACATACTGTAGGTCTATCAATCAATGTTCAATTTTATTTTATACATTTTTTTACTGTAAACAATACAGTGTTTTAATGCAGTAGATCATCAATTGTACTGAAAAACAGTAAACAAAAGAAATGACTTGCATACCTATTTTAAAAAAATAATAATAGGGGTAGGATGAATTATTTTGGGGAAAAAATAATTATGATACTTTTATTTTTTATATGATTATTTGTTTATTTTTAATATGTATAACTGTTTGTTGAATTTTTTGTAAAAAAAATTTTCTGCTTGCAAATTTATCATTGTAATTTTTGGTAAAATTTTACAGGTCTAATTCACAATATTTTAAATGTTTCCATGTAATTATTTAATTTTATTCATTCTACAAAATTTTATTTGAAAAGTAATATTTAAAATTAAATAAAAAAATTCATGTGTTTTAACAGGCCATTATCCCAATATTTAATTTTTTTCAATTAAATATAACTAATTATATGTGTATAATTAATATGTGTGGTGTTATTAAAATTATTAAACAAAACAGGACATCTATACTGTAACTAAAATAAGTTATGCAATAAGAATGTTTAATTTACTGTAAAATTCTATATTAGCATACATAATGTTTACATAATTTTTAAATAACTCATCATTTTATTTTCCCAGCCCTGGTTGTTGACTGCCAGATGTATACAGTAGGTGATCTTTCGCTACAGTTAGAACACATCATTTGCAATATAAATGTATTGTAAATCATATTCATTTGAGAAATCATGTGTTTTCACTGCATCTTTTACATTTTCCAGCATCTTTTTTTCAAGTTCAACTTCTGATTAATGATCTCTGAATATGTAGGCTTGACCAGCACCTTTGATTAGCAAGGCGCTTAATGTCCCAATGTGGTCAACTGTATGCAACACGGTCAGTGCAGCCCCAACTGAATGCCATTTAAAAGAGTTTAGACAAGAGGCAAATTTTTTAACTAACCAGAATAGATCTGAATCAATATAGCCATTTAAAATAAACAAGACAAAGTTAGTCCGAATGCTATTGCCAATCTAGATCAAAGGCAACAAATTGGTGCAGCTGCTACTACAGAGAGATTTAGTACCAGCGTTAACCATAGCTGAACAAAAATCTGGACAATTAACAATGTTCTCTTTCTCTAAGTTTCTTAAAGAATTCCCATGCTTGAAGAATCTAACCTTGATCCGTTAATCCCATGAACTTTTCCTCTATGACTGGAGAGAAAATTCTGTGAATGAAAACCTAAAGACTTGAGAAGTGTGGCCAACAGACTCTCACATCTACAAACTCACAGCAAAAAGTATTGTACTTTTATAATACCTTTATGTCAAATTATATTTGGAGAAGATTCTGTGGATTGTTAAAACGACTCATGAACTCAGTTTGTCGATTTAAATCAGCTTAACACATTCCTTAATGACTGAAATGAGTCAGTGTTGTGAAATATTTTAATAAAATAGCTCCAAATAAAGGTGGATAAAAACATTGGTGCAGCTCACACTGCAGTGTTTTGTTCCTGAATGAATCTATGTTTTGAACAAATCATTTGAGTCAATGAAGCAGTGATTCATACACATGGAATCTTTTAGCATTTTTATGTAAATCAACTATTTTTATTTATTCATGATAGGCCTAAACATGCCAATACATAAAACATTGTAAAAATATTAATATTATTACATAAAAATATTATACATTGTAAAAAAAAACTTACAAAAATTTAAATGATTATTGAATTTAAATTAAATTGAATTATTGATTATTGAACATTTTTGTGATTTTGTCAACTTGAAAGCAACAACAATATGTAGTTTTTATTATAAACAAGAATACATAAAATGATGCAAAATTAGCTTCAAAAATATCTATAAATATTTTTAAAATACTTGAGCAGTAAGGATAGAAAACCAAAGCAGGGTCACATGAAAAACTCAAATGGTGTTTTAAAACAGAGTAAAAAAAAAAGTGAACAGACAAAATAAACAGACTGAATCGCTTGATGAGGAATTCAACATGCTGAATTAAAGCAAACCCTTCTATTAACAAGCCATGGCTCAATTGTGAACTTGCTCACCCCATTGAAACACAGTCACATTGTGCAAGGGACAATTGTGCAAAGCTCCTTTGAGCCCTTTAGGCAAAGAGGTGACAACTATAGGCTCGAAAACTAAGATTAATGTTTCCCAGTGTCTAAATACCAAACCCACACTCCATAAAGACCTCCCCTTCACTTAACTAACAGCCTTTCCTTCCTCTCTTGTCTTTGGCATGGCATTCACTGTGCCCGCCGCATCATTACTCAGGCTAAAGGCAATAACCTCATTCAGCACTGAATGTTTGGTAACAGTGCCTCTGTTGATGAGTACACAACCAAAGATAACAGTAGAGCCGTGAAGCATTTACCATAGTTTATGCCATTACACCAAGTTCTTTTCTGTATGTCTAAACATTCAATAAAGTTTACATAACAAATTTCTTTTTTTCATCCAAAGCTGTTGCTCTTTATATTACAGCATGTGTAACCTAAGGTTAGGTAACGGGTAGGTTTAAGAGATAGTACTGGTACCTAGTTATAATCCCATTTATGCAATGACTATGATAATGCTCTATGCACATGTGAAACAGGACTGTGAAATAAAGCGTTTCCAAAATAATGGATGATTGTAAAAATACATAATTGTATTATATATTATATATGAATGTATAATGTAATACGTCAAGTGCATTTGAATTATTTATTTAAAACAAAAACACATATTTCTGACATCAATACTTGAACAGTAATGAATACTTGGCATTAAACTGATAACATGTGACAGGTAAAGGCTTTTATAGTTACAAAGGCTACACATCATAATAATTTATTCATACATTAACTTTCTTTTCAGCTTAGTCTAGTCCCTTTATTAATCAGGGGTTGCCACCACGGAATGAACCGCTAACTCATCCAGCATATGTTATACGCACCGGATACCCTTCCAACCGCAACCCAGCACTGGGAAACACCCATAAACTCTTGCATTCACACACCCACACATAAACTACGGCCAATCTAGCTTATTCAATTCACATATAGCGCATGTCTTCATGTCTTTGGACTGTGGGAGAAACCGGAGCACATCATGATGTTATTTTAAAATGTTCTATTCATCTAAAATTATGGGGGAGAAGTATAAGGCAATTACCAGAAACACTAATAAGAAATTTTTGACATATTGTGTGACACTAAGAACATTATACATAAAACATAATGATTTAAACATAATAATTGTAATATTTGAAAGTACTTCTGTTTTTACTAATAAAAATATATAAATCGTACAAGCTCAAACTGATGAATGGGAGTCTATTTCCTTCAGATATTGACCTTATTCTTGACGTACGAGTGGGCGAAGCCATTGGAATCTTTTTAGCTTGCGACTTCCGGTCTCATTGACTTTCATTGATTTTGAGACGTTAAAAACGGCTCATTATGCTGCTTGATAAAACTGACATTTTATTTTTATATTATTCTACTTTTTATGTTTAGGCAGTTTTCTGCCATTTATTATTCCTAGTCATTTCTCCCATAAGTAGCTGAATTGGAAGTTCTAAAACAATCGCAAAAAATGAGTGCACTTCCGCATTGTAGAATAGGTCAATATATCAATTACTATGTCCGCTACACTAAATTACTATGCTTAAAATTAATTTTTTATTTATTTATACCATATAGTTTTCATTACCAATATTTGGCAACACTGTAAAAAATGCAGGCTTCCACACAATTCATCATTGTTGTCCCAACACAAATCGATTAAGTTAACGTAACATTTTAAATAGATTGAACATAAAACAACTGAGTTGTCCCAAGAAATATCTCAAAACGTGTATTGTTTACCTCATTTTAAATAAGTAGAACAAGCAGCAAAATATTTTTTGAGTGAATATATTAATGTCAAATGCGTATCATAAACACTCAAAAAAAAAAAGACTCAACATTAAATTTGACTGCTTCTCTGAGTGTAACACCCATGTTAATTTTTCCAATTTTCACCCGGAGAGTTTACAAAATGACATTAGGCATTATCACACTTTTAGAAAGATATTAACGACAATCCAGTCCTAGTTCACAGATAATGCGGTAACGCCAGTAAAGAGTGTTTTCTTGTATCACAAGACAGATTGTCTCATTATCTCTCAATAAGCCAGTCTAACTCACATGCAACAAATGTGTCTCCTGAAGGGAAACCAAGCAGAGACTGGTTCCTCATTCCCCAAGGGATATCTCCTTTCCTTGTAGATTATCATCACTGAAGTATCTTTATGCAATAATCCTCAATATAAAGCTTATTTCAACATTACTTTGCGAGTTTCGAGATGACAACAAACTCAAACGAAAGGCTCCCAGCAAAACATTGTTTGTGCGAATTCACATACTAGCGTTTGGTGATTACTGTAGACCCAGATTGCAGGGGCCAGATGGGGGTTGGTTAGGCTCAGAGAAGACACAATATCTTGGGGAATACCAGTGGCGCTCTGATGACCGGAGAAGCAGATTGCTGGTTGCCCCCAGGATACATTATTTCCTTGGCCAAGCAGCATTGACTTTCATCACTTCCACCCCAAATTTACCCAGAAGATATCAAAGTCTACAAGCAACATAAGGACATCTTCCCAATGTCATTGTCAATTTTACAACAAGAGTTGGTTGAGCTAAAATTTTTGAAAAAACTTTAAAGGTACCTCTTATTTGCATTGCATAACCTCCAATTCAGATCTGAACAACCTCACTTTAACAATTAGAGCTTAAAACGGTGCTGAAAACAGGAGTTCTTTGAACTTATTGTCTAAAGTAAACATGCACCAAAACTTATAGATTCACTCTCAAAGCCTCCCCCATATGAAAGAGACAATAGCCCATGGGGGATGTGTTTGAAGATGGTATTCTTTAAAAAAAAAAAAACTCAGAGGTGTTTCTATTTCATAATTCATGCCAGTCCGTTTTTTCTTTTCTTTTTTTTTTGGTCTTTGGAGTGAGTGTTTGATGATGTGCACAGCTTGTTCACAGTGATATTAATATTTATTGACGTTTTGCCAATCTCTTCTCTCATTAGTAAGCTCTCCTTCAGGCTAGGACGGGTTTCTCCATGGACCAGTCCATATGGACTAATTCAAACTTGCCAGGTATGAAGAAACTTTCAAAGAGAATAGATGGATAAATGATTATGAAATCGAAAAAACGCAGAAATGTATTCCTTTGATGTTAAATGTGTTGACTAATTTAACATGCTCAAGCAGCTTTAAATTGAAAGAAAGAGTTCAGCCGAAAATGAGAATTCCAGTGATTAAGCTGTTCCAAAACAGTTTGACTTTCCTTTTGCTATTCATTCCTATGCGCAAGCTGTATAGTGACCCTCTCTAAAAAAAGATGAGTTATTTCAACCCAATATTGTGTGTAATAGGAACTAATCCAACTCATGGGTTAATGTTTTGAGTTAAATTAATGACTCAGCGAAATTGGCCTGATCCAATATGTTTTTTGTTTTGTTTGTTTTTTGCGGCAATATTTGGATGGTAGGGTCAAAACTTGGCATAAACCACATGAAATTGAACAACACATTAAACCTTGAAACAAAAGACTACACCAGCACCACTGTAAGCTAAGAACAGCAAACTGAGGGTGCAATTCACATGGACTGTGATTGACCTGGTCTGAAAAGCAATATTTGGATGGTAGGGTCAGAATTTGGTATAAACCACATGAAATCAATATCCTGCCTTCTATCAACAGTTCAGGCTGCTGGTGGTGTAATAGTGTGAGGGACATTTTCGTCGCACACTTTTGGCCCTTTAGTACCAACTGAGCACCAATTGAACACAACAGCCAACTTTATTGCCGACTACCTCCATCTATCCATTTATCCAACAGGGTAAAGTGCCATGTCACAAAGCTCAAACCATCTCAGATTGTTTTTTGAACATGACATTGAGTTCACTAAACTCATATAACCTCCACAGTCACCAGATCTCGACCCAATAGAGCACTTTGGGATGTGCTAGAAAAAGAAGATTTGGATTATGTACAGCCAATAAATCAGCAGAAGCTGTGTGATGTTCATCTTTTACATGGTTCAAAGTGGTATTAGCTGGGTGTACCTAATAGTGTCTAGTGGTGAGTGTATATGTTGATGAGTCTATTGTTAAAGGTTAACTTGAAATACAGTCTTTAGGAATTTCCTATATATACTAAACATATCTGTATAGGTACTAGGGCTGCACAATATAAAATTTCAGCACAACTCCACAATAGTCACATTACAGGATCTGCGATGTCAAGTAGTTGACATTATTGATACATTCCAAAGTTTAACCTTATAGTGAACATTTTTGCATGTGTTTTTAAGGCATGAGACTGAAAAATGTTGGGCACAAGTGATTATAATGTTCAACGCTTAAAAATTAATTCTATAAAAATAATAATTACATGTCTACTCTTTAACCCCCTGGGGTCGAAGACCGCATGTGCCCGTTTTTGATCTGTAGTGTTGTCAAAACTGCTGAAATGAACTTAAATTACACTTTTGGTTTAGATTGTACAGATAAGATCAAAATATCAATCGAATATGTTAGGTGTCTCCTTTTTGTTGTGTACACTCACAACAACAACAAACGTGTGTGCTTTTGCAAAATAAGGAAGACACTCTAGGCATTCTCTCTTTTCTCTCTCTGTGAACTGCTTTTAGAAGCGCGTCAGTAAAATGCGCTGAAACTACGTGAAAACAAAACACACAGACAAGAGACATGTATCTCTAGAAAGCTTGAAGTGTCTACTTTTAAAAAGAGCTATGCATGTTGAAAACAAACATTGCTTGATAAAGTAATCAGTATGAAACCAACGCTACTTCTAGTTTTTCAGTCTGATCTTATTAATGATAACAGAATTTTTTAGTTTTTTCTGGATTAACTATCCCATTAACATTTTAGGTGTCTACTTTTGAAAACAAACATTGCTTGATAAAGTAATTAGTATGAAACCATTGCTACTTCTAATTTCTCAGTCTGATCTAATTAATGATAACAGATTTTTTTTTCTGGATTAACTATCCCATTAACATTTTAAGAACAGAATAAAAATGTACAAAACTAAATTTAATTCAACCCCTGGACAAGTGCAAAAATTTTCAGCATGAAAAGCAAATTTAATATGGGTCACTAGACCGCCTCAAAAAGCTGTTACGTGTCAAGCATATTTAAAGATGCAGATTATCCACAGCATGTTGTTATTCTGTGTTAATGGCAGTTTAGCCGTAACCCCTTTGAACATAAATATTCAAGAACATAATTTAGCCAGAATCGGAGTGTGATTATGCACGGTTATCTCCATGAGTCTCATTATCATGGTTTGGGGTATGGGAGCAGCGAAGGGGCAGCTGGGTGAGACTAACAGCAGGGTGGCAGATCCGGAAACCTGGATCTAAGCCCCACAAAAGCAGCAGGACACTGCTCTCTCACTGGTGCCCTCTAAATACATGATACTGATTCAACGTGGCAGCAAGGCAAGGACAAACAGTGGGGAAGGAAAAAAGCTACATGACTGAACCAAGACCTAAAGTACTTAAATGTCCTACGGGAAATTGAAGTAACAGTTGTAAACACACAAATCTTTTCTAAGAGACTATGAAACACGAGTTCACAAACTCATGCTATGATCTGCTGTCTGACAATTACATGAAAAAGCTCTGGGAAAAAAAAAACAATTGCTTCACTAAAAGAATATTAGCGATCAGAAGTTTTGAAGAGTGAAATATGATGCTTTGATCAAGCGCACTCAAAATATATGCTTCCAGGCACACATATCAGCTGGACTTTTTTCAAAAGATGCAGCAGGTCTTTGAAGTCAAACATAGCCCATGGCGAAGGCCAGCTATACCATATCTTACAATGGTAAAATAAAAACTTTTTATTTATTTATTTCTTTAACTTTTGTAAAGGATTTTTTTCACAGGACTTCTTAAATCAAAGAGCAGAGTAAATAGATAAAACTAGCAATATGGGCCACAAACAAATAATCTGTGCCTTATTTATATAATTTAAGCCTTTGACATAGTTCATAGCTTCAAGCAAGTAAAATAGAATAACTAATTCCTTTAAATCACTAACAAGATAATTAATTTCAGACATGCTGAATCAAATTACAGCTCATATAAATTTATTGAAGTATTCTTTCTGGTTCTCAAATAGGCCTGGTTGATATGGCAAAAATGTAATTTTGCTAATTATATTCCATGTTGAATGATAACGATATATATTTCTATATATTTAAATGCTTCAAGATTTAGGAGACTACCCCAACAATGACTGAAGCCACAGAAATTAGAGAGTCCATTAAATGACATAACATTCGGAAGATCTCTTAAATCAGCACACTTTTAGATTCCCATTGTTGCACATTTCTGCTGTGTGATTGGCTCTTAGATTATTATAGAGTAAAAAGTACTGTGCTTATTATTGTTATTGACATAAATATTATTGTGATCCATTATAATATTGTTTATCGGCCCAGCCCTATTCTTAAATCTGATTGACTGAGAGCTGTGCTGTATTCTAGTGATAACAGAACTGTTCAAGCTTCTTCACCTCATGGTGAGTGCCATGCCACAGGACTAAACTCACTATCTTTTGTCAAATATTGCTTTTTTTGTGACAAATAATGTATCTTTAAGACTTTTTTGGTGAGAATATAACTATTTAGATTTTAAATATGTGGTTTATTAGGGATAGTGAAAAATACGTTTCGACCACTTCCAGTGCCTTAGCAGCCGTTCAGCAAGTTCCTCGAATAGAGCACCCTTATTTGGACACTTATTCTGGAATCTACTGTAAGTCTCTATAGAGGTTAAGTGTGAAACATAATTTGTTTTGTATACATCTAATGGCAATATTTGGTCACACTCATCTATCATTAGTTCCAGGGTAAATATATTAGACTAATTGCATTGTTAACTTCATTCATTCATTTTTTTCGGCTTAGTCCCTTTATTAATCTGGGGTCGCCACAGCGGAATGAACCGCCAACTTATCCAGCATATGTTTTATGCAGCAAATGCCCTTCCTGCCGCAACCCATCACTGGGAAATTCCCGTTATCGTCCTGTGCCAAGAAGGAAGTAGTTCCACACTGCTTATTTATTTAATTAATTACCCTTATTTATTTACACACTTGCACCATCTCAGACTTAAAGCACTGCAATATGGCTGTATATCATTACTGCTGTGACATATATATCGATATATCGTACTGCTGCTCGAGTGATATTGCTAATTTACAAAGCCCTAATCAGTGCTCAAGCATTAAAAATGACCCTAGTCTCCTAGATTAAGATTTGTCTATACTGTCAAATCAAGGTAAGTTCAATTGAATTGGACCACCTTAAGAGCGATTTCCATGAGGCCAAAATTAATTCATTCTTACGGGTTGTTCTACTTAAGAGCACTTTACAGATCAAAGGCTTCCCTGCAAATGTATGTAAACACAGTTTAGCTGAGCTAATCATGCTTCGCGTCATTTAGTTAAATCATCAGCCGTTTTGAGCCTTCAGAGGCGCATTTTAATTGCATCATTTCTCCAGTATCAGTACTTCACGACACTCGCGGCTCTACCTCATTGATCTGTCTCTCTGATTGTTAGAAATAGTGAGTGAAGACACTAGGGAAAGATGCCATTCTTTAGACCGAGCAGTCAGAAAATGATAGTGCTGAAATCTCATTTCACGTCTCACTGCCATGTTTGCAAAGCCCAAGGCAATGGTGCGTCCCGGGGAGCTGTTCGGCTTTTGGGATGCATGCAGGTTGTCCAGGTGGACGTCAAAAGGTGGAGAGATAAGAACGTTAACAAATGACACCGGGGGCTAAGGTCACACTACACTGGGTTCTAGCTTCCCAGGTCTGCTCATTTGGGTGCTAATGGCTTATTGATCCAGAGCATTTCTCCCAAAGCAAGGCCGCGTAAATCCCTGACACTCAGCGGAGATCAGGCGAGCTGGACTTCTGCAGACACAGTTGTTCCTTCTAGTCCATTTTGTAGGATGTCGATCAATATGGCTCCTTAAACTGCTTTAAAACGCTCATACATCTTATTCTGGGATTACTTTGAGAGCCTTTAAGGAACCAGACAAAAATGGCACTCTGCTTAATGTCAGCGTTCTACAAAGCAAGCTTGAGCTACGGTGAAGTCAGATGAGAGAGGCTTTCAAGAAGAATTAAGCATCAAGTGAATGTTAGCAAACTTGCACTGTCAAACACAAACAATACTCCATTTCTTAATGTGAGCAAACACAGGTGGTCGACACATGCAAAACTGTTATGGTCACCAACCAGTGTCACAGATTCAGTAATAAAGCAGATTGAGTAACAAGTATAGTACATTAAACACAAGCATTATTTTTGTATTTTAAATTCATATTATCTATAAAAAAAACAGACACATTTCTTTTATATATATTTTAATATATATTTAAAAATAATACCATAGTCATATTAGATAAATTATGCAGATTATAATATTGTTGATACCGTAGATATGGACAAGTATCAACTGGTTTTATTAAAACTAAGGTATGCAGTATGAATGTCATTTTATTAATATCATTACTTGTTTAACTTGGAAATTACATTATTGAGTTAATAGTATGGAGTGCTCTACTGTGACGTGAATTTCCCTTTGGGATTAATAAAATCTAAACTAACAAACAAACAAAAATAATTTAATAAATTGTAAAAAACAATTTAAAAACAATAAGTAATTTAATAATTTAAACACATACTCCTGATTCTATTGAATATTTTTTAATGAGGTGCTGACAGTCTGTTAACATTTTAATATATTTACTGTAAGTGAAACTAATGAGCTTTATATGTTTGTTTATTCTAAGGTCCAAATGTTTATAAATACAACTACTGTTTTATGTTGGTGTTCTTGTTCAATATCTTCGTTTTCATTTACATATTTTTTGTTTGTTTGTTTTTTGTCAACTTTAAAACAACAGCTTGGTTCAGCATAGACACCTTCTAGACTAGAGATGTCCAAACAAGGGCCGTGGGCCATAGTTGACCCATGGTAATCCTTGATTTGGCCCACAATCCCATCTGAGAAGAGAATAAGAATTATAGGGAGGGTTGGGGTGAATGCCTTTAACAGAGATCATCATTTCTAATTTAACAATTCAGAAATGTAATTTCAAAAAATTACAACTTTTTTGTAATTTTAACTAAATTTAACTTACAACTAAATTTAACTTTTTTGTTTGTTTGTTTTATTTCTGAGCTAAAAAAAATAGTTTTAAATAAATGTTTCAAATCAATCTAACTTTTTAAAATATAAAAAACTGTCACTCAACAGATGCTCAACACATTGGCAAACAAGTCAAGGCAAAAAAAAAAAAAAAAGGTGTAGCTTGATTAGCGAAACTCCATTCTGTTATAATGGGATTTTTACCCCCTGTAATAAGTTCATTATAAAATTTATATAGTAAATAAAAATGTAGCTAATATAAAGCAATGTTTTCTATCTATTTTTAAATATTAAATAAATTTTAAAAATCATCAATTGCATCTTAAATGCAATACAGTTTGGTGTATTTACCTTCGGCCCACCACCCTCAATCAAGATTGGTTTTTGGCCCTTTATAACAGAAAGTTTGTGCACCCGTTCTAGACAAATTAATAATTCAAAGAACACATTCGGGCTGTAACGAAATCTAGCTGCTGATGCCAAAGTTTGACATACATCCAAGTACCCAAAAGTATGCATGGAGAAAATTTTAAATAAGTTTAAATGTCAGCATTAAAATGCAGACATTTAATTCCGTCCATTAGTACAGCAACACTATCATTTCCTTCTCAAATGAACATCCATTACAGGTGCTTCCTAAGTACATTTGTCAGTTAAACTTACAGAGTAAATACAAACTCAGGTATCATCAGCAGCAGCAGCAAAGAGATTAATAGTTTTCAACTTCTCAGTCTCGTAGTGCTGCTAATACAAAACTGCATTGCTAAATTGGATGGAGAAACAACTGGCACTATAACTCAACGATAATTGCTCATTACATCATCAGAAGTGTATCACCCGCCAGGCGAAAATCATATTGACAGAAAGCCATTTGTAGTGGTTTGCTGAATTACCAAGTCTCTTGTCAGTGGATTTCATTTTAACACAGTTTGTTCGTATTATTAATGGCCATGAAATGGTCTTTGTAATTGCTCCTATGTCTTTGTCTCCATGCACTATGAAGCAGTTCTCTTTTTTTAGATGGCAATATTTGCTTACTGAAATTGATTTTCTTTTTTTCAATCACTTTTTTTTACTAATTGTGTTTTCCAATTCAATGCAATTCTCATTACCTTCTATTCAAATTCATTTAATTGATTAATTTTCAAAAAAAAAATCTTTCAACAAAGTGCATACTGTATATTGATTACATATAAATCATAATAATGTATTTTTTTGCAGTTTTGTAAATGACCAATATAGCTCTGGGAAAAAAACGAGAAACCATTTCTAAGTTATAATCCATTTCTCTGCCTTTGCCACTAATAAGGGCATGTTTGAGTAAAACAAATTAATGCTTTAAATTAATATACGGTGCTCAGCATAATTAATAAGAGTACTCCCCATTTTGAAAAATAATATTTTTCTCAATTTTTTTAGTGATAATAGGCAATGTATTTTGGTGCATTTAAACAAAACAAATTTATTAAACAGATATATTTATTAAAAAATTATTTTAGTCACCAAACATACTTAGAAATTGAAAGAGAGAACAATTAAATTCAAGCAAAATATTGCCAAAAAAAAAAATACAACCTACAAAATTTCAACAAAATTTTTCAATTTTTTGCTTCTTTTGAATTTTCCTCTTTTAAAATTTATCTTTCATATTTTTCTATTACATATAATTCTGACTGTACTAGTTTCTGGACCGTTATTGTAAGTTATTTTGCTAGGTAAGCTCCAGATTTGACTTCAGTACTAGCTAATCTAATGTATATGCACAAATACAATATTGTATAGCTTCCTATAAAAAATCTGAATTTAAAAGATATATATGACTTATATATGCTAAGCACTGTACTCTCATTTGAAACATTCAAGGCATTTAAGGCATCAAAAAATATACAAACTGACATGAAAATCAAAAACTGACAAAAACAGCAGTAAATTATTTATACCCTAGTAATTTCCATATCTGGGGCATTCTTCACACTGAAATGCATTTTGCAGGAGGGAAATGATGGGTGTGTGCATCCATTTAATCATCTCATTAAGATGGACAGCAAAAGCACTTGAAAGTAATTAATTTCTCTTTTGTTAAATGAGGATATTACGCATGCTGCTTTGCTGAACTGTTCTACTCATCTGCAAGTCTTGTGCCTTTCCACGATTTTGCATTTCTTCATTTGGCAGATGAGCATCGCATGCATGATAACGCCCAGAGTTATTCCATGACTGTAAAGCGTACACAATAAGCGCCATATTGTAGCTATGGGAGGTAGGAGGAAATGAACAGGCAAGATGTTATCGAGTGTCTCTGTCCAATAACAAATTGCTTGTGCACACATTTTATTTTTTTTCCTCTCCATATTTGTGGCAAAGGTGGGCGAAGCGTGCCCTGCAAGAGAGCGCTTCCTGGTGTCGACCATTTGCTCGCTGATTACATTGGTGGGGGAGGGCGGATGGAGAACAACAATCTGTGCACCAAATCTCGGCACTGCCAAAAAACGCGACACCCGTGGAATGAAGTCTATTCACGTGCCCATCCGTCTCCTTTCATCTCCCGTGGCACTCAGCTGGTGGACATTTCTGGCATCGATGCAGAGAGGCTAATGTCATTGATGGGGCACTGCGTGTTCTAAATCAAAGATGAAACACTGCATACACCTTGTTTCGATTGAAGGGAAGACGGGCTGCAATTAAACTGACTTTTAGTATTGACAAAGGATTTTAATTGAAGAAAACAACAGGGAAGAAAGAATATACTAGTATGTTGAATAACAAAATTACATAAATAGAGAGAAGACAGAAATATGGATAAAATAATAATCAACAATGAACAACAATCAATATTGGAAAATGGACAATAAAAAAACAACAGGTAGAACGACAGAGACAGTTTTGGCAGAATGACAGATAGAATGATGATAAAACGACAAAGAACAACAGACTGGTAGAATGACAGATAAAAAGACAGACTAAAAAAGAGCAATAGTTAGAACAACAAATTGTAAAGATTGATAGAATCACAGATGAACAACAATTCATGAAATGACATAAAAATAATTATAATAAAAAGAATAAAAGAGCATGAGACAGAACGTCAAAGAACAACAGACAGAACAACTGGCAGAATAACAGACAGAACGGCAGACAGATTTACTGTCCCGTTCATATATCAAGTACAAAACCGGATGTTAAAAAAAATGAGAAGCATGATTCCTTCACCAATCTCAACAAGCTTCTGAGCTCGCACTTTCATGGTGTCTGTCATTGCTAAGCAGCCATTAACCACTGACAAACCCTTGCTGCAGCTTTAGTACAAAGTTAATTTATGAAGAAAATTAAAAAGCACGCCAGTGTTTTTGAGTTTTGGGTTTGTCTGGGACTAATTAGTGTAATCCATGGTGTGAAACTAACTGGTTCTTGTCACATAAAACATGGTAAACTTGCCAAAATGTGAAAAGTTTAAACCAGGTGTTCCCACTCTGAGTCAAATGTCAAACTCCTTAGACATTCCTTTGACTTTTCCCTGACAGAAAATGTTGCCAGTTTTAAAACGTTAACTTTTCCAAACTGGCCTTGGAGCTACTAAAATGCCAAAACAATCTGAATTTGAATCTGAATTTTGTGTTAATTTGAATTATTAAAAAGTGTAAATAAAAAAAAAAACTGAGTATTACATGCCATTAAAAATGCTTTGAATTTGAATTTCTTAAATTTGAATATCTGAAATTTGTGACAACTGAATTTTTAAAATCTTTTAAAAAGATTTAAAAAAATTTTTATAGATGTATTTTCAAACTTCAGATTTTTTGGTTCTAAATTCATAGACTGCAGATATTGGGTTTGTAAAAATACAATTTCAAGTTTTCAAGATGAAGAAATTCGGAACATTAAATTCAATATTCAACGATGCAGTGGCGCAGTAGGTAATGTTGTCACCTCACAGCAAGAAGGTCGCTGGTTTGAGCCTCGGCTGGGTCAGTTGGTGTTTTTGTGTGTGGGGTTTGCATGTTCTCAAAAATGTCAACTGACCCAGCCGAGGCTCAAATCAGCGACCCTCTTGCTGTTTATGGTACCCACTGCGCCACCATGACGCAATATGTGAAACTACATGATAAAAACACGATACAAAACAAAAAAAGGGAATTAACATGTGAGCATGTTGCACCGTGTGCTTGTCACCTCATATTTGCACGTGCATGTCATGCATCTACATTTGAATAAACTTGAACAAGCAAAAGATGCAATGTGTGAATGGCCCCTGACAGAACAAAAGTTAAATCAACATACAGAAAACTGAAAATGACAGAATGAACAACAGATAGAACAACCGAGAATGACAGATTGAGCAACAGACATAACAATAGATACAATAGATATCCCTTTAAACAGACAGAGTGGCATACAGAACAATCAAACTGTGTTCTAGAAATCACAGAGACAGACAGAATGATAAATAGACATTCTGGATATCAGACAAATGAATGGATCGATTTTGTCAATGGATAAATGGACAAACAAATGAGATACAGTGCATAACCCTATAATGAAAAACAATAATAGTACTATTTAATCCATTAATACAAAACCTACATTATCACTAATAAACCCCTAATAGTCCTTCAGCACATTTCAGATCAGAGGATATTTTCCATTCGGGTATAGACAGACATTAATCTGCACCCATGAGTCTCTCTGATTGTCCATATTTGAGGACCGCTATGCCCCGCTAAGCTCCTGTATTCCAGTGGGGTGTTAATCCCCCCTGTCTCTGATGTATGAATAGTGGGTAATTTATTTAAACCAGCCTGGATCCAGTGGTAAAGCCAAAGTAACTAAGCAACAATGACTGAGCTGCTCTTTGAGGCACATGGTTGGTGGTCCGATGGAACAGCTCAAAACTAATGGGACCCCTTAAATGCAGTCAGAGTCATGTGGTGCTGATTGAAAGCAGCAGGAAAGATGGCAAAGATTTTATTTTGATTAAGAAAAATTAATCCACAGCTATGTTTTTTCTTCTTCTTCTGATTGTATTGATTAACTCGAATGTAATGTTTTGCCACAATTTTATTATTGTTCTTAATTAGAGGAATTATGTTTTTGAATAAAAACGTAAGCAAAGTTAGAAAAGGAGACATGCTGACTAAAAGCCCATAATAATAATAATCATAATAATAAATGAATCAAAAGACTAACACACAGAAGTGGAACTGGCAAAAAAAAACAAGGTCATTAGACAAAAGTTGAACTTTGAACTTCAGCGCTTTTTTCAAGAATGCAGTTGTATGCTTGAGATGCTACACAAGATGTAAGACACAAACACAGTATGACAGTATGTTTACACAGAAAAACAATAGAAAAAGAGTGCAATGGAATGCCAAAACTTTTCATATTTGTTTGAGGCTGTAATCCTTATAATAGCCTTCTGCTGGTGTATACTTGTAGTTATGTATTTGTTGAACTGACTTTCAAAACTAAATGTTTTCATTATGTCAGGGTTGTCCAAACTCAGTCCTGAAGGGCCGGTGTCCTGCAGATTTTTAGCTCCAACTTGCTTTAACACACCTGCATGAATGTTTCTAGAAAGCCTAGTAAGAGCTTGATTAGCTGGTCCAGGTGTGTCTGATTGGGGTTGGAACTAAACTTTTTAGGACACTGGCCCTCCAGGACTAGGTTTGGGCACCCTTGCATTATGCTTAAGCAATATGTAAGCATGTTCCCCTTATATTATATTACTTCTAAATATAAAAGCTATGATATTTGTAAGACAATCTTTTGACTTGAGCATTACTTTTCTTCATATTTCTTCATCAGACTTTTGCATATGTTTTCTAAAATTCCACTTACTTTAAATAATTATTTCTTTACTTACAGTGTTTTACTTACTTTACATACTTACTTCACTTTATTTCACTTACTACCTTATGGCCAATTTTCATTGAGTACGATAAGGTACGATACGGGTTGGTACGGGTCACCTTTATCAGGCTTACATTTTCACTGAAAACAGGGTACCAATGGTATGTGGGCTTGGTTTGTCATTCTTACAAATATCTATAAGCTTACGGGTCACTCACATATCATAAGAGAAGCACTTCTTAAAAAACAGATGCTTTACACAGAGAAACACTTGTGTATAAATGTTCATTACTAACTTTTCTATGAACATTATTTGATTATAACTGCAGATCAATTATCATAAATGAACACATACAGCCGCTTAAAGTTTCTGATGTTACCAATTGCAGAAAAAACAACACACAGCAAACATTTAGTCCTTATTTGGGTTAAAAAAAAAACAGCACGCAACATATACCCCAGTCAGTGAAAACCTCTCATCTGTATCTTTATTCTTCACACGCACATGTAGCCTCTGTTAAAAAGTAAATCCGTCATTCCAAGTTCATAATAGTCCAAAAGGTGAGGATAACAGTTAAACATGGCAGTTTGTTCATCTTTTAGGTTGCTGAAAGAATTGTTTGCTCTTTTGTTTTTTCAAGCTCCTTCTTGTTTTTCACGCTTCACTCAGGCGTTTGTCCGTTTCTGAAAAGATTGTATGTCAGAAACACTTCAATAATCATGCGCACGTTATTATCATCAGCTCAAGAAGTTCATTATTTCAAATATAGATAGTTCATTATTTCAAAACTCTCTCAAGAAAGTGAAACCACTCCTGCTTTAGTCTTGTTAACAACTACGAGGCACAGGGTAGATTCTGTTCTTCTTGGCTTTGTGGCTCTTCATCAAAACAACGACAAGGTTTGTTTAAGCTTGGGTCGACTATGGCTCGTTATTATATATTATTATAGTCTAATGTCTCGGTTGTGTATTTAAAAATTGCGCTTTCTGTGTTTTTTTATTTCTCTTGCTTGTGCACAAGCTATGACGTATCTCTGTAAACCAATAGCGTTTAGCTGCACGCCTGGCTCCACATTTTAGTACTGTTTTGTTGTGCCAGGTACCCTTTCAAAAGGGTACCCAAAAAGTGGTAAAGTACGGTTCGCTTTTTGGTATCTTTCGACAGTGGAAACAGCCATAAAAGCGTACCATAGTGAATCTCACTCTTACTCAGTGGAAAGAGACTATTACTTACTTACTACCTTATTTATGTATTTTCATTTCAAATTTAGTATCTTTCGACAGTGGAAACAGCCATTAAAGCTTACTATAGTGAATCTCACTCTTACTCAGTAAATAAAGACCATTACTTACTTACTACCTTACTTATTTATGTATTTTCATTTAAAAATTTTCGGCACATTATTTGAATTGTTTACTTAATTTTTAGAGATCAAAAAGCTACAATTTCATCTAGTACAAGATCATATTTATTTTTTTGAAATCTCGTCACAACCTAAGTAAAAATGTACTATTTTACCTTGCATGTGGGTTGCATGTGTGTTTAGTAACCACTGCTTTAACCAGATGACTTTTAATTATGGTTTGAGTGAAAAACTTCAATCAGTTGCCATTGCATTATGTTGTCAAAGCTTCACAGGTTTTGTCCCTCTCTTCCACCGCAACTTCATAATTCTGTAATAGCCTAGATTAGTACAACTGTATTTTACTTACCCCAATATATCTAAGAACCATTGTGCACTTTAGTTTTCCAGTTTTGCAATGGTTTGGCTTTACAGATTTGTGATTTCTCCAAATTGTTGAGACATATTGTGTCACAGCCTCAGAGACCTGTGAGCTCCCCATAAGCCTGGCTCTTGCTCCAGCTAGCTTCCTCACGCTCCTGGCTAGCAGTGAACCTCCTGCCTGGCCACATGTGCCTTGTCAGGATTGCAAACACAAATTGCAGGCTGCCTAGTGGCCCAGCCAGACTGTTCGTCCCAGACTGATCTTTGAACTGTACAGCTCCAGAGGCCTTCTGGCTAACAAAGTTGCCTTGTTAATCCAAGTTTGTCTGCCGCCCATCCGTCCAAGCAGGTTTGACGGCACAGAAAAGTCACCAAGGTCAAAAATTCTTGGTTAAATCCAGCTGAAGCCCTTACATTTCCACAGGGACTGATTCATATGCCACCATAATGCTGCTTTTTCTGTAGTAAGATGAGACGAAAACGTGCAAATGATTGAAGCACGGAAGGAAAAGAGTGAAAATAGAATTGGTAATGAGTCATATTCTTCTTCCTGACAGACATGAAATAGAAAAACATAATCCGCCTAGGATCCAAAGAAGCTGTCATGGCTTTTTAAAGTTGTGGAGAGAAATGTGCAGAGGCAGTAGCGTGTGCCAACTTTGTGTCAGTCAGAAAGAAAGACAGCGATCAGGTGGCACTTGTATTTTCATTTCAATGCAAGTTCACAATTTGTGTCCTCAGGCCTGCAGTTCCTCAGCCAGTAATAACTGCAATATTAATTATGGAACACTCCTGACAACATTGCTCTTCAAATATATGCAATATCCCTTGTGGCTCTTAGACTTGGGAAATAAAGTTGTATAATACAAAAATGTTTTTCAGTGCTTGCTAAAAAGCAGTTTTATAGAAACATATGATGTAATATTAGAAAAACTAATTTTGAGATATACATTCTAGGATTGTTAACATGCTTGACATGATGATTTCCTCATTACACCTTCCATAGGACGGCAGCTCTGTTAGCAATAATGCATGTTAATAAAGTATTAAGCAGTTCACGTTTTCAATTTATTCAAGTTTGACATCTATATATGTAGAACACGTACCACTCGATCACATCCCTTCCCTGACAAGACATCCCATCAAGAACTTTGGGTTTTTATGAGTTCTAATCTAATGAGTTTGAATTAATAATTCAATCATCTTTCCAACTATATACAGTATACCTGATTTCATATTTGACCTTTTGATGTACATTTTTTCCTTCAAAACTACCAACAAGATATTCAAGTAATTTATAATGATGATGAAAATGAATAAATATAATATAAAAATAATAAAGTTTCATAATTATATTAAGCGTACACTAAAATACATGAATGTATCATGCTGCAAATATTCACACTGAAGATGTTAATATGAGATCTCATTTAATTTGTAGTTGAATAGAAATTCATCATCTGTGTCTCAGTGTTCCAGTTGGAAAGCCCAGTATCCTGGGTGTTACAGAAATCCTGCTTTTATTAAGAGGAAGGCATAAGAAGCCAATTTAAAACAGACTACGCCACAGTGGCAGCAGTGGATTTCATCATTCAGTAACATTTAAGAATCTGATATATTTGACATGCTCTTAGGGAAGGTTTAGAGTGCATCTATAAGACTGTACACTACATACTGTAGGTGTTTAAGTATTACACTTAAATTTATTATTCAGCCATAGTTTAAAAATGGTCTTTGTCTCACATCTCATACAACAAACAAAACATTTACAGAACAGTCACAAAATTCATAATACTTAAAAAGTCCTTCACTTCTTCTAAACCCTATAGTTCTACTTTATACACAAAAGGTTATTTGCATACGGCACAAAGGTTTGTCTATATATTGCTTTAGTTGCCTTCACTGTCCTATAATATCGTCTGGATGGAAAAATCTGGTTTAAAAGGGTCCATTCCATCACATATAGACTTTGCTTCATGTTATACAACTCATCAACTAATTTTTTGCTTAAATCCTATGATTTTACCTGCCATGCTTGTAATCCTGTTTAATTTTACTTTGTTAACAGATGTGATTCTCCCAAACCAGGCTGGTTGTATTGTACCCTAAAATCTTTTGACCAAGCCATCTCTGTAGAATGTCTGGAAAGACCTTTTTTATTAAGATTACTAAACAAATATTACCTTTGATTTGCCTTTTTGCATATGAATTCCACATTACCAAAAAAAAATCAATTGACAACTGATCACATTAGCCAAATGTTTAAAAATCTTCCCCATTTTCACAGATTGACCACATAACATAACCTTCGACAAAAGAATCATCTTGATGGTTTAAAATCAGTTTTTTATAATTTTTTTTATTCAAATTAGTTGTGCATGTTATATGTGCATTGCTTTCCACATATAGACTTTACTTGGTTGGGCCACCCAGGTATATTTACGGCTGCTTATGTATATTTAGTAACACATTTATTTATTTTTTTTACTATTATTGACATCCTTTTATACTTTGTTGTATCTGCCCAATATAACAAAACATCCGCCATTGATGGAGTGGTGGAAAATCTTCTCTTGTTTACCCGTTTCATTAAATGCGCGCGAGACCCGTCAATACTCCCACAGATAGTCTCACGTGTTTTTCAGACCCACAGAGATGCGCCTTTTTGGTACTTAAAAAATATGTCCAACCCGGGTTTCTAAATCTTCTAAAATGCCCGTAATTCAACTTTTGCTTTCGCTTTCTAAAGTTTGTACGCGTTTACTCTTTACCTTTTTCTTTTGCCTAGTTTCGATTGGCTTCACAGCACGAGAGCAAGAGAAGCATTAAATAATTATTTAATTTTTTATCAAAACAACTTTACCATATACTCGAAGAGGATGAAATGACTGGTCTAAACTGGCTGCAAAAATATGTACTAATAAATAATAATGGTTAATCAAAGCATTTGCCTAATTGAAATAATCTACATGTTTTACTCTTGTAATTATGATAATCTTTAGAGATATTGTCTGTTTATATTACTTAACCTGTCATTTGGTTCTCATTTGATGATTATTTTATCAACTTGATGATGTTAATATATTACATAGGCTATTTTATATACATATCTAAAATGCTATGACATTCAAGTTTGCTTTGAACTCGAAAGAGAGACAAAAGCAGAGTTTACCCTGTCAGGGTGTGCACATGGCTCCTGAATAGCATAAAAGTAGCAGAAATAGTGGATTTTTTTAAAATAAAGTGTATAACAGTGTCCTAATAAATACAATTATTGTTAAAAATTATCGTTACCTATGGGCAATGCAGTGGTGCAGTAGGTAGTGCTGTCGCCTCACAGCAAGAAAGTCAGTGGGTTGCTGGTTCGAGCCTCGGCTCAGTTGGTGTTTCTGTGTGGAGTTTGCATGTTCTCCATGTGTTCACGTGGGTTTCCTCTGGGTGCTCTGGTTTCCCCCACAGTCCAAAGATATATGCGGTACAGGTGAATTGGGTAGGCTAAATTTTCCGTAGTGTATGAGTGTGTGTGTTGGAATAAGTGTGTGTAGATGTTTCTCAGAGAGGGGTTTCGGCTGGAAGGGCATCCGCTGCGTAAAAAACGTGCTGGTTAAGTTGGCGGTTCATTCCGCTGTAACTACCCCAGATTAATTAAGGGACTAAGCCGACAAGAAAATGAATGAATGAATTTAGTATGTTTATAGGTAAATGTGTGTTTTAATCCGGCCACCACCAAAACATATTTCAAACCTGTGGAAAGCACTGATGTGTACAGCTCCGGAGGACATGTTTTATAAGAATCAAAAAAATATAGGAATATTACTAAAATAGTCAGAAATGGAAATCAAAATATCAAAAGATCTATCTATTTATCAGTCTATCCATCCATGCATCCATTTATCTTTATCTGTCCAGCTTCCATTCCTCCATCCATAAATCCATGCTACAATGTATCATTTGAGATGCAAAAATGTAAAGAAGCTATAGAGTGCAATCTTTATTGTGTGGAATTAATAATATTACAATTGATATTTTAACTATGTATAAGCTAAAACCAAGATGGGCCTTGTGGTTCGCAAAGAGTTGTTAGTATGGTTAATAAAAATGCAATTGTGAGACAAATAAGGTTTAACAAATTGTATTTGACCCACAAAAGCATAAAGAAATTTCTCCAATCTGGTTCTCAACATCTAGTCTGTCTGTCTGTCTGTCTGTCTGTCTGTGTGTCTGTCTGTCTGTCTGTCTGTCTGTCTGTCTGTCTGTCTGTCTGTCTGTCTGTCTATCTATCTATCTATCTATCTATCTATCTATCTATCTATCTATCAGTCTGCTCATCTATCCATCTATAAACCCTTGTGTTCAGCAATCTGACTGTCCTTCAATCTATTCATCCACCATCCATTAGTCTTTCAATGCATCCATCCATCTCCTCACCCATTCATTTTCCCCCACTCTTTGTCTTTTTTATTCAGTAACCCACACACACACACACACACACACACACACACACACACACACACACACACACACACACACACACACACACACAGCAGCTGACTTAAAAGCAAACTTTCATCGCTGTAGTCTGGAAACCTTGGAGACGGCAAACATCTGATGGGGGAAGCGCAGAGGAAGCGCATGACTCGGTGAACCCCATTTGACAGAACTTCACAGAGACAACCCTCACTCAAACTAAAAAAAAACACATCTCCAAACAGAATACACAAAGCTCTCCTCAACCTCTCCAAGCCATTTACCAAAGATAAAATCCTTAACATTGACAAACAAAAGCCCTCGCTGGCCAAGCAAAAATGTCATCATCAGTGTATTAGACAACAACAGTTATTCTGCAACCATCAGGAGATTACGCAGCATCTCTAAAAAGCAAATATTACCAGATTATGCAACTTCAATTACATGAATACTCAGAGTTCAAAGACAGCCAGTCTCAAAGACCAGACATGTGAAAGTGCAGAAGCTTGCTTTTCTGCTGCTAATAGAGAGACACATAACTGCAGATGGGCATGAGATTCAGATTCAGATCATTCAAAACAAATTCAAGCCGTTCCCTTACAGGCTTCACACATATTTCCTATTTTCTTTCAGGAAGAGTTATTCTCAAGAAACAAAAGAACATGATGCATTTCCACAACTTCACACGGCGCATTGCTGTTGACAGGTTCCTCGCAGGAATCAATCTCCCTTGCGACTGACAGAAAAACTACCCACTGAGCTATGCTCGCCGTTTACTATTGTGACACCTGCAGTTATTATTTTGCTCAGAGGAAGTTATGGAGAATGCAGTCAATGTATTGTTTATAGACCTTATTTGTCAAGGTTATAGGAATGTTGCAGGTTCGGTGCAATTTTAGTTTAAATTACAGCATTTCTGACAACAAAATAACATTTCCACATAATTTGAATTTCCTCCTTGTCTTGTATGTTTGCACAAATTATTTCTTTGTGCTTATTTTGCTTGTTGGCAAATCTGTATTTATTATCTCTGTCATCTGTTAACATTCTGCTTACAGACTTGTTGGTGTGACCAGAACAGAGGTTGGCCAAATTAAAACCATAAAAAAAATCCTCTTGTTGTCCATTGCTTTAATTATTTGGTAAATAAATAAATCTTACAAACAAATTATTTATTTACCCAATAGCATGCACCACTAAATATAGACATTGTGCATCTCCTGCGTACTGTGCAGCCCAGGAACTGGAGTAGAAATACCATCTGGGCAGATTTGATGACGTAAGAAATGAAGTGCCTGTGCATGTGTGATTACGTTGTGTTGTTAAGCATGATTACGTTGCGTATTTAAGCAGATCAAGCTCACCTAACTTTGAAACCTAATCCTTAAATATATCGGAAAAACATAATGTTCATTGGTCACCTCATTCCATGTGAGGAAAAGATTACAATATCAGAGGCTTGTTTATTTCTTTTCATTTATAAACTTCTCTCCGAATAGGAGAGGCTAGCTCGGATGATGAAGATTTTATAACAGTTTATTGTGTTAGTCTATATACACAACTGTTCAAAGGTTTGTTTTAAAAGGATAGCAATTATGCTCATTTATTTTTAAATCATATGATAAAATATGATTATTAAAAAATAATAATAATCATAATCATAATAATATAGCATTGCATATGATTAATGTATATATTACACATTAAAGATATGCAATGATATATTTATTTATGTTATGGCAAAGTCAAATCTTGAGTCTTTAGTGTCACACAGTCCGACTGTAATCATTTGAATGTTTTTTATTTCATACACAAGCATTATTTCTTTGTAATAACAGTCTTGTAAACAGTAGTGATGTTTAATACACATTCATTCGTTCATTTTCTTGTCGGCTTAGTCCCCTTATTAATCCGGGGTTACCACAGCAGAATGAACCGCCAACTTATCCAGCACTATTTTATGCAGTGGATGCCCTTCCAGCCCCAACCCATCTCTGGGAAACATCCACACACACTCATTCACACACACACTCATACACTACCAACAATTTAGCCCACCCAATTCACCTGTACCACATGTCTTTTGGACTGTGGGGGAAACCGGAGCACCCGGAGGAAACCCACGCAAATGCAAGGAGAACATGCAAACTCCACACAGGTGAATTGGGTAGGCTAAATTGTCCGTAGTATATGAGTATGTGTGTGAATGTTTCCCAAAGATGGGTTGCGGCTGGAAGGGCATCCGCTGCGTAAAAACTTGCTGGATAAGTTGGCGGTTCATTCCCCTGTGACGACCCCGGATTAATAAAGGGACTAAGCCGACAAGAAAATGAATGAAGGTCAGGTCAGAATCCTCAGCAGTAAATAAACGGAAAACTTTTAAACAAATGTTACTTTAAGAAAAGTAATTAAAACATGGTAAATAGAGTTAAAAATGCTATTTTTAAATAAAAAAGTTTTATTGAGATTGGGATTGTTGGTGATTGTATTAGTGTTAATAGCCAGATTGGGTAGCTATACATATACATAGTAGATTTATAATTTTTTAAGGCCTAAAATTTTGACATTTAAGACATTGTAAGACTTTAAGACCCCGCGGATACCTTGTAAATATTTTTGTGTAAACACTTTTTAGGACTTTCTAATTAACGGATAAAGTAGAACAATAATAGCATAAAAAATGTATTGTCACCTTTAATTAGGTTAGCATGTTCCAGCTAAATAAAATATTCATTAAAAACTAAATAAAAAATATTAGACTGACTAGTGATAAATAAAAAACAAAAACAATGACTATTAAATTAAAAAATTTTTTAAAAAAAAATGTCATTTAAAACTGCTGCATCCCTTTTAAAGTCTAAAGTGAACTTATAGAGAAGACAATGATGAAGCTATTGTGGTCAAGTATAAAGTAACATGGCCATCTGCACGTGTCTGCTAATCTCAGTATCTCGGAAGATAAAGCATTTGAATCAATTAATTCTCCTTTATCTAATTATAACAAAAACCAAAGAGCCGATAAGCCCATATGTCTTAGTGATGCAGAAAAGTGACCTTAGGGACAGACTAAACGGTTCACTTTAAAATACCCATGCACTGTAACTCATTATATGTCCAGTACACACTAAAATATACATCTTGCATATGAAAAAATCATGCACAGTTCCATAATGTCATCAGCAATGTTTGCTTATTTCTTATGTTACCATTATCAGCAAAAAAATAATAAATTCACTAATTTGACCTAAAAAACTAAGTTTGAAATGTAGTTTTTTTAAATCGGGTCCAGAAATACTAATTTATTAGCCAATATATTGGTTAACAGACTCCAAATATACAGTTATCTGCCCAAATTTCCAAATCTGTGCATGCCTAATATCAATTAAACATCACTCCGCTGTGTTTTACGGCTCTTGAGTTAAACCCACAATGCTGTGGTGGCTGTGGAATCTGGCTCAGTTCGTCGGCTTCCAACAACATCCAGATCAACAAACATTAAGGATGCATGCCACGGATTGCAAAGCCTGTTTAGCATGTGCCTGAGCACGGATCAGAAGGCCAAAGCTGGTATATTGGGCTCAGCCGAGACAGCTAAGAAGATCACATCTTGAAGATGGGTTCCAAGACCTGTGGGCCAAGGAAAGTAAGGCAAACAGGATTGCCCAATGCAGCCAGGCAGTACGCTACTGAATCAGATCAGGGGAACCAGCATAATCTGCACAAGCTGTCTGGTGAACTGGAGCGACAAACAAACATCTGTCATGTGCCAGAATTTCGCCTTTATTTTTGTTCTGTGGTCTGCTTCAGATATTAAACCGCAAATATGACGGTGAGGAAGGGGGTCGTAACACGTTCCATTCACACTTCACCACCTAAACCCTCCCCCACCTTCCCTTTCCCCTCATTCCATAGGCAATAACTCATTACGCCAGTCTGCGCTTCCATAATTGGAGCAGAAAGAGAAGAAATAGAGGTTTGACACTTAATTTGACCTGCTTTGTATTTCGCTCGTACCGTCAAGAATCTGCATAGCTTCCATTATGGATCTATTCAGGGCTTGTAAACGAGATCATTAGAGATCCTGAGCTGCCAGTTAAGGTGACCAATATTTAGAGGAGATTGCTGTACCTATCATGTGTCCTCTGGAGCGTGTTCACTCACTAAGCTGGATGTCCAGTTATCTCCGGGCTTCATCATGGATACATTTTTGAGCTGAAACACTTAGTGCTGTGCTAGCGCTTGAGGGAGCACGTTTCTGAGTCAATGGGTTACTAGTGACTTTAGCCCTTTTTACACAGTGATACCGGTAAATATCCGGAGTATTACCAGAACAACTTTACCCGTAGATTGAAAAAAGCGCTGTTCACAAAGGCAAGGGCTTTCAGGAATTTTTCCAGAAAAGAACATTCACACATCCATTCCAAAACAATAGTACTGTATATTCTGACATTATTAGCCAGAATTGAGCTCTAAACGGCTGCACTTATTTGTACCAATTAGTCCACACAGAAGGGGTGGGGCTTTTGTTGGTTGATGGTACATAATGTGTGTGTGTGTGTGCTGATGCTCACCGACTACTTCACATGCACATGCATCAAGCAACTGAAGCAGAGGTTGAAGCAAACAGCAATGTTATAAGCATTTTATGGATAATTTTTTATACAGTTGGCATTAAGAAGAAACATAGAAACGTTATCTGACTAACATCTAGCAGCTAAATGTGTCTGGGAAAATATTCAAAGGCTTTTATTTTCATAAACAAAGCAGGTACGAATGTGTCTGAATGTTCTGATTGGCTGGAGAAGATGTCTCACATCAGCTTGTTGTAATTGTAAACCTGCTCTTACCTAAAATTTTCCTTCTGCGTTCACACAGAGCAGAATTTCTGCAGATTACTGGTAATGACGTCTCTTTCCAAAAAATTGCTGGAACTAATTTACCGGTATTTTCAAAAAGGGCCTGTTCACACATGATCCCTTTCCAGAATATTGCCGGAAATTTTCAGGAAAGGTCTGTATGTGTAAAAGGGGCTAAAGACTATAGAATACACAAGAAATGTCACTCGTATTTTTTTGAATGGGCAAAAGTGTAATGGTCAATATGGTGAATAAAGCCCATCTTCTACTACAGGGACCAATCATCGATCGCTATAGACTGACAATACTCCTGGGAGGTGCTCAGACCAGACGTGAGTTTCTGCAGATTTTGTCTAATTTGGAGGTTTAGAAAGTAAACTAAAAGGGCCAGTTGTTTTTTAATTTTATTGGTGATTCCTAATATGAAACTCATTCGTAGGCTTGGCTAGCAGTTTTAGAGAATTTGATGTTTCCCCATTCAAACAGAATGCCATAGCATACTGCCCGAGAGGTGTTTTAAAGATGGTCACTGAGTGAAATGACTTGCTCTTAAGGGACTTGCTAGTGATGTCATTTAAAAAGAATGTCAATAAAAAACAAATAAAGAAACAAAAGCAAAACAAGCAAATCAATGCAAAAACAGCAAATAATAAAAAAATAAAGTCAAACAAAACAAAAACAAGCAATGAACAAAAAATCTAACAAAATAAAAACAAAACAAAAATCATGCAAACAAAACTAATAAACACCGAAAACAAAGACCACAACATATAGCACAGCAAAAAATAATTAAATTAATTTAAAAAAAGGCTAAAAAATAAAAAAAATCAATGAAAACAAAACAACCAAAAAAGTTAAACAAAAACAAGACTTTTCATTCTAGTGCATCTCCGGGAAATAATACATTGCACTTAAAGACAAAGACGCAACTGGTGAATTATTCACTGCCAGCTCCAGTGCCAGTTTTGGTTATTTGGGGGGTCTAAAAGTGAGACAGCTAGTGAAGTCCCATGTAATGCCATTTCCACAGTGAGATGGATGTCACTCCAGCCTGTTCCTGTGAGCCTTGCAAGCCGAAATAAATGTCTGCTCTTCCAACAAGCCCATTCCCTCACCATCTACCTCTAAACTCCACACGTATCTGATGAAATCTTGACAGGAAAGATACCATGGACAGCGAGATGCTGAGGTCACAAGGAAGCTTGGGAGGCACATAGGAAGCTGACAACCTGCCAGCCTCTTCCACTAGCAACAAGCTTCTCAGCACACAATATAACCCTAGGGAAGGATTGCCAAGATAACCCAACACACATAGATCTACTTGATTCTACAGCTGGACCAAAATGTATATTTCCCCTAGATGTTTTTGAAATGTTATAAAATGTCTGAAGTGAGAAAGAAAGACTTGCCAGTAATAAATGCTGTGGAGGAGAATACATATAAAAAGCCAATATATACAATAAAAGGCAACAGTAATCAGTGCTGTTTAGATTCAAATAGGTCATACAGGTTTATTAATCAATCAACTTATGTCATTAATGGGTTTCAAAACAAACTGTATGTTTGATTATAATCAATTTACAATGACCTTATTGGATGAGAACAATGACTGTACTAATAAAACACTTTTACTGATATTGAACTCAATATGCATTAAAATGACCTGAGGTGACCAACACTAATATGTTCAGGCCACAACTGTATTTCAGAATTAAAGCCTTGAGACAAAAAAAAAAAGTCAATATTTTCACATTTTGAGTAATAAGATTTTTTTCCATTTGGATTGGGAACATTGTATTATATATTTTTATTTTACTTAAAGATAGACAACAAAAGCTTCTCAATTCTAAGGAGATAACATTAAGCCGACCAATCACAGAGCTTGCACTACCCGTCATTGCGACGTGTAGTTACAATTTTTGAGAGGTGCACGTCAGCGACGTCGACGGTCACGGCGGAGGGCTATGCGTCAGCGCCGTAGCATATGCCGGTGTTTGACGCAGAAGTATAAATCAGCCTTTATACGGTTGTCCGTTGCACACACTCAGTTGATGAACTTTGCATCACTGCCAGTTAATGAACTAAATTATTAAATGAAGCTGAATAATGACATTTTCTTCTGTAGAGGTGCTTGACATCTAAATGTAGTTCATAAACAATAACTTTTACAACATTAGTTTACTATTTAATAATGTGAAGCCACTTTGTTTTATATATTTTTTTGTATAAAAGCATCATAGAAATAAATATGACCTGATTTTGCTCAAATTCTGATTTTTTTTGGATTAAGCTAAATTTGTGAATGTGTTGTTGATCTTTAATAAAGTCAAAAATAGGAAATCTGGCAAAAGATTTTTTTAATTTTTAAGCTATTGGGAGCAGATGTAAAGAGAATTCACTTGATGATTAACATTTTCTCAGACATCCAAAATTAGGGTGAATTTATTTTAATAAAAAATAACATATTTGTAGCTAAATCTGTGGTCAGTACCCATTCATAAAATGCAAGTTGACTGTATACCAACATTTTTAGAGTTCAAATTATGCAGGCAACACAATATTAATACGTGCGATGATTTCTTATGGAGCAAGAACTTAAGTTGTTACTGTAACAGTGTCAGCACATCACAAGTGAGTTTTCATCTGTAGATTTTGCAACAACTTCTGCTCAAGACAGTTGTAATTGTGCATCGTTTGAAAGTAGAAATACAGTCTGCAGTGATTATTTGCCTTCAATTACATTTTTAAAGATAAAATAAATAATGAAAACCTTTGATTAAATTGTTATGAACAAACTACCTTTAAAAGCAGCACATATTTCCCAGGATCATGGTACGAATCCCAGAGAACTTTGGCCAAATGTGTACAAAAGCGTCCACTTGACCGCGTGTACACTGGCATGTAAATTAGCAACAAAGGTAAGAGGCTTTAGAGCTGGACTTGCTTTGCCGTAGTTTCTTTCTACTGGCCCTTTCAAAAAGAGAAGCGCTAAACCTTTAATGAAGAGACATTTATAAACACCATCCAGACTTAATTAAAAGATCCACCGCTCTGGGGTTGTTGGTCAGTGTATAACTGCAGTTATTTTCCTGTCCTTTTTCTTCCTCCAGCATTCGAAAACTAGCTTCCCATATGGACCAAAGAGATCACTGAAATAGCAATCCTTCGAAACTCATTCATCACAGATTCTAATAATTTGCTGTCCTGTGGCCCAAGACTAATAAGAGGTAATAGCGTGTGTTTGTGCGTGCGTGTGTGTGTGTGTGTGTGTGTGTGTGTGTGTGTGTATGTGTGTGTGTGTATTGATATTCAGAAGGAACAGCACCGCTCCGGTCTTGAATAATCACCCTCTGTGAGGCAACAAAGGGCTGTAGCTCTTCTGGAAAAACAAATAGGCCTGATCAAAATCCACACAGAAGGCTTCTAAGCTTCTAAGATGCCAGGCCAATGTGAATAGATTAATTGTCAAAGGATAAGAAAAAGAGTATCTAGTGCCTCATAAAACTTGCTTAACTAAGGTCATTATCAGGTGTTTATCAGAGATTCAGGATTCTACTCATGGTCAAGTGTATGCGCTTCAAGTAGAAAATGTTTATTAAGAAACAGTTTACCCAAAAACCATTGTTCTTGCTGTCTTCGTCATGCATGACCTTGCTAATGTCCATACGTCATCTGTAATTAGTTTGCATTTCAAGAGTTCACACAGCTATTGCTTGATATAATTTGCAGATTTGACATGCTGTCCCAGGAGAGAACCTTGAGCTCTGAGATACATGAGCACAGGGCTCCCGCCTGGTCATGTAGCATGACATGGGGTTAGAGATCAGAAAGGTTTTGAGAGCTCCCCCTGGTAAAGGAGGAAAGGGGGAGATGGGGTTGATGCTGGATTCTTCAAAATGACATTAGGGAGGTATGAAATGGCTTTTTTATTGGAGGCTAGAATTCATCTGATTGGTCTAGCGAGCAGTAATTTCTGATTGGACTAGCAATGATGCTTAGAAGTCTAAAGCAGCCTAATACACTTCTTACAGCATGGCTTGGACTTTAGTAAATAATAGTGAAACCTTATTTATGTGATCTATTCCTTTAAGGGGAATAGGTTTTATTTGGGTTTCCAAAAGAACTGACTCGCACAATGCCTGCTAATTTATAAAACAGTTGCAGCTTCACGTAAGAGTTGAACTGGCTCAAACGATTGTGACCTTTTTTTCCACAAACACCCAAAGCTACAGATATCAGTTATCTATAATGAGAAAGGCTGGCCATAAATCTGGGGGTTCACAGGCGAAATTGGAGTGCAGTGGTGCAACAATGGAAACCCAGTGGGCGATGCACAGATAGAGAAAGTAGCATATTATGAATCAGAGTCGCCTCCATTAAAGTAATCCACAATGAACATGATTTGAACTGAACACATGGTGGCAAAAAAGGAGGGATCAGTTTCTCAGTAATTGCTTCCATTGATTAAAAGTGGAATATTATATTATAGAAAGCTAATCTCACAGAATAAACATCCTATGGTGTAGACATATCATTTCAATCAAAATACCATTCCTTTTTTACTAATGCGCTTGTTAAGTTATGACTCCATGTCCAAGCCGCTACTCATTTGAGCTGAGAAAATGTTCATTTATGACCATTATTTAGTCATATCACACATTTAAGTGATTTTTTTTAAATCATGGTGTATACAACAGTCTCTGGACTTGCTGCATCAAAAACACCAATATTTTAACAATTTATAAAAAAAATATATCACTTTCAGTCCATCGCATATTAGGCATGGATATATTGTGATTTTCGAAAGTATTATATCGCTTTGTAAACATTATTATTACCATTTGTTGAGTCTCCCCATACAGTTTTAATATAGTGCTTGAACCTGAAAGCCACTTTGCTTGACGTCACACTTAGCAAGTGGATAAGCTTTAAATGAACTGTCTTGGTGATCCATTTTTGGTGGTCATTATCACAAGTTTATCAGCTTTCTGATAAACCAATAAATATTATATTAATCAAATAAAACATCAGACAGTTTATACAAATTCTTGGGGTTTTTTTTTATCTTTTTTGAATAATTCATTAAATAATTACCATTGTGTGGTTCATGAACTAAAACCACAAATCTGGCAGAAATAACCACATGACTTTGAAATATCATAGCATTCTTAAAGCATGACTATCACACTTTATTTTAATGTACAATTCAAGATATTAACGGACCATTAAAAACACTTAACTAAGAGTTTTAGCTCAATGAACTACTAACTAGCAACTTATTATTAGTTAGTAGGGTAGTAGTTGGGTTAAGGTACTGGGCAGGGTAAAGGATGTAAAATAAGATCATACTTTATAAATTCTAATAAACAGTTAATATCTTAACAGGCATGTAATAAGACAGTAGTAAATGTGTGAATTGTTACCTAATCTAAAGTGTTAACCATATAACAATTACAACACGTATACTGTATATTAGTTGCAATAATTTGGGGGGAAAGATTTTGTATGGATTTAATTGGAAAAAAAGGTTAGATATTTCACAAGAAAACCCCTTTTCAGTCTTTCTGCTTTAAAATTTCACATTTAATTGTGCGCATTGCTTGTTGTAAAAAGAAAATATTTCTGAGTGAAAATCGTATATTCTACTTCAAATAATTCCTGTTTTTTTTTTAAGCTAATAAGAGCCATTAACTAATAATTTGTACTACACTAACTACTTCTCTGTATATAGATTTGCGAATAATTAGATTGAAGTGAACAAAAAGCTAACAATCATAGTCATATTCAGCCATTCTGGTTCATATTTTAAACAGTGTGAGATCAATTATTCATTACAAAGCATGTTGTCTTCTCCAATGATTTTTTTTTTTCAGGACAAAATGTGAAAATGTGAAAACGCAGAAATCAAAAAGACATTTGTAATTCTCTACGATCATAACTCACTCATTATGAATGACTACTTCAAACATAATTCCACAATAAACACTTGAGAACATTTTAAGTTAATACAAATTGGGGAGAAATAAAGTAAATAGTCCACATTGCTCCCACAGATTCACAGCTCAGCAAATAAGGGTATTTGGTATTTTAGTAAGACACTGACTGAAATACTGTTACTAACATTATTCCTTACCCTCAAGTCATCCTCTGGTCTATCATTACATTTTTTTTCATTATCATTATCCTTTCTCTGCTTAGTCATGCAAAATAAATATGCCAGAGTAGCTATCCTTTATTAATGTGCCATAACTGAACATGAAATTGAAAGTCGCTGCCCTCGGGAGTAAATGGTAAGGGCTAAATGGTGCTAAAAAGCTGCTCTATCCCAACTAGCATCAAACGGTGCTTTGGTAGCCATGCTAATACCGCTTTGCTTTAGCCGAAGGCATGGAGTTTATTAATGTCTGTTAATGATCTGCGACAAATTTGCAGCCAGAGGTTTGAACCTCTACAGCACAAACAGGAGAGAGTGACACTGTGACTATACATTATAAATGAGAACGTTCTGACTTTGGGAATTTGGGAGGTTGTACAGTACATATCTCATGAGACAGGTTTGCCAGGTAGACTGGAGGGAGAACAAAGTATCACCTTCCGTTTCTGCTCTATAAAGGAATCTCAGTGTCAAAAACACATCCGACCTGCCACTGCCTGCTTTCAAGACTGTTCAACTCTGTTCCTCGAGCAATGCTGAATAATTATTTCAGCTCTTCTCAGCTGATATTTCACAAAGAAACAGAAAGTCTCACACACTAGACATGATACAACTCAACTGAAAGACAGATAAAAAAAACTGACCAGACAGAAAAACAAGACAGACAGACAAGAACAAAATAAAACAGCAGACAGACAGATGACCAAACCAGACAGAACACCAGAGACAGATATACAGAAAACAAATAGTAGACAGTCAAACAGGCACACACACAAAAAGAAACAAATGACAGATCAAACAAACAGCAGAGACAAAAAGAAAAAGCAAAAAATAGAATAACAAAAACAAAGACCAGAGAGAAAGAATGTGCAACAAACAGTTAGACAAACAAACAAAAAAACTACACAAATGACAGACATACACAAATAACCAGCAGACATGTTAAACACCTGATCACTAGACAGAAGAAAAACAAGCAGTAGACCAACAGAACAAACAAACTCACTGTACAAACAAATAAAGACAGACAGACTGACCAAACAAATGGCCAACGGAAAGAGGAAAAACAACAGTTAAACAAAATAATCAAACTACAGAGACCAATAGACAGAGAACAAATAGTGGACAGTAGGGGTGTAACGATACACTCAGCTCACGATACGATGTGTATCACGATATAATGTTCACGATTCGATATGTATCACGATATTTGGAATAAAAATTGAAAATTTAACTGAAATGCAAATTTTACCAAGTAAACTATTTTTTTATGTATTTCTTTTGTTTCAACTTGTTAAACTGAACCTTCTTTTAGAAAATAAATTAAACAGGCCTGTCTCTCACTGATGTCGGCGCTATCAAGTGTATCATGTTGACGTGCATTTTTGTGTACCTCTGTACTCAAAAGGGTTAATGCTCGTCGTAATCATAACTCTAAAATGCGATATGATTGTTTAAATAATGTGTACGTTTTCGGTTTCAACTCCACTGCTAAGTGCTGTTCATACTTCCCACGCGGCTCCTGAACGATCACTCTGTTCCACAAACTGAATGTTGTTTACTACTTTATTAGTCACAACCTGCAGGTTCTGTTCACTGAAGCAGACGTGCGCGTATGGCAGGCCGTTTTAGCATTTAAACCTTTGTTCTGACTATGCATAAATATATTTAATTCATATTTAATTAAATTCATTTAGAGAGATTTCTAATTATATTTTGACTAGTCGAATTATAATTATGACTAGTCAAAATATAATTAGACATATCTCTAAATATATTTATGGATAGTCAGATAAAAGGTTTAAATGCTAAAACGGCTTGCCATACGTGCGCGTCTATCATAGTCCGCCCTCTGTAGTAACAGCTCACGTCATGTGTGATTTTGCGGCCGCCAATACATCATTATATGAAGACAGAATGATATTTTAGGGTGAATTGTACCTTATAAATACAGTATGTGACTCTTTCAACACCATTAGGAGGTATCCATGTCACTGTGCAAAGTATGTAAATCACTGTGAAGACTTTAAAACTTAGGATGTTTGACCCAGTATGCGTGTCAAAAAGCGGACGAGTCTAAAGCAATGACTGTACAACCGAAATGTTTCCAGACGTCTGATTTTGAGAGGATGGGCCATCCTCTATTTCAACTCCACTCATCTTGGTCTGCTAACATTACTGCTGCTGCAATCTGAACTCACGTGCAACAGCAGGTGGAACGTAGCTCACGTGCAAACAGCTCAACTAATAAGAGAAAATGGACGTCATATCGTAATCAAATCATCATAACGCCACGATTCATATCGAGACATTTTTGCATTGCAATAAATCGTACAACGATAAATCGTTACACCCCTAGTGGACAGACAAATAGAACAGGGAACCAACAAACAAACAAACAACAACTAGACTGAAAACAAACAGCAGATAAACAGAATAACAAACAAATAGATAGAACAAACAATGGACACAAAAAGAAATACAATTAAAACAACAATGAACAGATAAAAAAGACAAACATAAAAAAAACAACAAACCCCAAACTAAATATATAGAAAGAACAAATAGTAGTCAGAAAAGAAGAAAACCGCAGACAAATAGAACAAATAAACAAACACCAAATGGTAGACAGACAAAACAAACAGTGAATACAAAAGTTACAATAACAAATAGACGTTGACAGAAAGACAGACAAGATAATCAAAGAACAAATTAGACAGAGCAAACAAAAGCTAAAGTGAATCAGTAAAAAAAAATCAAGTCAAACAGTAAAGCCTGAATTATACTTCTGCGTTGAGCGATCGCCATAACCCATAGTAATTGCATTTACTTCTGCATTCTGTACCATAACACTTTCGAAACTCTAGCTAGCAGTAGTGTTTGTATGTTCCTCTGTGTTGAGTTTATCTGTACAGTAGGTGTTTAGTTTACACTCGAAATACCTGTACTTGTAACTTACTGTAAAAGTAGCTGAAACTCGCTCATTCAAAGGTGGGAACCAGTAGACATAAAATTATAAATTAAACCCAAAAATAAAGAATCACTACATCACTTGCACTACATGTTTTTGCAATGTAAAGTAAAATGTTTTGAGATGCACGTCAGGGTTTGTATCAGTCACAAAGAGAGTATTGGACTCTGCCGGATCAAAAGTATAAATTGGCACTAAGAATATACAACACAGAGACGAGTTAAAATCATTCAAATAAACAACTAAAAGATTGAACAAACAACGATTCAAGAGTTTTCACTTAGCTATCGCTTGATAACAATATTTCGAACGGAAAAGATAGTCAATGATTCGTTTGAATTATTTAGTGTGACATGTTTACTGTTCCAAAATTCTCTAAATGTTTCTGTAAATAAAATATATTGTGTTCAAAGGGAAAAAGTTATTTTTTTACCCAGACATTTTAAATGAATATATTTTAAAGCATTAGTCACAATATCGTCAAACCGTGATGTTTTTATCCAAGGATGTCAAAGCGTTAGAATCTCCTACTGTCCTATGCCTAATTGTAGGTTTGGGATGCTGTCCCGGAAGAGAGCTCTGAGCTCGGAGATCCTTGAGCCCAGGGGTCCCTCCTGGTTAATTAGTATGGAATGGGGTCCAAGCTCAGTCGGGTCTCGAGAGCTCCCTTAGTACAGAAGGGAACAATGGGGTGGTTGGCGGGATTCTTCAAAAACGAAGATGAGAAAGGGTAAAGAAAATTGGCTATTTATGTAAGCTTGAATTCGTCAGATTGGTTGAACAGATGATTGTTGATGTGAGGCAAGTCATGGTCAATCATAGCACAAGATCTTCTCAAAATTTGTTTATAAAACTTCACATATATGCAGACAGAAAAGCCAACATGAACAGCAGAAAGACAAAACTATTGAAAGACAAAATGACAAGATTAGCAATTGGTCAAACAAACCACCAAAAGAAAGTTCGAACAGCAAAACAAAACACAAAACAAGCAGGGTAAACAAACCAACAGAACAATAGACCAACAGGTAGAAATGACTTTGCCAGTTTCAAACTAAACTCAAACCCTCAATGTCACAATGATCACATGCAAATACAGACTATAAATGAATGAATCTTAAAGACAAGGGACCTTCATTAACTCAGAATTCATTCAGCTGATGACATGGGGGGCTGAGGAGACATAATAAGGCCGTTGGTGACACATCGATCCAACACAATGAGGCAAGGATGGCACAAAGGGGCCTCGGCAAGATTACGATGTAATGAGTGAGTGATCAGACTGAGAGAGACAAAGAGGGAAGGAAAGTCAGAGCGAGGAGGATAACAGGCGAGGTGGTTCAGGAGGTTGGCTGTTTGTCTTGTCTGGTTATGGTGACATGCATGGATGAGTCAAACACAATCTTCTAAGCGAGAAAGCCACAGGTTCAGCCTCCGCTTTGTCTGGCACTGTTCACACCTACATCTGCCAAGCACTGGAATGAGAGAGGAAGAGAGCCAGCAAGGCGGGAGCAGAGGGAGTGTGAGTCTGAATGTAAACTGGACTGCAGAGACCGCACTGGAACTGATCTAGCAACAAGATTGACGTGTGTACAGTTGGCAGTACAAGAGTGGTCAGTTGAAGCAGTCAAGGTTAAAGTGAAACCCTGGTGAGCAATGAAGCCCAGTGCAGACAACAAGACTTTTATTTTGTCATTTTTAAAAAGATATTTATATTATGATGAAGTAAAATGATAAATTAGGGTGGCACGGTGGCTCAGTGGTGAGCACTGTTGCCTCACAGCTAAAAAGGTCACTTGTTCAAGTTCCAGTTGGAACAGTTGGTCGAGTTTGCATGGTCTCCCCATGGTTGCATGGGTTTCCTCCAGGTGCACCAGTTTCCCCCACAATCCAAAGACATGCGGTATACGTGTCACGGTTTATAGGTCTGTGTGTTCGTCCAGCATGTGTTGTGACGTGTGTGTTGGGTTGTGCGTGGGTGGGTGGGTGTGTCTGTTTACCTTTTCATGGTAGCGTGCGTTCTGATCAACTGACCTAATCAGAGGGTTCCAGCTGATGCCTAATTAGTGGGCTATATAAAGCCTGTGTTTCACTGCTGGTTATCAGTCCATTGTTGTTTTCATGTTCCTGTCTGAGTAATGTCCAGGTTTTCTCTTTAGTCTAGATCAGGGGTCACCAAACTTATTCCTGAAGGGCCGGTGTCCAGCAGATTTTAGCAGATTTTTAGCTCCCTAATCAAACACACCTGAACAAGCTACTCAAGGTCTTACTATGTATACTTGAAACAACCAGGCAGGTATGTTAAGGCAAGTTAGAGCTAAAACCTGCAGGGACACAGGCCCTCCAGCACGGTGATTGGTGCTGGAGACTGTCTAATGAAGTGTTAATATGGACCTGTGGAAGCTCTCCATTTCTGGACATTGTGCTAATTCTCTATCCTTTTCAGAGCACCTTAAGACTTATACTCATTGTCGTAGCTCATTAAATTGTCCTTCACTCACAGTTGGACTTTCCCCATTACTTTCGTGACAATAAGTGAATTGGATGAACTAAACTGGCTGTAGTTTATGAGTAAGTGTAAGTGTATGGGTGTTTTCCAGTACTGGGTTGCAGCTAGAAGGGTATCCGCTGCATAAAACATATGCTAGAATAGTTGGCGGTTCCATTGTGCTGTAGCAACCCTGTTTCAAATAAAGGAAAACGAATAAATGAACAATGAAAAATTATTAAAGGAGTTCTAAACATATATGAATATAAATGGGTGTCAATAATTGCCACAATCATTTTGGATTCTTGTTTACTTCTTTCTCTCTCTATGTCAAAATATCCAATAATGTTCTAAAATAAAAACATATGATATGACATATTATTGCACAGTAGGTAGTGCTGTCTCCTGACAGCAAGAAGGTCGGTGGTTCGAGCCCCGATTGGGTCAGATGGAATTTCTGGAGTATGCATGTTCTCCTCACGTTCGCGTGGGTTTCCATTGGATGCTCCGGTTTACCCCACAAGTCCAAAGTTATGCGGTATTGGTGAATTGGGTAGGCTAAATTGTCCGAAGAGTATGTGAATGAGTGTGTATGGATGTTTCCCAAAGATGGGCTGCAGCTGGAAGGGCATCTGCTGGAAGGGCATCTTCCAGCCTCAACCACGGCGAATGAAGCTCTGCACAAGACTTTTGGCCAGCGGAGAAATTAAAATGGTCGTGCCAAACTGAGTCTGGTTCTCAAGGTTTTTTTTCTTCATTCCCATCAGGTGAAGTTTTTTTTCCCTCTCCGCTGTCGCCACTGCCTCGCATGGTTCAGGATTGGTAGAGCTACGCATCGATGAATTTGCTCTTCAGTGTTTGAACTCTCAGTAATGATTAAATCACACTGAACTGAGCTAAACTGAACTGAACTGAACTTAAACACTAAAAACTGAACTACACTGTTCCAGTTACTATGACCATTTATGTGAAGCTGCTTTGACACAATCTACATTGTAAAAGCGCTATACAAAGTAAGCTGAATTGAATTTAATTGAATCTGCTGCGTAAAACGTGCTGGATAAGTTGGCGGTTCAATCCTCTGTAGTAACCCCGGATAAATAAAGGAACTAAGCCAAAAAGAAAATAACAAAATAACAAAACAAACCTGATCTAACGTCCACATAAATCTTCTTTTATAATTGTACTGACACACAGCTGTGGTGATAAAGACGGTAAAATTGCTGTAATTCATTACACACATGCACTGTTATAAAAAGGTTTTGAACTTGTAAGACATATTCTTGATCACATTTGATGATTGATGATCACAGAGAGCAGAACAGATCTTTCAATCCCTTTCAAGTCCTGTCTTGTGGACATGTTTATACGTGTTACTACTGAGACCAATTCGGTGGACAGGAAAACCACACTTCTACGTTACGTTGCAGTGGGCATGCAGAAGGGATTTGTTTCTTATTTTATGGTCAGGAAATAAAAAAAAGAGACTTATTGTGTTTTTATCACCCCAATATGATTGTGGACACACAATACCTACACAGTTTTGTCCAGACAGCTTACAAAAGATGATTTTCATCATCATCCTTTAACTACAATAATGTTGCATTAGTAAATGTTGAACTTTGATAAATAAATGCTATATTTATATATATATTGCCCAATGAGTTCCTTATTGGTTTATTAACTTACATTGACCAATAAAACTTTAATGTAAAGTGTGAAATGTTTAAAATAATAGATAGAACATAAAAAACATCGTCAAAAACAAGATATTGACCTACAATTTCAGTGGACATAAGCTATACTGGACTGAAGCCTAATTATTTGCATTTTTCTCCTTTATGAATAATAAAACCCTGGGCATCTACCCAGAGCCTTGTCCTTTAACTCGCCTACAAACTCCACCCAGAGCATAAACAGCAGCCAAATGATCGGCTAATACTCTCTATCCTCCAAGAGAGACAAGACATTGAGTATAAATGGGTAATTGGCCACTAATCACTATGGAACCGGGATTACTGGGAATTACATGTTGGACTCAAGCCTTTGCTTAGCAAGCATGTGTGGGCATAGATGTACACAGAAATGCTGAATACCCATTTGCAGTCTTTGTGTACCTGCGCTGCAAGGATGAATAGGTGTAAATATGTTATATATACTGTTTATATATATCGCACATTAAAAATGTAACAATGTGTATCATGGATAACAATTCTATATGTCATGTTTGCAAAAAAAAAAGTTTAGTCATGTTTATTTTTAGCATCAGATATGGTAATAGCTCATCAAGTATGCCTGAAAGTCACAACTAGAGTTGAATGATTATTATTAATTAGTCATGTTTGTTGTTAGTCATTAATAATAAATTACACCTTAAATACAATATTTATTACTATTCAATATTTATAACTGCTTAATGGTTTATATTCAGACTGTGAGAATATGCATTTTACACATAATTCTGTAAAGCAAAATCTTGAAGATTTCGTTTATGGTTTCATCATTAGCATTTAATCAACCCAGGCACATTATGAATACGTACCCCTGAATACATTCCTGGAGAGTGCAAAATACGTCCCAGGATATATATTATTGTGCAGTTTTTGTATTCGCAAATACACCAGAGGCCGCCGTGCACGCTTTTTCAGATCTCACATTTCTCTTGCGAGTGCCATTCACGCCTGCTGCTCTCACGTAAATCCACCAGAGGCCGCTGTCGACGAACTGATTGACTGATCGACCAACTGATCCCCCCACTCACTCCCTTCACTAAACCCAACTAATAGTGTACCAATTCACATAATTCATGCTCTACGTTTTCACAATGAGCCTGTATTGCATTTAATACATCATTTTAGCTTGAATTATGGTGAAAATTAAAGATTACTATTTCTGGTGGCTTTAATTTGCATTACATATTTTGTTTCTTTGTAACCAGCTCTCAAAAAATATTCAAAGATTTATATTTATCATTTTATATTTATATTTAAGATTTATATGTATAAATAATACAATAATTCATGACAAATTAATTATTTGTATCCAACCGTTTCAACTACCTGACCCGCATGGTCTTTGTTTTACCCATAAACAAGTAATAGATGAATAAAGATAAGTTGCACACAAATTACCACCTGTCAATCACTTTTTCAGCGGGAGGTCCTTCGGTAAAAAACAAAACCAACATTATCTGAGGTTTTCACTAAAATTACTAAGTACAAGTGTAAAAGTGAAAGACTGATAGCAGTGTACTGATGCTGTGACACGTTACCTGATAGATTCAAAAGACCGAAGTCCTTAGATAAATGGGCAGATCAAGCTTTTTTTATCTAATTGTATTTTGTATGTGTTTAATCTAACACTTTTTTGTGATGACCCATTTTCGTCTACATCCGCACACCCCAAACACATCCAATGGGGTCAATTTATGCATGGAAACAAAGCAGTTTTTATACAACCTAAAAACACAGAATTTGGAATTGTCAACCTGGAATATGACCACATGATATGTCTTTTATTTGGAACTGATACAGATTTTGTTTTGACCGATATGATAAACGATAACATTAGATTTGGAGGACCATAGTCGATATATTCTCTGCTGATAAATATAAATGTCAAATTTGTGTTTCAGTTTGAGCTCTTCTCTTTCATATTAATATAATCTACTGCTTGACAAAAAAAGCATAAATAAATCAACAAATAATAAAGCACCCAATATTATCAAAAATCTAAATATCAGTAAAACAATAAACAAAAGTTAGCAGAAAGCATTTGAAGTGGTTCAATCAGTGGAAATAATAAATCATTTATCGGCTTAAAAATATCAGGTAATTTTAGTTATCAGACTGATAATGATAATAACTGGACTTCATATAACTGGAAAATCTGGACTTTACTAGAACTTCTATGTTTATTTCTGCTTTGACACAATCTACATTTTAAAAGTCCTATATAAATAATCATGAATTGAATTGAATTGAATTAAATTAAATTGAATAGCGGTCCCTGTAATATTCCTGGTTTTCAGTCACAGTTGTTTAAAAACTATGTAGTAAGATTTCGTAGCAAATCATACAACAAACTAGAAACACACAGCAGCATAAATCCAATCAATGAATCTTAAGTATTTGCTTAGTTAAATTCAAGCAATATTTTTTTTTTCTTTTCATGCATTGTATATTGCCTTAGATCAGAAAACTTCAGCAGAAGACATCTCTTGTTTATCCCATTTGCTTGTGTGGGCATAGCCCATAGTGTGAGTGAGAGTAGTGATTCTATGCTACATTTCTCCACTGTGTTCGCCTCTCAACTGAAACCAGCAGGACATCAGGACTGAGACGTATGAGGCAACTCTCACACACTAACAAATGTCTCTTGAGGCAGGGAAATAGCTGATTAAACCAACTGTGTGCTGAATCTGAATGGCTCTGTCTCTTCTTCACAGTACGACAGATGGGAAAGTGAGGAAAGAAGGAAGATGAAGATGGTGTGGGCGGTGTTTGAGAAAAAGTCTCAGCGTTGCTTGCCAAAAAAACAGACTATGTCAGCCAGTATACCAATACAATGCACTTTCCATATCTGAATTATGTTCTTTCCGATTTCTTTACGACTTACATAGCAAAACCCATGAGTCTAAATGCTTGAAAGACTGTTTGCAGCTACTATTATATTTGACTATTTGTATTGACGTTTATATTAGTTAAATTAACAGATGCTTTTATCTAAATTGACTATGGACTTAGAAAAAGTGGCATGTGGAAAAAAACAAATACAAGTAGTGCAAACAGTTGCAAACATTTTATCAATATTAATAATGTACATGTAAATTATCATAATTTATTAATATATACAGTATGATTATTAATTTATTAATTTTCTTTTTGGCTTATAAAGTCCCTTTATTAATCTGGGGTCGCCACAGCAGAATGAACCGCCAAAATATCCAGCATATGTTTTTACGCAGCAGAAGCCATTCCAGCTGCAGCCCATCTTTGGGAAACATCCATACACACTCATTCACACTCATCCACTACAAACAATTTAGCCCACCCAATTCACCTATACTGGATGTCTTTGAACTTGTGGGTTAAACTGGAGCACCCAAAGGAAACCCACACGAACAAGGGAAGAACATGCAAACTCCACACAGAAACGCCAACTGAACCAGCCAAGGCTTGAACCATATAATGATGTAGATGAAAATGGGTCATCACAAAATGTATATAAAAAGGACTGTTTGTAATATATATACTAAAGGACTGTTTATATTCACTGTATTAACTAAACATCTAACAAAATAAAATAAAAAAAAATAATTAAATAAAATTTTATTAAATAAATTAAAATCTAAAATAAAAATAATGAATGAATGAAATTATAAAAATAAATAAACATATGCACTGTTGATATCCACTGTATTAACTGAACACCCTAAATAAAATAAAAATACATTTTATTAAAATTAAATAAATGAATATACAATTAAATTATATAAAATAAATATATTTATAGACTGTTAATATCCACTGTATTAACTGCACATCTTAAAATAAAATAAATGTAATTAAATACTATTTTAATAAATAAAATTCAATAAATGAATATAAAAATAAATAAAAGAAATAAAAATAATATAAAATAAATATACATAGGGATTGTTTATATCTACTGTATTAACTGAACATCTGAATTAATATATATATATATATATATATATATATATATATATATATATATATATATATATATATATATATATATATATATATATATATATAGCAATCATTTATATATTGTTACTGTATCAGTGAACACATTTTATTACAATGCCTATAATTGCACATAATTAACTGAAAGAAGTAAAATACCTAAAGTTGGCTCTAACACACAAATGCACAAACTATCAGCCAAGATAAATAGTTACACACATACACACATCAGAAATCAAACAGATGGAAAGACAGAAGGTACGGATGAGAGAAGGCTTTTCCATGTTTCAGGCATTTACATACAAGCGGGTGCGAGTGGGCAGATAAACTCACACACACAAACACAGAAAAAAAAAATCTCCAAGCTTCTCACACGTGTATACACGAGGGACATGCACAGGTAATTGATCAGTACACATTTAACTAATTTGACTAGTAAAATGCTAATATGGCAAATTGATTTCCCATAGCCAACTTCACTTACCAAAGGCAACAGTGACATTCAGATCTCTGGAATCAATTCACTGGACTGTGGATGAGTGACATTGAGGTGATGAGAGATGCTTTTATATGCAGCCACGCAGAACTCATACTGCTGTATTTATTTTTGTTAAAGTCATGAATCCCACCAATATGAGAATCTGCTTTTATTGTAGAAGAAAAAAATGCGAAGCGCTGTGAAAAACTTGGTCACGTATCAAAGCAGTATTTGTGTCCCTGTGACCTCTGTGTTTTTCTGGCAGAAATAACTCTCTCAACAACCAGCCACTCTGCTGCTAGTATGCTGAAACATTCACCAAATGTGTTACTAAATGTGTCTAAATCTTTATGTTACTTTTATCCTAAAGTTTTAAGTTAGATAATAATGATTATGGGTAATGTATAACAACATTCATTTTACAAATTTTGTTTTAAGTGTGTAAGACTTGCCATTTTTATTTATCAATGACATACTGAATTTTACTGAGCTATATTTTTATCAAAGATATAGCATAGTTTCTACCAAATAAATGAAGCCCTCACAACTGTTTTCAGTATTGTTAATAGTTATAAAAGCACTAAGACCATCACCTTAAAAATATGTCAATCTTTAAAATCTTCATTGAAACTTGAAAATGACCAATTTTGGATTGTTAATAAGCATTTTAAAATGTTTATAACCAATCAAAAAGTGTATAAACTCATATAAAACATTATAAAAATCTCTTTTTTAATCCTTATGTAGTGTTGGGGATGTTTTCACCCACTCTGGGGTGTTTTTAGGTCTTTTGGCAAAAAACTTTTTTCTGTGTTTCAGCAAGCAGAATGATTTTTGGTGACAGATCTTATTTTGTGACACATTTTGAGAAAGTTCTTTGAAGTCAGTGATAAAAGGTAGGGATGTCCACATCCAATCACATGATATAAAATCGGGCACGATAACGTGGTTTCAGACTCAATTGGAATCAGACATTACCTTCCTTCAGGACTTGGCATTGGCATTGGCACAGAGTTAGACCCTTTTCTTGACTTCACACAGAAACAGCACTGCGTGTGGCATGACATCACTTTGTTGCAGAGATGATATTGGTTACATGCTGGCAAAGTAGAACACTGAAGCAGCTTGAAGCAGAAAGCGCGAGTATGTCTGCGTTCTGGAGGTATTATAAAGTTGATGACGACAACATTGCCAAAGCAAACTGTGAGATATCGTCACTTTAAATTTATAAGGTTCTATGTGACGTCTTTATCAAAATTGAGGTATTGACATATTCTTATTAATTGACAACTTATTAACATTATGGTATTTTTTTTGTACGTTGTTTACATTTTAAGACTTTTTATTTAAAAAACAAATGTTAATCACACTGTCTGCTATGGAATGCAAAAACTTTGAAGCTCAATATCTCAAACTCGTTCAGAACGCAGAGAGAACCTTATAATTCCAAGGTGACGATATGTAAAGTTGGGATTGCCTGCGGGGTATTTTAAGTTTTGGTGATATTTCTTTTTATATTAGATTTTTTAAAATATTTACTGTTGCACTTAAGTCCAAAAGTGGAGAATTTATGTTCTTTATTACTTGATTCTTCAAGCTACCTCACAGAAGTGCTCTGTTTGTTAACAGAATTGTTGATTGTTAAAATAAGGTGAATTAAATAAAAAAATAAGGAACATCCAGGATCTGTTTCTTGGCTCTTCTTTTTTTAATGTATTATAGAAGTATCGGATCAGGTTTCTGTATCAGTAGATACTCAACATCAATTGACAAATAATTAATTTTTTTCCACAATAACTTTTTATATTGAAAATACGTAATTTTGTGTTTTTTCCCACCAAATCAGTGACATCGTTTGTAAATTTTCATTTGTCAGTTAAAATGCTGTATAAAAAAAGCAAACAAACAAATTAACAGATTAATTAACAGATTTATACAAAAAAATAAAATAAAAATAGCTTTATCTGATGCATTTTTACAGCAGTTTAATAATTCACTGCATGGTTTCATCCCTAACATAACAAAATGGTAGTAAATTTGAACAGCGCACAAGGGTAAAAAAAGATAAAATTTTGATTAAAAAAATCATCCTCAAATCAATATATACATATTGATATATTGATATATATATATATATATATATATATATATATATATATATATATATATATATATATATATATATATATATATATATATATATTATACTTTTTAAAAAATTAAGCAATACAACTGTTTTCAATTCTGATGATAATCTTTTTCTGAAACATCCTTTTCCACTAAAGATGAGAGTGATTGCTGAAAAGAACTACTTTTAAAAATATGTTACTAAATATACTTTATAACTACAAACATTTATTATTTGATTTTACAGCTTTAACAAAATAAAAAAGCCTTGGTGAAGATTACAGTTATTTTCAAACTTTTTTAGTTAACATATTTGTTGTTTCATATTTGTTGTGTATTTGTTTAGACGCTGCAATCAACCACACAGTTCTTCAAAAATGACTCACTGATTCACAGTATTGTTTTTCGCACTCCAATCTCCTCCTCTTCTAGTGTTGGCAGGTGGATAGTGGGACGGGGAGAGTGTATCTGGGTCACTAGAAGCCATGCATCCCAAGTCCGCCACCAGTAAAGAGAAAAGAGTTCCTTTTCTGTTTGCCTCCCCTTCCTTAATCTGTCGTTTTTTTCTCTCACATGCTCCCTTTCTTAAACGGAGCATCGAAATTTTGGCCCCATACAGGCAGAATCCAATACAAGCTTTTAGCAAAGATGTGTGTGGCAGGTGAAGTGGGACGAAGTGATGAAGAGGGAGCAAAAGAAGAGCTCACGAAGGGGGAAAAAGCATAAGGAATAAGGCAAGCAAGAAAAAGAGATCTTCCTCCGCTTGTCACTTCCTTTCAGGATTCTCTCTCCTTTCATGTGTGTTTGTATCAGGTGTGTTATGCTGATGCGTGAGTAAGCATCATACGCACCCTGAGAGCTCTCTACATTTAAAATAGCTCTGACTGGAAAACACGAGCACACTTAAAACATCCTCCTGAAAAACGCACCTGCACCTCCCACGAGCAACCCTCCTCCTGCACATCTGATCCTTTCACTCTCTGTTCTTTTTTGGGTACCTCTCATTCGATTAAAGCCACTGGGAGAAAATATCAAAATATATCTAGAATTTCCTACTTTTAATATTGACACTGCTTATGCAGCAAAGTGAATGGAATTATCTTTGAGTTACTCCTCCATTTGTTTAACAAGCTCGCTAATCTCTTTCTTCGGTTGAGCTATCCCTAGTGAGGCATCTCTCAGGGGGCTTATTAACACTGTTACAATATAAATATAGTTTTATAGTAGGCAAACATGCTGCTGACATACAGTATGCAGTACAGTTTGAAAGTTTGTGAACCCCTGGTGAAAATGCCAATAGGGTGGTTTGTTGCTTCAACCAAAGCAGAGGAGCATTGTTTAAAATAGCTCAATATTCCTGATCACGAACCTGTACACTTACCTACTGCCTGAACCGCACATGCTCACCATAATTAAAAAGCAAAGTTTGTTAAAGTAATGTGCCGACAGGACATTTATTTTCATTGTAGCATGTTTGTTCCTGCTGCTTGCAATAGCACTACTGTGCTGTCATGGCAACCCTAGTAAGCTGACAAATCTTAACTCGATGACGAAGTGGTTATTTTATTAGCTTGTGATTTTTGAAATCAGTATCCGCGTGTTAAGTCGTGATGTATGGGTGACATGTGGAATACTGTTTCCGAGTCAAAGCTGCAACTTATTTGAATTGAGAAAATATTTGTTTATGACCACTTTTTAGTCCTATCACACATTAAAGTGAATTATATATAAAATCATGGTGTACATGACAGTCTCTGGGCTTGCTGCATCACAAATACAATTTGTTTTACAATTTATAAAAAATTAATCACTTTCTGGCCATCAGATATTAGGCATGGCATTTAGGTTAACTAGGCAGGCTAGGGTAATTAGGCAAGTTGTGGTATAATGATGCTTTGTTCTGTAGACTATTGAGAAAATATATAGCTTAAAGAGGATTTTGACCTTAAAATGGTTTTAAAAAAATAAAACCGCTTTTATTCTAACCAAAATAAAACAAATAAGACTTTCTACAGAAGTAAAACCATTATCAGAAAATGTCCTTGCTCTGTTAAACATCATTTGGGAAATATTTAAAAAAGAAAAATAAATTCAAAGGTGGGCTATAAATTCTGACTACTACTGTTAAATACTTTATTTATAAGCATTTCATAGAAATTTTAAACCGACGTCCTGATAGTAACATTTCAAAAGCTAAGAGAAGGGGATGTGTACTATCTTTAAAAATCGCAATTGCATCCCTGAGAAGAGTGCATCTATAAACAAAGGAATTTATTGCATATGCTATTAGTGCATACTTTTTCTATTTATTGTGCAGCCCTTTAAGTATTATTATTATTATTATTATTATTATTATTATTTAAGATAAATAACAGAGCAAACTATATATCCCTAATTATAGAGCTGACCCCCCACAGATCTTGTTTTGACATCCTTCAGGGGTAATCAAGCATTAATTAGGGGGATCAAATCCCCTAAACCCCCTTGTAATTCAAGCCATGCCTAAAGCCTTCAATGTACCAGCACTCACTGTGCAAGATATGTGTTATCAGTAATAGGGCTGTACCATACTGAAAAAATATCATTGGGATGTTTTATTTTTCTACAATATTAAATATATAATTTCACTACTTGGAAAGAATTCTTAATTTTCAATACATAGGGATGATTCTGTACGGGACTGCATCTACATAAAATAAAACAAATCAATCACAAACATTCAGTAACGATACTGTAAGAATAAAATATACAGCGCTAAATTATTTTCTGGAAGTCTAGCTATATTTAGATACACAAATCAAAAAAATATATATTATATATATATATATATATATATATATATATATATATATATATATATATATATATATATATATATATATATATATATATATATATATTTGTGAAGTTTTTGCAACGTTTAAACATAAAATTACCAAAACATTTTTCACTTATGTGTGTATTTATCATTCAATTCAGTTTAAAAATTTTGAGGCATAAAAAATAAACTTTTTAACTTTAAGGAAAAATTATTATATATATATATCAAACTCTCTCTCTCTCTTTATATATATATATATAAATATATATATAAATGCAATCAATTTTCCTTAAAGTTAAAAATGTAATTTTTTATGCCTCAAAATTTTTAAACTGAATTAAATGATAAATACACACATAAATGAAAAACGTTTTGGTAATTTTATGTTTAAACGTTGCAAAAACTCCACAAATCATGAGTGTTTTCAAATACGTTTTTCAAATTCTGGTCAATAGTAATACCAACATTGCAGATCCTGCGATGTGACTATTGCGAATACGCACATTGCGATATCGACGCTGAAACGATATATTGTGCAGCTCTTATCAGAAACATTAAATATAAAAAACAAAAACAAAAAAAACGCCTCAAAATATAGATATTTTAATTGTATTTTGCGAAACATTTCTGAAATTGTCTGAAAAACAATGCTATTTTTTTCTCATCGTTTTTATAGACAAATTTTTTAAGTTTTCAAGGAAAAAAAAAACATTTTCAATATGCACATATTCTATATATGTGGTAATGGAAATACATCTGGTGACTTAGATCACAATCAATTCAAACCGATTTTGATAGCATGGTACTCAATAATAATTACCTGAATTTTTTTTTTACCTTAAATATAATGCAGCACAACTGTTTTCAAATGCGACTATCAAATCAGCATATTACAACAATACCACCACAAAAGAAACCAATTACATTTGAAAATATATTAAGTACTATAAGGTACACCTGTTAAATGCTTCTTCAACCCAAACATCTAATTAGCCAATCACATAACAGCAACTCAATTCATTTAGACACATATCATCATACCACCCAGCAGCACTAATGTATAAGTGACATTCCCAACCATCACACACCCTTTAGCAAGCCGCCCGGTGCAAGGAAGAGTTGAGTTTACGCACGGCAGGTGGTCTGCGATAATGAACAGGACATCCAGTCCAGCATGCTCTGTGTCAGTCTATATGCGGCGGTCTCAATCAGGACCCATGCAGACTGACTCTCCACAGCCTGTAATCAATCATGTACTGAGGCAGTGAAATAAAGGGCTCTCTGGATTCATGTCCATAAGGTCATTGCCTTCAAGAACACCATTGAGAACAATTGGAAAGTAGTTAACCGAATCGTATTCTTGTCTTAAAGGGCCGCTCGCTAATTTACTTTGTCTCACGGCTACTGTCGCTGATGTGCTTTGTCTGGCTCTCCAACACTTTAGGCTTTTCTTCTCTCTAAAGAACTGACTCACACTTTGGTTGTTAAATCATGCACACAAATGAATCTCACACACACAAAACTGCATAAGCTCCCGCCTCCTGTACCAAAGGCACATTTTGACAGTTTAATATGTCAAAAGAACAAGGTGTTTTTGACCTGCGACCTTGGTTTCTAACAAAGCACATTCACTCAAGCACTCGTGTGTTGAAAATATTATTCCCACAATTGTTACATTGTTCCATCTCCTTCACACACTTTTCCGCCCAACTGTCCAGAAAAAATCTTTACAAATTGCAAACTGTGTGATCTGACTGTGTGATCTTACACATTCCAAGAATGCACTTCATGCAACAATTTAATGCTTTTAGTGTTAAAATTTTATTTATTTATTTATTTATTTATTTATTTATTTATTTATTTATTTATTTATTTATTTATTCCTTTATTTATTTTATTTTGTTTAATGTTTTTATTTATTATTATTATGTTTATTTTATTTATTTATTACTTATATTTATCATTATTATTATATTTATTTATGTATTTATTGTTTCTATTTGTTTCTATTTATTATTATTATCACTTTATTTTATTTATTATTATTATTTTATTTTTAATTTGTTAATTTATTATTTCTATTTATTATTATATTTATTTATCTATTGTTTCTATTTATTAATATAATTTTTATTATTTCTATTTATTACTATATTTTGTTTATCCATGTTTCTATTTATTAGTTAGATTTATTATTATATTTATTTATTATTTCTATTTATTATTATATTTAATTTTATATTTATTTACGTATTATTTCTTTTTATTAATATATTTATTGCTTCTATTTATTATTATTTTTATTATTTTATTTATTTATCATTTCTATTTATTATTAAAATTAATATTATATTTATTTACTTATTATTTCTTTTTATTAATATATTTATTACTTCTATTTATTGTTATTTTTTATTTATTATTATAAATAAACTATTATTTAAGAAGAATTATTTAGTCTTCTTTATAGCCACTTTTTATAGCCACCAAAGATAAATATTCACTTGTGGACAACGAAAAAAGTAAAGTTAAAAGGTAAAGTTTAACTCCATTTAACAGCGTTTTACTGGTATACTATTAGCACTGGTGCACAAACATAAACCCATACACTCACATCCAGCCGTCTCAGTGTTTACCATCTGGGTGGAGATAGTAAATAGGATCAATCTCATTAGAAAAGCACTGATGGCAGAGATAGCAGAGCAGCCATCGTGAGCATGGCTTCCCCGGTTAGTAATTCAATAAGTGGTTTGTAAGCCCCCTGCATTCATTTAATTCAATTAGTCAATTTTTGTCTCTTGATATGTCTGGCCCTATTTTGCAGGGAGAAAGGCTAACCCATCAAACATCGCTTTGGGTCGGCTACATGTCCTAATGATGCGGAAGCCACTGATCCATGACACTACCACGACAGTATTGAGCAGTAAATCAATAGAAAAACAAATATCAGTGAAACAGCCGGGTAAAGTATCTACAGGCCAATGTGTTGAGTTACTCTGCAATCCTTTGGAAATAGTTTCCTTTAAATCAGTACTAATTAAACTATCATTTGGTTATGGTATACGGTTATTCAAGGACGCATGGTGGCTTAGTGGTTAGCACTCACAGCAAGAAGGTTGCTTGTTCAAGTCCCAGCTAGGTCAGTTGGCATTTCTGTGTGGAGTTTGCATGTTCTCTCTGCGTGTTTGCGTGGATTTACTCTGTCTGCTCTGGTTTGCTCCACAGTCCAAAGGCATGTGCTATAAGCGAACTGGATCAACTAAATTGCCTCTGGTGTCTGAATGTGTGTGTGTGTGATTTTTTTTTTAAAGTAATAAGAATGGTTTGCATTTGAATCAAAAATGTGACTTTATTTTGGTAAGCTGCTATTTGGTTGCTTTTATTGCACCTTTTTATATATTTGGTGATTTTATACCTTGTGATGCAGCTTACTATTAAGTAACTCAAACTTTATTTGCAAATTGGAGTTTGTGAAATAAATAAAAATGGTAAAAACTAATAATAAATCCATATTAAATAGTCCCTAAAAAGTGATGTTGGGTCTTCAGTTTCGCACTCAGGTGCGCTTTGAACTCACGCGCCAAATCACCTGAACCCTGCTCTGGCACACCTCTTCCAACCAGGCCAGGGCCGGCCAACAGAACCACACCTGGCCCTTGATTCGGAACACTCACACTTGTCAAACAAACCGGGAAATGGGAGTCAAACATGCCTGGGCATGGTTCGAATAGCCTGGTGTTATTACATCCTAATTCACTAATATACAGAGATGTATACTAACGCAGTAGAACTACTTCACTACTGTACTTAAGAACTAAAAGGCTTTATCTGTACTCTACTGGAGTATTTTTTTTTCTCCGACTTCCACTTTTACTTATGTACATATTTTCGATAATTTTAATCATTTTAATCCGATACATTTTTTATGTGCTGCATAACATTAAGAGTACAGTTCATATATCTGTAATAAAGAACAAAATTGTATTACAAACAATATATAAATATCAATTTATTTATAGATTTTATTTTTTTTAAATATTGTGTTGTGAAGAAAAAATCTAATTATGTCTGGAAAACATCGTCAATGCACCGAGATGCACCAAGATATTGAATTGAACTAAAACTATGGCATGATAATTGTAAATGGACCAAACCGTGAGACCAGTGTGGATTCACACCCCTACTTGTTATAATTATAGACCTTTTTCTTGGCTGTTGCATGGAGGGCGCCATAATGACCAGCGTCTTCCTGTAGAATGTATAAAACTTCTGTTTACATCTTTACAACCTGTAATTTGCCATCCGAAAATAGGTTTCATTAGCGTTTTGACTGGATTACGAAGTGTTTTTGTGACACACAACTTTGAAAGGTGTGTGTTAAAGCTGTCATAATCTGTCAGAAAAACAGTATCGTAAACCATGTTTCTTTTTATTCTGCTTAATCACGTGCCCCAAAAAACATATTTAAAATAAACAAAACAATATGATGTCTTTAGACTGCTTTCTTTAATAACTACAATACACAATACTTGACTCTTACTTTCAGTACTTGAGTAGTACATTTTGAAATAAACTACTTGCTATACTTAAGTACAAAAAATGTTGAACACTTTAGTACTTCCACTTAAATATGGTGCTTAAAGAGCACTTCAACTTCTACTCAAGTCATTTTTTGATAAAGCACTTGTACTTTTACTTAAGTCTGGGTCTCTAGTACTTTATACATCTCTCCTAATATATTTAAACATTTAGGGAGATTTTTAAACCACAATTACATTATGATCATTTTGGATATACAACAAAGCATAGTCATCACATCACTTTGACTGTAATTGCATCTCATAAAATGACTACAGTATATGTTATGCTGAGACTACATAAGACAGAACTTATTTGTTTATATAACTGCTACATTTTATCCTTGTAATATCTCTTTAGATCTTTTTTTTTTATCCAATGGCTCCCACAACTTTGATCTTAATGTCACTTTCCTCTTTCATAGCTACAACGTTATTTCTCACAACTGTAACGTACAGCTGACAACGTGACGGTTCCTATTTCAATCTAAAAATTACCTATTATATATCTCATGGGTATAAATGGGTCTCCATATATTCTAGTCCACCATATTCAACATTAACGTCAAAAAAATTTGAAATATTGAAATACAAATTGAAATTCAAATTGCCATTCACAAATATAAAGTCCATGACATGGAATTCAGATTCACACTTCACCTATGCTGTATTTACCTCGTTTGCTCCAATTTGCAGCTAGTTTCATCTGTCATATGCTTCATCACCCTCGAAACCAGTAAGCTCACTGGGGAACGAAGCGAATCAATCTGGTTGATAAACCTACAATTATAGTCTCCTCTGCTGGACAGATGAAAGAGAATATCAGAATGGTCATTAAGCTCATTTTCTGAAATTAGCGTTACTTTCCAAAAGTCACCAGTGAAGACGTTCGGCACATTCAGCAGGGATATGAAGGCCTTGCCTCTTTGCATTTCATTTGCTTTCCAAAGACTACTCCTTGTCTGTTGACTTTTTTCATGCTCTAAGCACCCAAATCATATTTCTCTCTCTCTCATTTAATAAATTACAAAGTAAATCACTGAGATATTTGTGGAAATGATGCATTGCAGGTGAGCAGAACTGCCAAAAGGTCTAGGGAAAGTGATTAGCTTCTTACAAATCAAGAAACGAGAGCAGCACAGGACTTTACAAAGTGAATTCACAATTCTTAGACACTTAGGTATCTGACAGGAGGATATTGTGTTATCGTTAATATTTATGAGTGCCAGAGGAAGCAAAAGTGAAAATAATTAATCAGGGTAACGGAGATGAATGTTAATTACAGCAGAATCTCCTTCTCATTTGCTAAGTCCATATCGCTGCCAAAAAGAAGAACAAAAAGGTAAAATGTGAATAAAATTGCAATTAGTCAAGACCTCAGCGTTTAACCTTCTCTGTTAACACTCACACTGCTGCAGGCTCTGACTTAAGTGCTGAAAGACTAGGTAGAACACGGGTATTTTTAAAACCACACTTTTTTTTGCATGCTGTTTGTCCTTACGAAAACAGAGTATATGGTGACTGAAACCGAAACTTTCTGATAACTCCAGCCAGGGTGCATATTTTCAGAAACTCTGGGTTTAGTGTGGCTGTGTAGATACTACAACCGCATTTTTTGCCTCATGACGTCAATGTGTGCACATGTTTTTTTTTTCTTTCTGATTGGTCAACACAGCTGGGTTTACACCAAATGCGGAAGATGCGTTTGGGGTAAATTCCATACATTCACGGCAAACATATATAGGCCCACACGAAATCTGTTCACAGAATGATTGAGTCCATGTATTTACTTGTGTAAATGTGTGTACATTTATATTTATTAAGTTTTTAAAATAAATTTTCACTACTATTATTTTTATATAATAACAGAAATATTACAATGTTCATATGATTTATTTACAATACAGTTTGAAAAGTAGTTTTCTGTCTTTTAGTAGATATATTAGAGGAGAGACTTGCTTTGTATACCAAATACAGTAAGTGGCTCTCATTGGATTTGCATTGTAAACATCAAATAAAAGTTTAAAAAGTATTTTTTTTTATTTAATTTGTTACGTTTTTAGTTATGAAACTCCGCAAATCATTCCACATAAATCTGCAAATTTAAAAAAAAAAATCTCTGTAGAAATAGCACAAAATGTCTGCAGATTCTGTCTGGCCCTACGTATCACATATTATGCATTGTTTGAGCTCGGGACGGTCCACGTCTGTTCTCATGCTTGCATTGACTTACAGTACATGCAATTTACTCGTGCAATATAATTATTTCACCCCTTTGGTGTGAACACAGCATAAGTGTCATTCGCCATGTTGGTTCGGCATGTCCCTAACATGTTTTCATGTAGACAGAGATTATAGAAAGCGAAGAAAACTCTGTTCATCATAGCCACCTTTTTAATTGTGTGCATAATTTTTTTTTTTTATTATTTAGTTACACACACTCACAGGTCAGTTTGTTACATTTGCCTTGCTATTAGGTTGGACCTCCTATGCATTAAATATAGGCCTTAATTCTTAATTATCTTCACTTCATCTATGCCATGGGTCTCAAACTCAATTCCTGGAGGGCCGCAGCTCTGCACAGTTTTGCGCCAACCCCAATCAAGCACAGCTGATCCAAATAATCAAGTTGTTCAAAAAAGTCTCAAACACCTTGATTAGTTGCATCAGCTGTGTTTGATTATGGTTGGAGGAAATACTATGCAAAGCTGTGCCCCTCCAGGAATTGAGTTTGAGACCCATGATCTATGGCTGTTTCTCAATTTCAAGAACGCCAAGAATTGACTTGCGTTCTTATAAAGACCGGTCTTGCCAGGTCACCTCAGAAGAACAAACTCGGGAGTCCTGTGAAAAATTAGATGCTTCATGCATGATGGTCACACACGTTCTTCATGATGGTCACATGACCTTCATGCATTTTTTATGGAAAATGGTTTAAACATTACAGCATTCATACAACAGTTTATTGTCTTTCCCCTTTTCAATATATATGACATGCACAAAAATCTTACAAATGAACAATACAAATAAACCAGATTTTAATAAGAATTTTCACAAATAAACACCCTTAATGTGTTTATGCCTTGATTAAGATTTTCCTGTTCTGATTTGGTGCATCCTTTATAATGCATCCACGCATTCTCTGTTCTTGCGGTTTTAAGTTTTGCAACTGAACTTTGGCGATTGATGATTACGTTACACGAGAACGCAAGAAAGATGAAGAACGCATATTAAGAAACAGCCTATGCAATCACCCATGAATGCATTCATTGCTACAATGTGATTTGCTGATCAGATGATTCCATTAACAAGCAGTTAAACGTGTATAAAATGGCTGATGAAAGTATATTTAGGCTTATACATATAGCAATTTAGGGTTATGTATATATGCATCTTAAAAATGGTGGCATGAAAGTGACAAACAGCAACATCTAATTTGATCTTTAAATATCACATTTAAACAGTCAAGTCATTCCAAAGAAATCTGCAAATTCAGCAATTATTGATATTTGCGATTCACGGTTTTTTATATACTGGCTATGATTTTTTAAAGGAATAAATTACATGATAAGATGATTAATTAATCTTATTGATCATCTTATCATGTAATTTATTCTCTTAAAAAAATCATCGACAGCCAGTACTAGTCTCTGTAAGCTTTAAACCCACCTGGCGGCCAGATCGGTGTGCTCTCACTTCAGCAAAGATCAGACAGGCTGTAATCTAATTACTGAAGCAGTGCAGCCTACATTAATGACTAGCTGTAACTGTAAAGTTTGTTCTGCAGTCGTGCTGAAAGGTCCAGCAGAAGAGAACAGACCTGCTCTGCACTCATTAAAGCAGCTAAGCACCACCTGGGCTCTGCTCTCAAAGCTCACTAGACTGGACATGCAATTAAAGAAATAGTTCAACCACAAATGTCATCATTCACCTTCATCTCGTTCCATGTGTTGTGTGTTTCTTGAGAGCTATAATAAAGAATATCTAAGTTGCTTTTTTAATCAATGAGAATATATAAGAAACCTCACATTTTCATCAAAAGTTGAAAATATTTGTTTAGTTTTTGTTGTATATCTATCTGAAAACTTTCTTCTATATGAAAAGTTCTTCGGAAAACAAACAAAAGGTGCCTATATCTTGAATGACCAGAGATTAGGTAAACTATCGCAATGTAATTTTTCAGTCTGATGTTTTCAGAGGAATAGGCATCAGTGCAAAAACAAAAACATATTTATCTACACATTCATATTAAAGCAGATTAGCACATGAATAATTCCACATGGCCATGGAAATACAATTAACCATTCCAATCAATTTGCTAAAACAAACACATTTGATTTGGGGAATTTGAGTTCAGTAAACATAACGACCAAACTGAACCTTTGCAATTTTCACAACCTTTTTTGTCTGTCTATCAGTCAAAAATCATTATAAATATATGGTCAACATTCAAAGTAACAATTATCATGCTTACGGTGTTTGAAATCCTCATGCAAACCTTTCTGTAGTCAAACTGCATCGTATGCCTAAAGGGTCATGAAGCATTTAACCTTTATGTGTGTAAAACATCAGTTAAGACAATGATAGCATCTGTTAGCTGTAATTGTAAGAAACAAGTGGAAATTTTGAGCTTTTCACTGTAATTTCATCTTCTGGGTTTAAAATCTCTATCAGGGTGGCGTCACTTGTGGTGATGAATCATAGAGCTACGAATCCTTTGATGACGTATCAGTGTCTAATTATTATTCATTTCTTACCCTAAGAGCAGATACTGCTTCTGAATAATTTGTTCAAGCTGTGAGACCTCGCAGTAGGCGTTCATGATAGGCCGTTGCGCTTGTAGTGTTGCCAAAAGTACCAACTTCTAAGAGTCAGTGTTGAAAATATAAAAATGTGATTCCTACTTGCATTTTAAGTGCAGATGAGTGCATTCTTGAACACTGCTGATTGGCCACTGTGGTCACATGCTCAACAGATGAAACCGTGATTGGCTCTAATTATAAACATTTTACAAGAGTGCTTTGTAATGGCAGATCATTTTCTTCATGTTTACAAGGAATATATTTTAATGTGAAGACTGGAATTGAATAAAATTAATTGCTTTAATTCATCTGAGAATGATCAGTTTACACACAGACAGCCTCTGTAAGCAAAATAATCCCAAGGATGGGCCCGTAGACATTTTTAAAGACAATGTTACAATGATTTAGATAAGAATTTCGCTACAGCTCCTTAACTCTTTAACAACCAGTAGATTACACATGGCATATCCGGCCAAAACAGTCGAGCCCTAGCATCTTTACTTGTTATTATTTCCTCATAATAATAATAACAAAATAAGGAAGTTATCATCAATCACAATACAAATTACAGTGAACTCCAAACAAACTCTCGTCTCATTGACCAGCTATGGGAAAAGCCATTATAACACAGATCACTGACTATTCTTGCCAGAGACCAGAGGGGAAAAAAAAGGGATTGACAGGTGGTAATTTGTGGGTACCTTTATTTATTTATGTTTTGGTTATGAAGCAAAGACCATGTGGGTCAGGGAGTAAAAATGGTAGGCTACAATTAATTAATTTGTTAGATTAATTGATATTTAACAACAACAACCACCCCCACCACCGCCTACGATGCCATCGTCCATCAAGATGTTTTATATTAGACATCATACGATGACAAATTGGTCAACATCACCCAGTCCAAACTGAAACAGCATTCATACGCTGAGAAACACATGTTTTGCCATGCCATGTCTACTCCCCTACTTGCATCTTTTCATGGACATTTAAGTAGCTTTTTTATTCTTTTTTTAATTCTTAGCTAGACTTGAACTGAAAGAGGGGGTTTAAAGACCTTTAAAAGGTTGCATTATGCAGTTTAACCAACTCAATACTTGTGTAACTCTTTCATTTTGGCTTTGAAAGCAAATTCTACGTGCTCTGCACAGGTACGTTATTCATAAATTCTAAAAAGAAAACTTCACACAGTAAACAGTGTTGTGCATGCAGCACTCAAAAACTCTTTCTCTCATTCTTTCTCTCTCTCTCTTTCTGAATTGCATTATTACTGGTGTGGCCTATGCTGGAGGCTTGGGGCCTCACACTAATCTTGCATGGAGACAGGGCTATTGGGGAAGTGTCAGGGTGCTTGCAAACAGGAGGAACGCTTACATGGACATGAAAATAAAGAAAAAGGCAGAGAGGAGGTGATGGGTCCCACATACCGTGCTGGCAAGAAGAGAGAGTGAGAGAGAGAAAGAAGCATGGGGAGCACTGAGCGCAGACTCCTAAAAACGCTGGAGAGTCAAAGAGATAAAGAAACATTGAAGAGCTGCTGAGGGTTTTGAAAATGGGAGGATGGGTAAAGGGAGGAAGATACAGAAAGAGAGAAAGAATGGGAAAGGAGGCTTTGAACTTTTGTAAGGTCCTTCAATTACTTAAAATGAACTGGGTTACCAGTGTAGCTGGACAATTTAGTGTAAACTTATAAGAAAAATATTATTCGGCTAGAGATAGAAGAGTCAACAACATTGCAAATTTAAGAATTTACTTCGAAACTCCTTTTTTGTGAATCATTTGGTTTAATTATCTAAGTGAATCGACTCTAATGTATTGTTTGATAAAAACTCAAAGCTGTGTGTGTGTGGTGCAAAAGGGTCATAAAGTTGGCAAAAAAACAAATTTATATTAATTGAATGCATTGATCCAATGTATGTGAAGAGATGATTGTTTTAAATGCAGAACAGATTCATGTATATAAAACACACAATGAGTTTTTTAGTGCACAAAGAATCTGTGGTTAAAAAAATTACAAAAGTTTTATAGGTGTGGAAAATAACATTTTTACTATTTCTATATCTTCAAATGCAATGTTTAAATACTTAAAAATAATACTTAAATACATTTCTAAAGATTGAGAATTAAGTAGCCAGAAGTAAGTATGACGGCATTTAGTTTTTAAAACAAATGCTACAGAGCGGTAGAGGGTTGGGTCGATAGATGATTCCATCGTCCATCGGCAATAGCCAATAGACATCACGATGCTGAGCTGACAACGCTATCCTTTGCCCCGCCCCTGTCACAGAAGCAACCCGCTTGTGAAAAATATACACTTAGGCCCCAGTTACACTAATGTGTCTTACTTTTAAAATGGCATTTTAGAACGAAAAATGATCCATGTCCACACTGGCGTTTCATCTACCATTTCTAAAAAGCCCTCCTTCCACACTATACTGCTGAAAATGCACATCACATGAACACAAACACACACACACAAACACAAACACACACACACACACACACACACACACACACACACACACACACACACACACACACACACTGTCATGCTGCACCATATGCACGCGTCTGAAATAAAGCAGTAAGAGGGTGCTTTAAACACAAAACCCCAGGGGCAGTGCACGTCGGACAGTTTATCACGGATGTACCGCTGGATTGAGTTTAGAGTATAGTTATACTATACTTACTGTAAAATCACTTACTACATATCAACATGTAAACGTGATATTTAATTAATCTTGTCTCTATCTAGCGACTCTTCTGTCTTTTGAATGTATCAGGTAACGTGTCACAGCATCAGTACACTGCTCAAATCTTTCACTTTCACGCTTGTACTTAGTATTTTTAGCGAAAACCTCAGATACTGTTAGTTGTGCACCTTTTTTACCAACCAAGTTTGTTGACACCATTATAATGACACAGATCAGTCTGCCTATTCATGCCAGAGTCCCACGGAAAAAGTGATTGACTGGTGGTAATGTGTGTGGACCTTTATTTATTTATGATTTGGTTTTGGGTAACACAAAAGCATGCGGGTCAGTTATTAATTAATTATTTAGAAATAATTAATTTACTGCCACCTACAACAACGATGCCATTGTCCATCGCAATGTTACTCATTAGACATTGTACTATGTCAATTGGTCGACATCGCTTAACCCTACCGCTTGCCCCCGTATGGATGGGAAGCAGTCGATTTTGAGATCTCAAAAAGCGTAAAGAGCAGCCTCTGGTGCATTCGCAAAAACAAGAACTGTTAAAAAAACATAGCTCCTGGGACCTATTTGGCACTCTAAAAGAAATGCACATTAGAGCTACATTTTCAGAATGAGCCAGGGTTGATCATATAATTTTTTGCTTATATTGTAATGATGTCATGCCTAAAATCACTTCATTTAAAATTCCACACGAAATATTGATTTTGGTTATTTTTTTGTACTTATTTTGTTATGACAAAATTAAACTAAATAAATAAACCCATTGCTGGTTTGCAACTGGAAGGGCATCTGCTGCATAAAACAAATGCTGGAATAGTAGGGGGTTCATTCAGCTGTGGCGACCCCTGATAAATAAGGGACTAAACCAAAGGAAAATGAATGAATGAATGAATGAATAAACAAGCAAACAAACAAACAGTACTCTAATATCAGCAATGGCCACAATATTAAAATAATTATTGGTTAATGATTGTTGGTCAGAATTGCAAACACTATGGCATTTCTAAGTGTAACCAGTCCAAGTATCCTTTTTAAAAAAGATCTGATTATGTGTTTATGCATATAAAAATCCTCAATCATTGCTCATGTATGAGAGGTTCACATTTATTCGGATTATGGCAGGCTGCAAAACATTTCTGGAGCACCAGTGAAAGACTAAGTGAGGTCAAGAGAGTTTTTTCTATCAAGCCGCATGAAAGTACAGCACAAAAAAAATGCCAAACCTTCAAACACATTTTCCTATCCTTCAGCAAGGAGAGCGTCATAAAATATACAGACTTTCCATGTCATAAATACGACGGTGGTAGTCGTTTAACATCTTCATCTCAACACCGGATCATAGCAACTTAGTACAGATATAATTCTCTGCTGCACAGCTGTGATTTAGAACATTTTTCAGCTCGATTTCTAAAGCTAACACAGTACAGAAAACACCGAGGTGAAAGGTAGAGGCTCATGTGAATAAATGAGACTGAGAAAAGTTGTAGACAAACTTAAAAGAATAATAATCTCTGAAGCTGTGTGACACTAAACCACACACACAAACACTGAAACCGGCTTACACACATTGGGAGGATGTCTGTCAGTGCACAGATGGGTATTAGCCAGATGATTTATTCATGAATAACAGGTATTGAAATATTCTTTGGATTCCAAAACTGGGAAAGTGACAAGCGAGCAAGAGCACGTATCACAGAAATGTAAATAAAGCCGAATCATGTTGAAATATTCCACTAATCTTGGAAGGGATTAGATGTATAGACGTATACTGTCAGGAACATGGACTGATCAAATAATAGGCAGTGGGATTTAGGGAGTTTGAGGTACACAATACACACAAACAAACACAAATATACAGACGGTACACTCTAAAAAACGTTGGGTTGTATTTACCAAACATTAAATTAAATATAGACAAACACAACATTAGGTTATTCATTCATTCATTTTCTTTTCAGTGTCACCACAGCGGAATGAACTGCCAACTTATCCAGCATATGTTTTACGCAGCGGATGCCCTTCCAGCTGCAACCCATCTCTGGGAAACATCCATACACACTCATACACTACGGACAGTTTAGCCTACCCAATTCACCTGCACCTCATGTCTTTAGACTGTGGGGGAAACCGGAGCACCCGGAGGAAACCCACGCGAACGTAGGGAGGATATGCAAACTCCACACAGAAATGCCAACTGACCCAGCCAAGGCTTGAACCAGTGACCTTCTTGCTGTGAGGTGACAGCACTACCTACTGCACCAACGCATCACCAACATTGGGTTATTGTTTTATTATTAATAAATTTAAATTATATTTTTCTTTCCAGCTGTTGAGTTTGTTTATATCTAACCTAGTGTTTGGTTAAAATTCAGAAAATTTGTTGTGAGTATTACAATGAAACATGTAATATTTGTAAACATTTATTTTTCTTTTGTCAGGGAACCAGGGTGATGCTAACTTATGTGTTAGCCTTCAAAAAAAGCCCCATTCAGTGTGGACCACCACAGCAAAACCAAAGAAATCCTTCAGGAAACACAAAACAAGTCTGACATTAGCACCATGTGTGAGATGAAGCGTTCTTCCTCTTTCTCTATCTCTATTCTAGCACCCAGGCAAACGAATCACTGGCCTGTGGCTGATTGTACTGCACACCTTGATGAGCAGAGACCACCTGGAACCCTTCTACAACGGGGAAAAAAATTGATAAATGAAACAAAAAGCGTGTTATTACCACTTCAGCTGCCCTTCACCAACGGCTACCGAGTGTGCTGGAGGCAGCGTCTTTGTTCACCTCTCCCTTTATTCGGTTTCAGTCTCTCCTTATGTGTCTGTCACATTCCCAACCCCCACTCTCCGAGAACAAACACAGACCCAAGATTTCATATCAGTAAGTAGCTCATGAAAATCTTATCCACAATATCCAAGCAATATCCACAATATGCAGGTGAAAACACGCACGTCACATCTCTTTGTTTTCGTCTGTCTTTCCTTAGCACTATTTCACATACATAATGAACGCATTATTACAATAAATTAGCATTCCAGAGGAATTCATTCAAATAAACATGACCCCGACAGATGATAGGATATATGTGGTATGGGTTGGGTATAAATCATTGGGTATAAATTATTACTATTGTTATTACATCATTATAAAGTTTTATTGTTATTACCTTCATCGCTTTTCATAGATATTTACATTAGATGTCGCCTACGCTATTGTTGTCTATTGGAAGGTGTGCGTCAATACAGCTGCCATTGTAGTACAGGGTAGCACTCCTATGAAATGAATGTGGGACCACGGTGCAGTGGAGGACTGGCCATTCAGAGCCAGAGATATATACACATCTATACATATATCTACGATTAGTGGTCCTATTGGTCAGTATGCAAACATTTTTTTCATTCATTCATTCATTTATTTTCTTGTCAGTTTAGTCCCTTTATTAATCCGGGGTCGCCACAGTGGAATGAACTGCCAACTTATCCAGCACGTTTTTACGCAGCGGATGCCCTTCCAGCCACAACCCATCTCTGGGAAACATCCACACACACTCATTCATACACTACGGACAATTTAGCCAACCCCAATTAACCTGTACCACATGTCTTTGGACAGTGCGGGAAACCGGAGTACCCAGAGGAAAACCATGCGAATGCAGCAAGAACATGCAAACTTCACACAGAAACACCAACTGACCCAGCCGAGGCTCGAACCAGCGATCCAACAACCTTCTTGCTGTGAAGGACAGCACTACCTACTGCGCCACTGCGTCGCCCAAACATTTTTTAAATTACGAAATTTTTTATTTTACATCACTTTTTTACATCAATGGATAAGTGAATGGCATAGCCGACAAAGAGCATGTGTTTGTGTGCAGGGAAATGTATTATCTCCCTCACTGTTAAATTTGATTTAATCCATGTCCTGAAGCACACCCCCTCTCCTGCTTTTACTTCTCATTCTAACAGAGGGAGCGATTCGTTTGTGAATGAATCTCCTTCATTTACAACTTATTCACCGACAATAATACAAGTTTCTAGCTTTGCAGCATCTTGTCATATTTAATTTATTGTTTGCTTATTTTATTCAACAAAACTAGCATAAGCCTAGTATTTAGTGTGAGTTGGTGATACTTTGCCTTATGGTCAGTGCAGTAAAAGATTGTAGATGAAGAAGATGTATTATCATCAATACTTGTTGAGTACAAAAATACAAAAACGTAAAAAATTAAATCATTCTTATAAATTGTTTTGCCTTTATGTATTGTTTTTTGCTTGTTACCACACACATATCTTCACATTGGCTTTAGTCTTGACTAATGCGGTTAAATGACATTTGTCCTGGGAGCACTGTATGCAATTTCTAGTGTATAAAAATATGATCACTATTGATATCACTGTTGCATCATCACCAACTGTAGTACACTGTAAAAAATGATGGGTTCCAATTTGTGTTGGGACAACATGACGGCATTAAGTCAACTTACTAGATTTGTACAAATTTAAATGGACTGAATGTAAAACTTTTCAGTTATCTATATAGGCTCATTCTGAAAACTATATACATTTCTGGAGATCATGAATTATGTAGCCAGAGCAGCATTTCATCTTTAAAATGAACACTACAGGGCAGTATTCCTTTTTCGCACTTACTAGCTGACCGCTTACCTCCATGTAGAACGACTTTGCCACTGTTAGCAGTTTGTCCAGTGGCTTGCCATGTAAGTTGGAGGATTTATTATGCAGAGAGGGGTTGAACACGACAACGAGGTTGTCTAGCAAAAAACGATTTCAGAAGGGAAGACAAAAACAAAAGTAAAAAAAGTTAATAAACAAGTAAATAACAGGATGATAATGTGGTAAAATCTGAAAACGTGGTAAAAATCAGGCTGCTGCAAGGCCTTTTGTTTCTTCTGGATTGTTTTTGAAAACAATGTAGGTTGGGTTTAGGGAGGTGGGTGGTCGTTGGTCAATCAGTGATGTTTAAAATACTATCGGTTGGGTTTAGAAAAGAAGAAGGGTGGGGGGGTTGATTGGTAAGTCAGTCGACAGCAGCCTCTGGTGGATTTACAGAAGTAAAGCAGGCACGAATGGCACTAGCGAGAGAAATTTGAGAACTTAAAAAGCGTGCACAGTGGCCTCTGGTGGATTCGCAAAAAAAAAAAAACATTGCTCGTTTTTGGTGCTCTCCAAAAATGTACATAAGGGTACGTAATCAGAATGAGACTAGGTTGAAAATTTAAAAAAAAATTATAAGTGGACTGTAAAAATGTATGCAGGGTTACACACAATTCCTTCATGTTGTCCCAACACTAATTGATCAAGCTAACTTAATTGTTTTTGCAAATTTAAGTGTATCGAACATAAAAAAAATAAGTAGTCCCTCTAAAAAACTCAAGAATGGTGTTGATTCAGCTCATTTAAAATAAGTAGTTTGAACAGCCAGAAAAACAAAAATTAAGAGTGTATTATTATTCATATTATTATTATTATTATTATTATTATTACACTGTAAAAAAGTGCAGGGGTTCCACACAATTCATCCATGTTGTCCCAACAGAAATTAATTAAGTTAACTTAACACTTTTAAAAAATGTATGTGGATTGAACATAAAAAATTAAGTTGTCCCAATGAAATCTCAAGAATTGTGTTGTTTCAGCTCATTTGAATTAAGTAGTTTGAACAAGTAAAGATACATATATTTTTGAGCACACTATGAATGCTACACTGTTAACAATTTTCTGTAGATAATACAGTAACTTACTGGCAGCAGTTCGCCAGTAACTTACTGTAAATCAATTACAGGATAAATACTGTATTTACATTAACAGCACCATTTTACAGTTTTATGTACATCTTTACTGTAAAATATAGTTATTTTCACAATGCAACTTTAAAATACGGTAACACACTGCATAAATGTCCTACAGTAAAGCACAGTTCATTTTACAGTTACTTTGTGATTTACAAAAATCCTTAACAGTTCAAGTATAATTTAAATACTACCAATTAGGGTTGTAACAATATACCGGTATGACGGTTTACCACGATTTGAACGTGCACGATTATCATACCATGAACAATTGCATATCAACGGTTTTAACCCTTAAAGACCGAGACAGCCGCCCGCGGCTAAAAATAAGTATTGCTCTTAAATGTTTAATAACTTTTGATCCGATTCATACAATTCAAAGATTGGCATAAAGAAGAGAATCTCAGCTTTCCAGTGCCGTATCACATAACATTCGCGGACTTTCAGAGGCTCCGGAATCAGTGCGGTTACGTCATCAACATTTGACAACGCTGATTTGACAAAGAAACGCTCGTCACTGTGTCTCCGGACAAATCAGACATGATACATTGATGCATTGTCCCTCCTCCATGCCCAGATTGGTTCAAACTCGCTATATCACAACCAATAAGCATAGGTTTCGCTTTTGTTTGTGGACCAAGCTTTTTGAACAACACGGAATGAGAGAAAGGCATACATTTATGCGCGGCTAAATAAAACGCAAAAAAAAGTTTTGCATGAAATAATTCTCATACTAAGTACTTTTGCATGCACAGCAGCACAGAAACATGACAAAACAGTGACACAGCAAAGACGAACTGCTGCTCTTGCTGTTTTCAAAAGACGCAAATGAAGATGCAGCTGTTTGTCTGCATTGCATACAACCACATCCAAATCCATGCTGGCACATAGAACCTAAGGATGTTCCATATTGAATCTAGTTTCGTTATGTAACTATTTATAGTATAGTAAATATTTATATCTATTTTTTACTGAGGATTTGCACCATGTTTATTTGGACTTTATTTGGACTTTGACACATTATTTATTATTTTCTTATTTTAATTTGTTCATTGTAAGTGGTGTTGTTTATAGTAACTAAAAATATATTATTTGGAAAAAGTCAAATTTGCTTCACTGTTCTATTATTTTGTAACATTTGTAACATACCGTATACCGCGAAACCGTCAAACCGTGGTATTGTTTTAGACGATTATCATACCGTGAAAAATTCATACCGTTACAACCCTACTACCAATATGATTCTGATTGTCCTTGCTGTTTATACAGATTCATTCCTGTTATTTTCATTTCTTATATGTTACTGTTTATGTGTTCTGTGTTTACCGTATGTTGTATGTTTTGCACTCTTAATAAAAAATACAATAATTTGAAAGAGATTGCAGAGGAAATACATGTCAGAAAAGATCTTGTATGCTCTCTAAAGCTTTAGAAATGTGCACATATGTGATGACAGGGTGACAGATTCACATGTCAAAAGCTTCATGCTAATGAATGTTCGCACATTCAAACAAGACGTCAATTGGACATAAGTGCTACTTGTGGCAAAACAAGCATCTGTTTAGTATATTGAAGAGTTTGTGCTTTTGAACAAAGCAGTACCTTCTTGCCCTTGAACTGACATGGCATTTCCACACTCTCTATCGCTCTCTCACACACACATATGCAGAGAGCATAGAGAGACACTAATTGGATTTACATTATGCACATGGACAGTTCATGGTCACCTGGGTCTTTGTTTCACTACTTCACTCCCACCATCACACATGCATGCATGTAATCTCTCAAAAGCAATAATGCATGTTTTTGATCATATTAATGAAACAATGCCCTTGGGCAATAACAAAAAACAGCAGTAATTACCACAGCAGTTGCCAGTTTCCACACACGCTCACAACTCACCTTCGCATACAAAGCATGCTTAAATTCAAACAAAGAAAAGTCACTCAGGATTTCTCTAGAGCTGTGATTTGGAACATTATTACAGTGATCACTAGTATTTTTCACATGGGATGTTTGTAGAATGAAAAAGCTGATTACCCTGAGTTCTGTCTAAAGATCCATAATGGCAAAAAAAGCTAAATAAAAGCATGATAAAAAATGCTCTATATATGACCTTGCTATTCCCAGAAATTATTTAACAGCTTGACGCAATAAACTGAATCTTTTTTAACTTTTTTTTGAGCATTTTAACATCCACATCAGCTCTCGTTGGCATATCTAGTTCATGAAAAATGTACAGAATGAATCGATCTTTGGAGTCTGATCTTTTGAGCAAATAAGTTGATCCAGATCATAAAAACACGCTGCATGATTCATTTAGAAAATAATGTGATTATCAAACAGCCCAGAGGAGTTTCAAAGAAACGAATGAATTATTCATCATAAAAGGGTGTTTACAAAACAGCAATGAACTGAAACTAAAAAGCTTTTTCCACTGCCTTTTTGAAAAGTTTCAAGAATTCATACAGACGCACAAAAACACTAAAACATCTTAATTGAGCATACATGCTATAGGTTAGCAGATGGCAAAGTCTCTTTGTAAAGTCAAGGTATGCGGTGGACCTGTATTCCATGTTTAGTCTATAAGTATTTGCACATAACTATAAACTAAACATGCAATAAGCACATTTTTGTTGACATCTCCTGTAAATGCCCTCAAATAGTCAGCTCATCATTTAAAAACATAATATAAACTCAAGCCTTTTATATTTTATGCTTACTTTTAGGGATATTTAGCATCCATTATGAAGCCTGAAAGACGCAATCATTGCAAATGTTGTCCATTTTAGGAGTAAACTCGTTGATCCAGTTTGACATCAAATATCCCAGAAAAAAATCCACATACTTTACTTCCTCATTCCCAGAAATTACTCCATTTACCAGAAAAGGGATGTGTCACTATAGTAGGTAAAAGATAAGTGTAATAAGAAAGGAAATTAAAGTGAGGAAAAAGGGTGTAGTACAATGACGTCTACCTAGTGATTACACATGTCTGAATACCGACTCACTCAGACTTTGCTGGACTCACTTAAATCACTATTCATTAAAATTATTTGAAATCAATAATATGCCTATATATGTACTAACACTTTACATTAAGGTTGTATTAGTTAATGCATTTACTCACATAAACAAACAAAAAAACAATATATTTACTACAGTATTTGTACATTTTAGTAAACGTTAGTAAATAAAGATACAGTTGTTTAATAACTAATGTTTACAAGCATAAATTTGGATGTTAATACAGCATTAGTAAATGTTGAACTATGATTAATAAATGCTGTACAAGTATTTTTCATAATTAGTTCATGTTAGTAAAAAGATTAACTAATGAAACCTTATTGTAAAGTGTAACCCTGTATGATCACATACACACACAAACATGTTGGTATTGGTGGTTTACAAGGAATCTCCATAGGTGTAATGTATTGTATACGGTAAAAAACACTTATTATATGGCCCTACCCATAAAACAAACCCTCACAGGAAACCTGCTAAAATTAGCATTAGGCAGGTCCTCATAAACCACCGTAATAGAGTACAAGGATGTCATACCCATTCCATTATACAAAAAAACTGTCATTGTAAACCACCCAAACCAACACACACACACACACACACACACACACACACACACACACACGCCCATTTACATTACCATGAGGAATTCTTCCTACCTCAAAGTAAACAAATGAGATCCTCCTCACAAGGTGCTGTAATACCTGGAGAGCAGCACTAGGAAGCGATTGTGCTAGAAGCAGTGTTTGCTCACTCATTTGGCTCCGCTTAACTGTGTGTGTAGTGCTATGCGTGTGTGTGGATTAAATAAAAAGGTGTCCATTCAGACACGTATACAAGACCTCACTGTAATAGCTACACATAATACATAACTCTACTAGCAAAGACCAGCTATTGTAGTTGTAACCTTGTACGGTCAGTTAATAAAAAAATGAGATATTATTCCCATAGGCATCTCTCACTTCTCTGTAACACGCTATGCCTGTAATACAGACGGTTAGGTTCATTATCTCAACAGAAACAAAAAACATTGTACCGTAGACAAGGATACCTGATTATGTCTCTGACCTGTGACCTTGTACAATATGTCCTATTTGACCTCTTTTTACGACACCGAGAGAAAAATAAATGATTTTATATGTTTGTGTTTGTGTATGTGCGATAGAGATGGGCATATGGAGCGGACCCTCATTATATCTGTGGTGGAAGTATGTGAAACACTGGTTACTGACAAACAGCCATGAAATCTATTGTGACGTTTCAAGAGTGGCAACTCCAACACAATGCGTTTGTCTGAGTCGAAAGGAAAAAGGGCCTTTGTCATTTTTGTTTTGAGCGATAATGTCTTTCTTAAAAGAAAAGTATGTGAAATATAATATACACATTAAAAAAACAGTGACAAAAAATGTGCACTTACATCTACAAAAAAGCACTTTCAGCCCAGAACACCTCAAGATAAATACAATCTGATCATTTTACAGAAATATGCAGTAATATTTTTAATCAGAAGATCCATTCAAAAATATATTTAGTATAGTAAGGGAATATATAATATTAAAAAAAACAATCAAATACACTGTGTTCTTTCGAATTTTGAAATAGTTTGTTTAAATCTCATGTTTCCACAAAAAGTAGTATATTAATGAAATATTAATATTAATGAATATTTTTATAGTCAATATTTCAATATTTTCATTCAAATCAGCATATAAATTTTTTACTGAAAGATCATATTACACTGATGAATTTCAAAATATTTCAAAGTGAATTTCAAAATATGTGAAAATGTTATAATATTTCAGCAAAATATATTGATCGTACCACACTTTTTATTAAATGATTGCAGACGTAGTGGTGTATGAGAAACTTCTTTCATTAAAAAAAACGTTTTGATGCTTTTTTCATCTAAGAAGGTTATTATCCTCACATTTGGATTGTCTTACTCTTTTCACCACTAGAAATGCAACGATCAATCGATTTTACTAATAACCTTACTTTAATTCATCACTGTTATCGATTTCACTATTAACCTTATTTTAATTAGTCACTGCTAATTACTCATAAAGGCTCAACACCGAGTTTCTGCATTGAACAAAACAGCTGCAACTGAAGAAAGTAATGCCAACTGCACGCTAGTTTAAAGTTTCAAGCTTGTACACCATGGATAATATGCACACACACTGGATTAGCTATGTCTGACTTTTAACTAATAATGCAAGTTTGTGATTTCTGTTCTTGCACACATATTGGGAGTGATGTGCAAAAGATGTGCACAAGGCACAACATGTTCACTCTTTCCAGATGCACCTAGTTAAACTTAAAAAAATGGTGCAAGCACACCGTGGGTCATGTCATGTGACAAGCACTGAGCCAATTAGCTTTATACTTTGTATGGAATATACACATTTCTACTGCAAAGAGAATAAATATATAAAAATGAAAATACCAAACAAGTTCATAATATAGTTGATCAAAATTGCCTTTCAAACAGAGGTTCAGCAGCCTTTGACTACATTTGTTCTCTTTAAAAAGGGAAATACTTAACTAATATAGTGCTTAGATTTACCTAAGACAAATACCATTTTTATTTTATTTATATTCTTATTTTTATTTTTTCTGTCATTTTTTCAGTGTAAAATTATTACTTATGTTTAAACGTCAACAACTTTTTTTTTACTTATTTTTAAGTGCAAAGAGAAATGGACTATTGTTTGTTTTTATTATTATTTTGAGCTGTATTATTTAGTTACTGAGCAGCAATAAAACAAACACTTTAAAATTTAAAGAGTTTTCATGAGATTTACTAAATTAGTAGTGTTTTGAAATTAATGAATGCAAAACAACTGTGATAACCGTGAAACTGAGATTATTCCTCAGACTATAACCCTACAACCTAAATCTATAATCGTTGCATCCTTATTCATCACGATACCACAACACAATTTTTTCTCTAGATTGTCTTTCTGATCTATCTGAGTACATACAGAGAGAAAACACATGCGATAAAGCCGAAAACTAACAAATCAAACGAATCAAGTAATCAAATTAATCTGCAAATTGAATAATATCACACAGTTTATTTTTACCAAATAATAGCAAAGCATTAATACTATTTTACAATTTTTTAAACTACCACTGTCGAAAATGAGGTATTATCATATCATTTTGTCAACACAGATCCATGCTGTAATAATAATAAACAACTATGTGACATTAACCTAAAACTGAAGGCCACCCTGACACATAAATAGTCTCCAGCCACTAAGCCAGTCTCGGCCGAAGAGCCCACTTCATCTTCAGACACAAAGCTCTGTGATTAGAATTTGGTCCTGAAAAAAGGAGACACAGAAAGAGAGGGAGAGCGAGCGAGCAGTATGTGTCGTGAAGTGTTGCTATTACCGTCTCCATGGGCAACTAAAGAGGAATCCTGCCAATTCTGTGAGTAGGTTGTGTCTGGGAGGGAAGCGAAAGCACAATCCTTAAGGTATTATTCTAATTCAATGTCTGTCCAAGTCCACGGGAAAACATCCAGAAGAGAGAGAGGAACATTCGGCCCGCTGACAACCCAAGAGAGCGCTACTACCAGGGGAGAAACCCCACAGATACCCTGCCTGCTGAAGATACCATGTGCAATAGAGCACCTTAGCAGGAATCCATTTAAACTAGCACAACCGATGCCAGGAAAACACCAGGTGCATGCGACAAACCTCAACCTGTGGGAATGATCGTGGGCAACGGTGCAAAAACAATTCTGAGCGGAATCTTTTCATTATTTCTCTCAACTCAAACTGGAACAAATTAAAATAACACAAGTCAGATCAGGTGGTTTCATATAACATAAATAAAACTGTTAGATAAATCTAAAGAAAGAAATCCCAGTTTTGCCAAGCAGCAAGTGATTCTCAATGTGAAAACTCATGATCTTTAAGAACAAAAGTTCACCCAAAAGTGAATGTACTCACCTCCAGGCTATCCAAAAGAATAGTAAAACATTAGGAAGACTTTTTGTCTGAATGCTTAACCTTTCCTATAATGATACGTACTGTGATTTGTATAATGCAAATTAAAATATTGCCACTTAAGTCAAAATAACATAAGTAGGCAAAACAAAACTAGTACCTGTGCCTCCTGATAATGTTAAGTGAAATTATCAGTGCTATAAGGGACCAAACGTTATTTATAACATATTTACATCAATTCCAAAGCTTCAGAAAATGCTTCTAAGCTTCCTGACAAAAATATGTGGTTGCACTAACTTATGCACATGAGCTGATACCATTTGTTTACAGTGGTGAGGGTCAACTGCCCCTCCAAAATTTGATAACTGACATTATGAGATATCAGAACTATTTACTGACATTGTCAATGAAATGTATCAATGCTGTGAATAGGCCTGCACAATATATTGCTTGAGCATTGATATCACAATGTGTGCATCCACAATAGTCACATCGCAAGATATGCAATGTTGAGTTATGAATATAGATGGCCAGAATCCACAGGTCCAAACACATGAGATTTGTGGAGACGCTGCAGAATTGAACCATTATAGAGATAAGGTTTTAAAAGGTTTTAAAGAATATAAAAAGGCTTTGAAAAATAAATTTGACTGAATTATTTATATGATGAAGACTATGCAAAGCTCGTTTACATTTGATAATTCAATTTCTCTACCTGAATACTGTTGGACACTCCCCAGATAACCATAAAGCTTTTTATTTTGTTTATTACATGTATATAATTAATTACATAAAATATATTTATATTTCACTCCCATATAAATCATCCCAATCAATCTAAAGTATTGACTTTACAAACAGAGCTATTTAAGTCATGTGGTGAAATTGTATTTATATCCCAATATATATTGCATGGTAAATAATAATGTAAAAAATGTACAATTTCATGCAGCTCTAGCTGTAAATACTGCTCCCATAAAGACAGTTTTGCTTCATAAGATCTCAGTGCATCATCAGGAACCACAATATTCATTTAATTTTGCCCTGAATGTGTGTTTTGTTTTATTTTATTTTGACTGTCAAAGTGCCAGTAAACTATTCACTTTTTACAAAACACAAAGAACCACCACTTAACATAAAAATTCTTCTTATTGTTCTGCTTTTCAAAAAAACAGTAACACTTCAGTTTAAGCACAAATTCCCACTCTTAACTGCTGGTACTTATAAAGTAAGATCATACTTTATAAGTACCAGCAGTTAAGAGTGGGAATTTGGGAAATATTCAGCATCTCAAATACACAGCAATTAGTTCACTAAGAAAAAACTAGTTCATGGTTTGTTAACAAAAAGAATTGCACCAAAAAATAAAGTGACCAAAAACATACTGTACATCTTGGTTAGCATGATGGTGATTAAAAGAACAGCAATGTTTTGATTTTGTGTGAATGACCTCTCTATTCTCTAACTTTATAAATGCAATGAACCGCTGCTCCACATACTGACAAAGCTTAGCAGAGATCACAGAACGCCACTCATAAATACAGAACAAGAGCAAAACTAGAATGACCTTTATAATCCTACATCCTACATGACTGAATCATCGGGTTACTGTATTTAGATTTGTGAAATTGTCATTGTATGGCATAACCATAAAGCAACTTCAAGTTAAATTTTAATTCCATCAGCTTGAAAGAGCATTCCCTCCACCACCTCCAAAAAATCCACTCTACCATATTAATCAACTAACCAGGATAATTACTGCACTTGCAATTAATACTGTGACCAATACATCGGGATAATTGCATTTTGTGGCAGTTGTGCCTTTCTCCTCTCTGCTGCAGCCGACATCTCAATTAAGACATTCGACTTACTGATTGCGATTTTTATGTTTGTCTTTCATTAGCAAGTCCTGTAAAAATCAATCCTGACTGTGTCAACCTTCATGCACAGACCTACTTCTATTTAGAGGTAATAATAACTGGATGTCTGCATAACAATGCACTCAACATACGTCCACTTAAAATGCTATTCAAGCAGGATCACAAGCACACTTTAAATTACAATGTCTATTTCATAATATATTATCCATGTCATAATAATTAATTACCATGACATTTGCGAATTACAAGCAACATAAGATAAGCATTAAGTGCATTGTTGAACACATACAATCCTACACAATTATGTATGCACAGTGTCATGATTCAGAATATATAGAAATAGGAAGTAAAACATGAGGTACCTAATGCCACAAATTATTTTGAGACGGTTTGAGTTAGGGCTGCATAATACAAAAAAAATCTGACATTGCAATATTGTGTTATTCTTATTGTTAATATATATTGCAATCTGAATACAATTTCACCAGATGACTTAAATATTTCTATTTGGAAAAAAAATTATCAATTTGGATTGATTAGGATGATTCTGTATGGTAGCGCATCTGCATATAATCTAATAAGCACTCTATAAATACAATAAAGAAACAGATCGAATTAAAATAAACAGTACAATTTGCTGTCTAACAGTAATCAGGTAATTGAATAATAAAAATACACTCAAATTAATTACTTTTAAAGTTACAAACAGAACAATTTCTTATGCCTGGATGTTTTAAAATCACTATACAGTCACAGGCCTCAAAAACAATGCAAATGATCAATTATAATAGAAAATCAACACTGTATTTCATGCAATGTGACTATTGTGAATGATCACATATATATCAATATATTGTGCATCCCTAGTTTGAGTCTTTTCAAAAAAGAATTTCTGTGCATATCTGTCTGTTTTTGAGACAGGTGAAGGACAAACAAAAAGGTCACCAGCATGGCACCATATGAAACTTGCCACAAAAAATAAAAATCTCAGTTTACTCACGGCAGTTCTCCTCATCGCTGTTGTCCGAGCAGTCATCATCATCATCACATCTCCAAGGAGTCGGGATACACCTGCCGTTCCTACACTGAAACTGACCGCTTTCACAGTCCAGATTAGTTCCTGTCATATAAGAAGTTGGAGTTAAAAGCAGTGCATGGGATTAAATTATAACCAAGTAATAACCATAACTATTTAAATCCTTTGAAACCCACAATCTTTAACAGATTGTCACTTACATGTTTTTGACATATTTTAAATTAAAGATACATATTTAACTGTTGTTTAACGCATCCAACACTGCCAAATGAATTCCAAAACAAACTGTTGGGAGTCATTCCATTATTACACATTCATATCTTCTGCACATTGTACATCCCAAAAAAACAAACTTCAAAAAGATCTGAAGCTAGGGTTATTAGGAATCACATGTTATAATAAACACATTTAGAACATTCCTGGCAATAGTTTTTTTTAACGATTTATACTTTAAGTTCTGTGAACAGCTGTTTGACAACACTATTACAAAAAATCTACGTGCACGTGCACTATGACAGCTCGCTGTAAATATATCGTAACCCATAACTGGTAGACGAGAAATGGCACGTGTGCAAAAGCAATTATTGTTATGTATGAATGACGCTGAAGACATTCAATGAGAGTTAAGTAAGAGAGAGTTAAGCACGTATGCATTGCTTTCAATGGTCCACTACAATGACAGACCTTGCTTGAAGAATATAGAGGTTACTATTATTACATTATTGCTTCGTGCTAGTAAACCTCCCCGCTAGCACGGCAAGACAAAACAACCCGCACGCGCACCAGACTGTCGTTTCTTTAAAACCCCAGCTGAATCAAGAGAATTGCGCGATTTAGCGCTCAAATGAGGTCTCGTCATCGAAAGTAGACGCACGCGGCTGCGTCGGTGTTTCTACAGCATCATTTACATTCATAACAGCGGGCTGTCAGCGTGAAACAGACACTCACCGTTCACCACCAGAAACCCCACGAATAGCCCATGTAGAAGCAGCAGTTTCCCTATAGCCGTCCACATGTTCACAAATCAAGGCTTTGTGCTCATACGAAATATAAAAAGGCCGTGCTGTACAGTCTGTAGCTCCGGTCTCCGTGCAGCCAGCGATCTGACTCTCCACAACCTCCACTCCGCTTTCGATAGCAGTTTGAATTGATGACGCCAACGCGGATAGGCGGGGTCGTGCGCGATGACTCGACCGTGTGGGCGGAGTTAGTGTTGATAAATTAAACAAAGCATGTCATCATCAGCCAGCACATCTTCAATGAGCGGACGTGCCTAGTGCTGTAGTAGTATAGACGTTACGTGGTATTGTGCTGAAAAATGCCATAGAAAACATAAACAGAGTTGATTCTTGAATGTTTGGGGTAATATTTCATTTTTAATTAAAATGTAACTTTGAAGTTGGGGTTAAACAGAGTTTTTATGTGTATGCCCGTGTTGTGTATTTGCATGTGTTTGGGCAGTTAAAATTTTCAGATATCTCTGCAATATTCATAACATTTCTCAGGCGCGTAGGCAGCCATGTAAAAGGGGTGGTTCTTTATTCTCAAAAAAGTGGACCTCTCTGCAGTTGTTTGCCTCATTTCATATTTAATTATGAGATTTAAATGCTAAATTTAGGTGACATATTATGTATTACTTTAGCTAATTAGCTTGTCGGATGGTCATCATAACTGAAAAAAAGTATAATAAAGAAATATGATAAATTGACAAATATATTGCATCATATATTATCAGAAAAAAAAATATTTTTTTTCGTATTATTAAAAACTGTAGCTGGCGACGCAGTGGCGCAGTAGGTAGTGCAGACACCTCACAGCAAGAAGGTCGCTGGTTCGAGCCTCGGCTGGGTCAGTTTCTGTGTGGAGTTTGCATGTTCTCCCTGCGTTCGGGTTTTCTCCGGGTGCTTCGGTTTCCCCCACAGTCCAAAGACATGCGGTACAGGTGAATTGGATAGGCTAAACTGTTCGTAGTGTTTGAGTGTGAATGAGTGCGTGTGGAATGGATGTTTCCCAGAGATGGGTTGCGGCTGGAAGGGCATCCACTGCGTAAAAACGAGCTGGATAAGTTGGCGGTTCATTCCGCTGTGGTGCCCCCGGATTAATAATGGGACTAAGCTGAAAAGAAAATGAATGAATGAAAAGCTGTAGCCTTTTGTAATTTGTTTGTTGTCACATTTAGCTTTTCTCAGTCAGAATGTGTTCATTTTAATAAAAAATAAATCTAAATATAACAAAACAACAACAATAATAATAATAATTTAATACTTCATGATTTTTCTAGCCTCTCTTGTAAAAAAGTACATTTGAAAATTAATGGATAACAATAAATGGAAAAATATACTTCAAATTGATTTTAATTTGGCCACTTTTGGTGCTTTACCTTTTAAATTGGTCATGTTTTCTTTTGAGAATAACGTCAAAGATTACGAATAAAAGGTCAAAACTTTTCTCTATTTAAAAACAATGCAGTAGAGAAAGATGACTTTGCTTATGTCAGATGTTTTCTTGCACAGCTGGATGTTGGATGTGGAAAAATAATTGTTTGCATTGGCCAAACTGATTAATCAGGATTTTGCTTGATTCTAAAACCCTTTTGGATGGGTTATTTTAACTATTTATGATGGCATAGCAGTCAAAATAGGTCCAGAATTCATAAGCTCATCTGTCGTTTGTCAGTTAAAGGTGGGTCTTCCAAACCACTCGAACGCCCCTGGCTACAGGCCTGATTTCTTAATTTTATCATTACAGTTATGATTAAGTAAGTTATGTTTTTTACTGTATTTTTGTAGACAATTTATTATGGATGAAGTATTTTCAGAAATTTATTTATCTATTTATGTACAGTTGAAGTCAGAATTATTAGCCCTCCTGAATTATTAGACCCGTTTATTTTTCCCCCCAATTTCTGTTTAACGGAGTGTAGATTTTTTCAACACATTTCTAAATTAGTTTTAATAATTCATTTATAATAACTGATTTATTTTATCTTTGTCATGATGAAAATAAATAAGTAAGTAAATAATAAGTAAATAATATTTCACTAAATATTTTCAAGACACTTCTATACAGCTTAAAGTGACATTTAAAGGCTTAACTAGGTTAATTAGGTTAACTAGGCAGGTTAGGGTAATTAGGCAAGTTATTGTATAATGATGGTCTGTTCTGTAGACAGTCGGGGGGAAAAATAGCTTAAAGGGGCTAATAATTTAGTCCTTAAAATGGTGTTAAAAAATTAAAAACTGCTTTTATTCTAGCCAAAATAAAACAAATACGACTTTCACCAGAGGAAAAAATATGATCAGACACACTGTGAAAATGTCCTTGCCTTGTTAAACATCATTTGGGGAAAATTTTAAAAAAGAAAAGAAAAAATTCAAAGGGGGGCTAATAATTGACTTCAACAGTATGTATAAAGCTAGTTAGTTAGTTAGTATGCAAGTATAAGAACTCACATAAGAAAATTTATTTAAAGGGATAGTTCGGTGAAACTGAAAATTTTGTCATCATTTACTCTTCCTTTACTTGTTACAAACCTGTTTGAGCTTTATTTTTCAGTTCAACACAAACAATACATTTTTAACAATATTTAATTTTGTGTTCAACAGAAAAAGGAAATGGTTAAAGGAATGGAACCACTTAAGGAGAAGTTTAATGAGTATATTTTCTTTTTTGGGTAAATTATCTCCTTAAAGAGCCGTCCCAGAAATCCCTGCAAGACTTATAACTTTAGTCTATTTCATATAAAATCTTTTGTTTCTTCCCATTAAAAAAAATATATAAGTGCACTGAAGTGTTGCATTATGTTGCATTATTTTAGATTCTGGTCTAACAGTCTGACTGGCATTATAAACAGGAAGCTGTCGGGGGTCCCTGCAGTATGATGAATTGTTCCTCTTTCTTAAGTCTGAAAAAGAGAATGAAAAAAGTAAGAAAATGTGCAGAGAGAAAGAAGCTGAATGTTTTCTTCTTTCTTCTCTCTGTTGAGAAGGCATCATCAGTCAGTTGTCCTCTTTTCTCAAGTCTTCTTTTTGATATAATCACTGCTTATACTGTAGCATCAGTTTATGCTAACTTAACCATACATGTGAATTAGTTAATTTCCTGTTTTAAAATTAATCACAAATAGTTAATTAAAGAACAAGCAAAATGTATACCTTTTGTGTGATCTGCATGCTAATTTTATGTTCTTTCAGTTCAGAACTCTAATTTTTCATAAGTCATGCATGAAGTGTAAAAAACTGGCTATTGTCTGTCCCCAACTTTCTGTTTCAATTAGAAATAAATATTTGCTATATATTAAACCTGGACACTACAAAAAATGCTTTTCTCATCTTGTCTTGTTTTTAGTTTAAATATCTTTAAAAATCTTAAATCAAGAAGCATTTTATAGACAAGCAAACATATTGATTCTTGATAAAAGAGTTTTTTTTTTAGATATTTGGATTAGAAACAAGACAAAACTCCAAACTCTAACCAAAATTGCACAATATGTTGAATAAGTAATTAGCCTAAAATCTATGTTATACAAATATTAGCAATTTTAATATGCCTTATTGTTTTTGTCATGAGCTATCAGCATCAATGTCTCCCTTCCCTGCCATTCACAAAAGTCATATGCACACTGATGGACATGATGAACTGTTAAAAGTCACCAGAACAATTTTACCCTATGAGTATTGTGAAATCAATCATACTGTATGTGCATTGTTCACATTTTATGTAGGCTATTTTATGACTTCAATTTTCTTAAGTTTTATGAGGAATTATTTGATTACTTTTGCATTATTTTTCTACATACATTTTTCTATCTTACACATATTTTTCTACTTTTCTACTATCATTTTAACAATGCTAAAATAAGAGGTTTTTGAAAACATCTTTTCATCACCTAATAAATTAGATCATGCTTTAATGTATTGATTATTAATAAACAAGCTCCTCAATAAAAACATTTATAATATGAAAAAAAAAACATATAACAAAAATGCTTTATAACTTTATAACTAGTCAATACATTTAAAATACACTTTGAAATATGTATTGCAGTTTTTGTATTTGCATCTGTCATATTTAATGAAAATACATTTAAAAATCTTTAATTAATTAATTTACTTATATTATTTATTTATTTTTAATTAAAAATATATGTAATTCACAGAGTAATAAAAAAATAATGTCCACAAAATTAAGAAGTCTAATGTAATCTCCACATGTCTGTCCGGGAAAATTATGCATATTACAGCATATTTAATTAGATAATTTACATGCGTGTGTAATATAAATGGACTGTCTTAATGTAGAGTTTCTAACTGTTTCTTCATTGGCATGAATAAATTTGTTGCAAACACCAAAATTAGGATTACTTGTGTCACTAGCATTCGACAGGTCTCTGTATCATTTGGCAAAGAAAAATGCAAAACCGAAAAACGCTGTGAGAGTATCAGAACATAAGAGTGCAGGTCAGCTGAACAGCATTTTCCCTTTCTTTCAGTGGCAGAACTCGCCTAAACTGCCAGAACTGCTCGTTGCCAAGTTGCTGACCCAAAAAACAGAGATGTTTTGTCGATAACTGGCTGTTGGCCCACCAGCTATTCAGGTGAGAAACAGGATTTAAACATTAATGCATTAAAAGATATGACAGTGAAGAACTAGCTCTCTTCAATAACTTATGAGTAAAAACACAGACCTCGGCTTTGATGGAAATACACTATTTGATAACATTAACGTTTGATCATGTTTGCTGTTTGTTCAAATGACGTATTTAAAATGAGCTGAAACAACACAATTCTTGAGATTTTTTTTTGGCACAACTTAATTGATTTATGTTTAATCCACCTAAATTTGTAGTAACTAATAAGTTGTCCCAAAACAAATTTTTTGTGTAGATTGTGTAGAACCCAGCACTTCTTTTTAAATTGAAGAACTGTATACAGTACAGTAAGTTTGTTGATATTCTTTAGCTTGTCTATTTTAATGTGGTTTGTATGTTATATTCCAGTTGCTGATGTTTAAATAGTCCAGCGATTAGAATTTAATGAGGCATTTTACACAAATCACCTCAGTGGGTAAAAGGATGTGAAAGGAGGACCTTAGAGAAATGCATGAATTCATCATGTTTGCCAATCAGACTGGAAAGTGCGAGTGCCCTTATTATGCCTCAGACCCGACTCACGTTTCTGCTTCTGTGAATGCTTGCTGTCACCCAGGCATGAGAAGATGTGCTATTTCAGACACAGTGAATCATTGTGATGTTCTACTCTGGAAAACACGACATTTGATGTAAACCCATGAAACCTTTTAAAATCTTAAATTCATAAAACCTTATAAAAAGGAACCTATTAAGCCCCCTTTTACAAGTAAATATGTCTATGATGTCCCTAGAGTATGTACTGTATGTAAAGTTTCAGCAAAAATAAATAAATAAATAAATAACACCACAAATAATGTTTTATAACTCTAAATCGGACCCCATAGGCTTTGATTCTAATTGTGCCATTTTGGTGACTGACGCTTAAAAAAAAATAGAATTAATATTTATACTCAATTGCCACTTTATTATGTACACCTGTACTACTGCTTGTAAACAAATGTCTAATCAGCAATGCATTTAGGCATGTAGACATGATCAAGATGATTTGCTGCAGTTCAAACCGAGCATCAGAATGGGGAAGAAAGGGGATTTAAGTGACTTTGAATGTGGCATGGTTGTTGGTGTCAGACGGGCTGGTCTGAGTATTTCAGAAACTGCTGATCTACTGGGATTTTCACAAACCTAACCATCTCCAGGGTTTACAGAGAAGGTTCTGAAAACATCTAATAAGCGGCAGTTCTGTAGAAGCAAATGCCTTGTTGATGCCAGCTGAGATCAGGGGAGAATGGCCAGACTGGTTCGAGCTCATGGGAAGACAACATGAACTCAAAATCCACTCATTACAACCAAGGTATGCAGAAGAGTGTCTCTGAATACACAACACGTCAAACCTTGAGACGGATGGGCTACAAAACCCAGAGTGCCACTCCTGTCAGCTAAGAACAGGAAACTGAAGCTACGATCCACACAGGCTCATCAAATTTGGACAATAAAAAATTGGAAAAACATAGCCTGATCTAATTGGTCTCAATTTCTGCTGAGACATTTAGATGGTAGGATCAGAATTTGGCATCAACAACCTAAAAGCATGGATCCATCCTGACTTGTATCAACAGTTCAGGCTGCTGGTGGTGGTGTAATGGTGTGGGGGATATTTGGCACACTTAAGGCCCATTAGTACCAATTGAGCATCGTGTCAATGCCACAGCCTACCTGAGTATTGTTGCTGACCATGTCCATCCCTTTATGACCACATCCTCTGATGACTACTTTCAGCAGGATTAGGCACCATATCATAAAGCGTGGAACATCTCAGACTGGTATCTTGGACATGACAATAAGTTCACTGTACTCAAATGGCCTCCACAGTCACCAGATCTCAATCCAATAGAGCACCTTTGGGATGTGGTGGAACAGGAGATTCGCATCATGGATGTGAAGCTGACAAATCTGCAGAAACTGTGTGATGCTATCATGTCAATATGGACCAAAATCTTTAAGGAATTTTTCCAGTTCCTATTTGTACATATGCCACAAAGGATTAAGGCAGTTCTGAAGACAAAAGTGGGCCCAACCTGGTACTGGTAAGGTGTGCCTAATATACATATGTGTGTGTAATGTACAACTATGAAAACTTTTTTAAAGGGATAAGTCACTCAGAATGAAGATTAGACAATAACCTTATTTTATTCCAAACCTGTAAGACCTCATTTCTTCTGTAGTACAATGAATCATAAACCTTGAATAGCTGCACTTATTTCTTTTTTTCTATAAAACTACACTGGGGGTAAAAGGTTGGTGTGGAAAAATTCACACTTATCACAAATGATTACATGATAATAACATGTTTAATTACATGATATAATGAGAACTGGGAGGTAAAACATTTAATTAAACATGACATTTTATGGTATTGATATATATATATATAAATATATATATATATATATATATATATATATATATATATATATATATATATATATATATATATATATATATATATATATATATATATTGCAATAAAATAACTAATAAACAAAAAATAATAATACTATTTACAGTGTATAATGAAATAACAACAAATGAAAACTCTTGCATTACACTGTAAAATTTCAGGATTGACAACCTCATTTAAAAACAGGAACTAATTCCAATTATTGATTTGTTTGTCCAGAATCATTCCTGCATCTTACATTTCTTACATCGTACATCGAAAATAACATTACAGTGGCAAACTACTTTCTGCAGTCATTTCATGCAGCACATATTGGTGCATATATGAGACACAAATTTAAATACACCATTAATTCGATTTTGCTTTAAACACAATGTAGGTAATTTATGTAAAAGCACTCGCCACTACCAGCCTTTTAAAACAATTAATTCACTTGTTTAATGTGGCTTTAACCCCTCTGATTTGTTGAACTGTGCACAGAATTGGAATCATGCTGCAGTGTGTATATAAGCCTAAAAAATGGATAAGAAATGTGTTATTCATCGACAATATTGCATGACTACGGATGTCTTCATAAAGCACACAAGACTTTCTTCCATGATCCTTTCATAGGCTTCATCACAAAATGTGCATTTTGAAAATTCAAAGTCTCCATTTATTATAACTGCATGGAACCTCCGAGTATGAGATCTTCATAATTATTTACTACTACAGAAGAAAGAAAGTCATATGGGTTTTGAAATACACAGTAATTCTGAAGTGGAAGCGTATGATGTTCATTTTAAAACTGACGAATGAGCCAATATGATATTCGGTGGTAACTGACCTAATATAACAGATACTGTCAATAGATCTTATATATGTGTGTACATATGTGTGTGTATGTGTGTGTGTCTGTTTGTTTATACAACAGTAAAACATTTTTGTCCCTTAAATGGTTTTTGAAAAATGAAAAACGTCTTTTATCCTAGCCGAAATAAAACAAATAAGACTTTCTCCTAAAGAAAAAAATATATTATCAGACATACTGTAAAAATTTCCTTGCTTTGTTAAACATCATTTGGGAAATATAAAAAAAAAAAAAAAAAAAAAAAATCGAAGGGGGGCTAATAATTGACTTAGAAATGACTTCAACTGTACATGTACGTATATATACTTACAAATACCATGCAAGTTCACACATATATTTGGAGGCAGTATAAAGTGGAACCTATTTGTGATTGGCTCAAAAGGTAGCAGAAAAAGTAGCAAAATAAAATATAATTGTCAGGTCTGCATAAACATAAGGAATCATATGACCTAAAAAAAAAAATCTATTATAGCTGTAGTCCCTTTTTTACAGTCTTTAACTTACTCTATATCTTCGGTCTGTATAAACAGTTATCTAAGGTCTGTAAATTTACTAACCTAAACTCAGAGATTAACATTGTGATGCTATTTGAAACATTTATTTTTCTAATACTTGTAATCTTTCTTTTTTTCACATTGCACACTGAGGGCTTAAAAAGCTTTTTTTAAGTCATAAGGGATTTTATTTTGCACTATTTTCTACTGCTGAGTTAAACCATCCACAGTATTTAAGAATAGCCAGGATTTATGGTTGTCAGGTCACAGTGAAATTGTTTTACATTAGGATTATATTCTCCCCTTAGATTTCTATTGTAAATATTCTTGATATGCGATAAAAAGGTTATCACACTGTAAAAATATATGATCAATTAGTCCTAACAGCATGTTTTAGCTCATTTTAACTTATTAAACTAAGACAACCAGGATTTTTTTACAGTGCAGGAATGCAAAACAAGAGCTAAGCTTTACACGGATGTGCATCGACACTGCTATAGTAAGCAATACATTTAGAATTAATCATTTTAATTCATAATAATGCAATAATTTTCATCCCACAGAGCCAACAAGCCAATATGAACATGTAATATAAACCAACACTGCAATCGGATGCTGTCCCCACATAACGTCTGCACTCTCAAACAACATTTAAATTAGATGATTAAAATGAAAACCAACAATTTGTCAGTGTCACCATCTATCATCATTTATGCATCTTACAGTGACACTGTCATATTTATGCAATATTTCTGTCACATGCACTCACAAGCACACACTGTTTAACACGAGTCTGCTGTCTTTTCCTACAGAATCTGCTTTAACATCACAATAGTGCATAATAATCAGCTCGTCTAAATGCAAATCATAAGACGCATTTTGATGATGTCTAAAGCATACGGGATCTAATTTCCCATCGTACTTATGGCTGCCCAAGGTTTAACTATGTAGGTGAAAAGACCTGAGCATTTCTAGCTAAAGAAAAACATCTAGAGCACAAAATGGAGAAATAACTGAAGCTGTGAATCAAATATTTACAACCACAATTTCAATAAATGGAGTTTGCAAAGCTAATCGGGAGGTACGGTATATTAATGTACTTTATTTAAACAATCTCTTTAAAAATATGTAATTTGTAAGGTTTTATATATAGGGTATTTTTTATTGATTTTGCATAAGAAAGGACATGGAAAACCTTCCAAATGTCATTAAAAATAGAAGAAAAAAAATAAATAAAAATAAAAAAATTCTAAACCCATTCACATCACCCATTCACATCACCCCACCAGTGCTGCCAAAGTTCCATACCAACTTACAAATACCATTGCAATCAAGACTAAAAAACTAACAGAATTTGTAAGAATTTGCCATTAATGTTTGCCGTTTTCTTTATCAGTAGGCCCCAAAACATATTTTGCAATTTTTAAAAAAAAAAGTATTTTATTAAGTAGATACTTGAATAACAGTAAGTAAATGGCATGTAAAAGGACCAAAGCCAGCCTGGTGAAAAAGGTGGTTCTTTTTTTTTTTTTTTCAAAAAGTGAAAGTTCTTTGCTACATTTTCTATAAAATGTTTTATTATTTAATTTTCTTAATATGTTATTAATAACATTTTATTAATAACATTTTAAGAACTATTTTAATACAAGCTGTATTAGCTCGTTGGATGGTCTTCATAAGCAGTTTTTGATGTAAAAACATTTTCAAAAAAATGTAGAATATGGGGAAAAACACATTTTTAAAAAATAAAATACATCATATGTTATTAGAAAAATATAAATTTGTTTTAAAGTTTTAAATTAATAAATGTAATGTATATTGTCACTTCACTTACATCAGGTTGTATGTTTTCTTGCACAGCTAGATGTTGAAAAATTGTTTGTATTGGGCAAAACTGAGTAGCTGAAGTCCCACTAAAGCAACAAAAGAGAATTCGGCCTTTTTTAAAGGATTATTTTCACAATTATTATCATGTATGGGACAAATTTTGGACCTTTGGCAGTGAGGGGTAAGTCTTTCGAAGTAAAGTATGTATGGCTACATTTCGTCTTTAAAAGGAACGCTACCGAGCGGTATGTCTTCGTTCCATTTCACGTTTACCAGCATACCGCTTACATCCATATGGAAGGCTTTCACACTTTTACCAGTTTGTCCAGTCTGCTCACTAACTCAGCGGACTTGAAATGCAGAGAAGAGTTGACCACGATGACAGGGTTCAAGTCCGACAAAGAACGGTTCCAAAGAGCGGGTAAGACACGAACAGAAGCCAAAAAATAAAATACATAAGTAAATAACATGGTGAGAATGTGGTAAAATCAGCCGCCTCTGGTGGATTTACACATGAACAACAGGCACGAATGGCACTGGCTTGAGAAATTTGAGATATGAAAAAGCTTACAAAGCAGCATCTGGTGGATTCGTGAAAAAAAAACTGCAAAAAAATGTAGCTCCTGGGATGTATTTGACGCTCCCGAGAAATGTATATAGAGGTACGTTATCAGAATGAGCCCTGGTTGGACTCATGTATGGACAAAAGAGTTCCAATATTCCTTAAAATATTCTCTTTTGGGTTCTGTGCTCATCCAGGTTTTATACAGCATGGTAGATGATAACAAAACTGTAACTTATAGATAATCTAGGTAAAATTGAGAGAGAGACATGTATAGAGAAGTACTGTGCACGTGCTTCATGGTTTAAATAGTGTTTTTTCTTAGTATTGTCAGTTTAGTTTTCGTTATGTGAAAACACGGTTATATAGCTATAGAAGTCTGTCTGACATGAGACACTTACTCATGTGTAATGATGCGTTTACAATTCCACCAAGTGATGGAATCTAACTTGACAAAGGGAAAAGAATGAGAGGGCAAAGGGGGCAGAAATGGACAGAGAAAGCAGGGGAGAAAAAGAGATCACTCTCTGTAAGAATGAATGACGTCTCGCTGAACTTAGATCTGAACTGAAAAGGAGAGGCGGAGGAAGAAATAGAGGTTAAGGGTGAATGTTTGGTGGTGAGATGGCAGCTCAGTGGCCACATCATCCGAGTGCTAAGAGTCACGTTCTAAAAGGTGACTAAGAAGATCTACAAGGAAGAGAAAAGGTGAAGTATTACTCTATATGTGAATGTTCTCAATGGGTTTTAGTGTGCTTGTTTGGTGTTTTGGTTGTTAAGGTGTTGCTTGGTGCTTGAGAGAGCTATTATAAGTGGATATTTTCTGTCCGACTTAAAATACCCCCCATTTAACAGATCAATAAATCTCACATTCAACATTATATCACTCATATATAGTCAATATATATATATATATATATATATATATATATATATATATATATATATATATATATATATATATATATATATATATATATATATATATAGCAATATCAAATGACTAGCAAACTTAATCTTTCCAAAAGGTAAAATGCATTCACACATGCTTTTTTTTCTTTTTATATCAGAAATACATCACATTAAGGGAAAAGTGGCTTTTGCTGCTTGTTGACTTTAAAAGAATGTTAATGAAGACCTACAAACACCAACAAAGAGAAGGGCTAACATGGGAATCTGAGAGAGAGAGAGAGAGAGAGAGAGAGAGAGAGAGAGAGAGAGAGAGAGAGAGAGCGGCAGGATACTTGGGTCCCAATTAGCAGATTACCTGTAAAGAAATGTTTGTTGCATCCCAGCCATTAGTGTATCTTCAGAGAGAGAATCCGGTCTTTGTTGTCAGATTTTTGAGTAAACTTTGGTACCGAAACCTTCATCAGTCAGTAATATTCTGTTCTTGTATGTTTTAAAAAGCTTGAATTGAAAGCTTGGGCTTATAACTAATATAACTGATTTATTATTCACTGTAACATTTCTTCAAGTTGACATTAAAATATGGTACATTCATTATGTATTAATTAAGTAAAGTAACCTCTAAAGAGGGGCGTCATGGTGGCGTGATGGATAGCAGGATCACCTCACAGCAAGAAGGTCACTGGTTCGAGTCTCGGAATTTCTGTGTGGAGTTTGCATGTTCTCCTGGTGTTTGCGCAAGTTTCCACCAGGTGCTCCTATTTCCCCACAGGTCCAAACACATGTGCTGTAGGTGAATTGGGTAAGCTAAATTGCCCGTAGTGTATGAGTGTGAATGAGTGTGTATGGATGTTGCAGCTGGAAGGGCATCTGCTGCATAAAACGGCGGTTCATTCCACTGTGTCAACCCCAGACTAATAAAGGGACTAAGCCGGAAAAAAAAAAAATAATAAATGAAGGAATGTTGTTAAGAGGATAGCTGACCCCAAAAAATGAAAAATCTTTATGAATTACAATGTTGTTCCAACAAATGAAACCATCATTCATCATGGAACACAGATTATGATATTTTGGATGAGCTCCATCATCCTCCAAAGACAGCAATTGCCCTGACCTGTTCGAAGTTTAGAAAAGAACCAAAAATATCGTAAAATCAGACCATATGCTTTCAGTGTAGAGGTCTTCATGGGTCCAGGTATTCAGACCTGAACCCAAAAGACCTGTAAATGTGCTGCACGGACCTGACTTGGACCCTTTAGGTTATTTGAAAACAAGAACCCGTGCAAACCCGAGACATACTTTAAATACCAAACCCGACATGAATCCAAACCCTACTGAAATGCACAGGTCCAACTGCCCCAGATCATCACATATTGACAGCAAACTGTAATTAACAAGTATAAATATGTTGCTAAAATCTTTTGGCTTAACTAGTGTTTGAAGCCTTTTGTCTGACTGTGGTAGAACACGTGTGCATGACGTCACTGCTTTGTTCCCTGACTGCCAGGTTCTCTAGCTAAAGGGGTAAGAGTGCTATTTATATATTTATTGTTATTCAACAATGTAAATATCAGAAAAAGAAGTCCCAAAATCAGAAATATCTCACCATCGTCCATATAACAGTTTCAACCCAAGCTCATTCTGGGAACATAGCCCCGCGGACGTTTCTGGAGACCGCGATTTAAGTGGCCAGAGGTACGTATGGCCACAATTTTTATTTGTATTTTTATTGAGTAAACACTGCAGGGCGGAGTGACACCTCTTCGCGCTTGCCAGCTGACGGCTCGTGGTTCCGTGGGAAAAGTGGTTCCAGAAATCAGGTAAGATGAAAACAGAATCCAAAAAAATACAAGCGAACGAGTTCGCGATGGGGTGAGATCCGAAAACGCGGTCAAAATCAGACGAGGGCCTTTGCAAATCGTCGCTTGGGTTTAGGGAAGGAGAAGGAGGGCGGCTGGGTCAGCCGATTGGCCGCCCGGGCGATCATTCAGTCGTTCAACCAGTCAGTCGGACGGACGGCCGCTCTACAGCGGCCTCCGGCGGCTTTTCACGCGAGAACAGCGCGGACGCGAACAGCGCGCGCTCCAGAGAAGCGTCCCGAGATGCGAAAAAGCGCCCAGCAGCCTCTCGCAGATTCGCGAAAACAAAAACTGCTCGAATACGTACCTCCCGGGACGTATTCCGCGGCCTCCAGAAACGTCCGAGGGGCTACGTTTCCACAATGAGCCCGGGTTGAACAGTTTACAATACACTTACATTACCAAGGCAAGGACTGATGCATTAGTATTACATTTAAATTTCAGCACGTCACGATTTTGCCATGTACGATCCAATGATTAACATTTATGTTGATCCTGGAACATAATTTTTCTTCAAAAAAGTAATCCAGTTGGCGTAGTGGTAATAGCCTAGTGGTTAACGTGTTGACACATAGTGCAGTAGCACGTCAGGGCGTCCCGAGTTCGAATCCTGGCTCGAGGACATTTCCCAACCCTACCCCTCTCTCTCCCACTTCACTTCCTGTCCAATCTAATTATGTCCTATCTACTAAAGATAGGATCACGGGAGGATCATGTGCCTATTACTGCTTGCAGCCGGTCCCGCATTATTCAATTTATGATTCACCAATCAGACGATTCCTAAGCCACTTTAAATACTCTCTGTTCCATATGACAGCCATCTTCGTTTGAGGAATACCGCCTTCCGCCCCTACTCCTCCTCCTTTTCTAGATGGGTGGCATGGTGGCCCAGTAGTTGGCACTGTTGCCTCGCAGCAAGAATGTCACTGGTTCTAGTCCTTACCAAGCCAGCCGACGTTTCTCTGCAGAGTTTACACATTCTTCCCATGCTCACATGGGTTTCCACCGTGTTCCCCGATTTCCCACCGTCCAAAAACATGCAACTTAAGTTAATTAACTAATCCAAACGGCACCGTAGAGATGCTCCTAGGAAATTGTTATCTCTTAAGAGCAATCACTATCTGTTCCTTAGTTGCTACAGCTGCTACCTGAGCTTAAACTCCCCTCTCGCCTTGCAAACGGGAGGGAGCCCCGGGCTTAAGGATCTTATGAGCTCAGGGCTCTCTCCCGGGACAGCATGCCAAACAAGCTTTAAAATAAATCATCAGCTAAGTGTGAACACTTGAACTGTAAATTATACTCAAAATCAGAGGGGAATAATAGATTAATAACAATCATGTAGAAGTGCATTAACCAAACCGTAAGCCTAAACTTATAAAATCTCTTAATTCTGATTGGCTAATCTGAATGTTGTTCCAGGAGCAACATAAATGTTAATCTAGTAACGTGTCCTATTTGGTTGAAATCAGGTTGGTGCAAGTTTCATTATCTGACCAATGTTAAAAATAAAGTAATGCTGAGGTAATGCACACATGTGCTTTAACCATCTTAATTCCTGCGCACATCCCATCATAATTTCACTTAAGTGCAAGTAACAAAAAGCATGCAAAGTGCCGCTGACTGATCACTGGTGGTAGATGGAGTTGAGATTTAAAAAATGGAGGACTATTATTAAATGTTTTGCTTTTAATTAAGATTTGAAACTTGTGGATTTTTGTCTCAGCAGGTTAGATGTATTTGCCACACGGCATCTTTATTGTCCAAATCCACATGTAAAATATTATAGGTTTTACAGTTCATGAAAGAGATTGGTAAGCGTTTGATGCATTTAAAAAAAGGTAAAGTAAATATTTAATTTTCCACAATTTTACTTTGTTATTTCACATTTGAGATTTTATTAAAAACGTTTTATATGATGCCAGCTGGTTCCTTAAGCTCAAAACCTTTAATTTTGTATCCAGTTTAATTAATTTATCAGCATGAATCATACTTTGTAATATTTAATATTAACAATATAATAATAATTCATATTTGAATTAAAATGCTGAAGTTTAAGTTAAATGCTGATGTTTGTTTTTCCAGATGACTAGAAATGTTAAAGAGATAATTTACAAAAGAAAAAAAAAGAAAATTCACTCAACCTCGAGTTGTTCCAAATGAGTCCATGAGTTTCTTTATTCTGTTGAACACAAAATTATATATATATATATTTTTAAGAAAAGTTAAAAACCTGTAACCACTGAGAATCACTATGAAAGTCAATGGTTACAGGTTTTAAACATTTTTCAAAATATCTTCTTTTGTTTTCAAAAGAAGAAGGAATCTCGTTGATGTTTGAAACAAGTAAAGAGTTAATAAATTATGATAGAATTTCTGGGTGAACTATCCCTTTAAAAGCAATACTTGTCACAGCGAACACCAGTAAAATATAAATCAAGGAACGAGATGAAAAGGGACAAAGAAAAGGGATAAGCAGGGTCACAGAGGGTCCGTCTTTAAGAGCCATTCCGTAATGCTGCGTACAAACAGAACAGATTAAAGACCAGCTTAGAAAGCAAGAGATGGGGTCAATTACACACTGTGATTCTCCTTACATCCATGTTAAGATTTCTAACACATGGTGCAAAATGGGGATCAAGATGTTGAAATTGGGGTCAAGAGAGGCTTGTCACCGATATTACTTCCCAAGGCTTGTAAACAACATGTAAGAGTATTAAAACAGACCTTTAGCGAGATGAGAGCGGTTGTTTACAGGATAAAATGTGTGTTGTGTGCGTTCACATCTGACAATGACGAGTTAACCTTGTTGCTATTGGAAACATACTCGCATATGAAGGGTAAGATGCATTGCGCACTATATTAAGGGATTATGCGTTCAATAATCCCTGTGAAATATCTTGAATACTGTAGTCAAGGGTACACGTATTTAGGTTAGATTTTGAATCAAATCAAAAGAATGTTCCAGAATTTTGAGTGACACAGATTTATAGCCAACAGGGCAGGATTTGATATATCATTTTTAAAAATGAAATCATTTTTAAAAATGTTTATTCATGAACCTAATGTTGTGAGGCTACAGAATGTGATGGCATAATACCTACAAATTATAAATTCTGGTACATTACACCACATGAGATATTGAGGGTACGGCTGAAATATTATTATAAATTACTAGTAGGGATGCTCCGATCAGGACTTTTGCAGCTGATACCGATTACCAATACCTTGTCATGGTGATCGGCCGATACCAAGTACCGATTCTGATGCTTCAATCGTTACAGTATAATGCATAAATTGCATTTTATCTACAAGTATGATACTTAAACGGAAATCTCTCCTTACATAAGAGAATAAATCAAAGATGTTGCATTTAATTCCTTAAACATGTCTCTTAAAATGATTTAGTGTGGACATGTCATGGTCCGAAGCACCTTTACAGAAAATAATTGAGAAAACAGGTACAAAAATTTTAAGTAAAAATCACTAGCAAAGCAATTTGGAAACATTGCAAATGAAAGAAGAATTATTTAACATGTCTCAATGAAGTTTGGGGCACATATTTGATGCATAACTAGAAGTTAAATACAATAAGGGCCTACTCACACTATGCCATCCGTACCGTGCCCAGGCCTGTTTCCCGGATCATTTGAGAAGTGTGAGTGCGCTGAATCGGGCTCAAGCACGGTTCACTTGTCGGCCCTGGCCCGGTTGGAAGAGGTGTGCCTAAGCGCGGATCACTTGGGCTTTGGCGCGGTACGCTTGTGTGTGAGTGCAAAACGCGCCAAAGCCCAAAACCGAAAGTGAGACGTGACTTTTAAGGGGCTGTTTCATATGGATTTATTAATCATTCTTACTGTTCAGTGATCGCAAACTGCCGTAGTTTATTAAAGACGCAAACCTCTCACTGCACGTCAGCTGTGCGCCTTCAGCAGACCTCCTCATTCCTGCAGCACGAGAGCTTTATGATTGTTTATGAGCGCCGAAAGTGGCGGATCTGTTCGGCGAAATATCTGACTGCGTGTCACCGTATCCCTAAGGACTGTTTGGCGAAATATTTGACTGCATGTCAATGCATGACAAACGACTGAAAGGATATAACTAGAGAAATCTCCACTGTGCTACTGAGTGAGAGCTTATGGCAAGCCGTTTTAGCATTTAAACCTTGTTCTGACTATCCATAAATATATCTAGAGATATAATTATATTTTCATAATTATAATTCGACTAGTCAGAATGACAATTAGAGATATCTGCAATTACAATTGTACTAGTACGAAATCAGATTGGAGATATCTGCAAATATATTATGACTAGTCATATTCCTCCATTGACTTCCATTGAAAAATATTTGCAGATATCTCTAAATGAGTTTTGACTCGTCAAAAATCCAATTCAAGATATCTACAACTGTAATTCGACTAAATTAATTAGAGATATCTTCAAATATATTTGTAAATATCTCTAAATATGACGAATTAAAGACATCTCCAAATGTATTATGACTAGTAAAAACTCAGTTAGAGATATCTCTAATTACAATTGTGACTAGTCAAAACTCATTTAGAGATATCTGCAAATATTTTTCAATGGAAGTCAATATTACTAGTCATAATATATTTGCAGATATCTCCAATCTGATTTCGTACTAGTACAATTGCAATTGCAGATATCTCTAATTGTTATTCTGACTAGTCGAATTATAATTATGACTAGTCAAAATATAATTAGAGATATCTCTAAATATATTTATGGAGTCAGAACAAAGATTTAAATGCTAAAAAGGCTTGCCATAGAGAGTGCTTCTGAACAGCGCAGCAGTGATGACGTAAGCGTGCCGAGGACCGATATGGTGTGAGCGCGGGCCGTCGGGGGAGATGGGAGGAGGTACAAGCGTGCTTTCGCCCGGTTCAAGGCAACTGTACCTAGTGTGAGTACGGCCTAAGTTATATGACTGAATATTCAAGTTAAAAATAATCTTGCTTTTTTTTTTATTTCCCTAATATTTTCAGGCAGGTTTTAATGAACTTGCAATATTGTTGAAAACACAGAACTTTCAATTTTGATATGTAAAGGTAATATGTAAAGATTTCACTTCTTATAAGTAAAAATGTTTGTAAACACGTAAACAAACAATTGCAATCGGTTCATAAGATAAGCGAGTAGCGATCGAGTCATTTAATGTGATTATCAGCCAATACCAATCTCTGGCCTCAATCGAAGCATCCCTAATTAGTAGTCTTTAAAATAATACAACATATTAGATAGGAGTGTGACAAGATACTTATTCCACAAGACGTGGAAAATAGTAAAATCCCATTCCCAGAAATCCATGAATGATACATATTATTTTTTATTATTTTGAATGAATTTTCATATGTTTAAGTAACTTTTATTACCTATGATTCGATGATTCATTCTAGATGTTTGAAACTAAATGAAGAAATAATCAAATGAATGAGATGAAAACTTGTTGATTGAATTAGATTTAAGCTCTAAATATATCACTGACTCTCTCTGGTGAGTTACTGTAGGTGGTATTATGCACTTATAAGCTGGTTTGCATACCCACCAATAAAACAACATAAGAAGAGGTCACTGCGCATGCTTAGCTTAACAGACAGAACTTTTGGAATTCTGCAGTTTTGGTGTTCCACATATATATGTACACCTTATTCTTGGCACTTGTAGTTTCTTTTGCATGTTGACGATTTCATTTTTGCACTGTTTCCTTCAAACAAGCTACTGAGGCATGAACACTAGAGCATGTGCTTAAACAAGACTATATAGTGATTGAATGTAGAAGGTGCACATTTGTAGCTGGACAGAAGCATTGTTTAGACACTGTTTCCATGGGGTGATTGAGCAATCAAGCTTAGCATAATTAGGGAAGCTGCAATGTTTTAAATAGACTGATATTGCAACAATATTGTCAACTGACTGTAGCTGTTTCAAATACTTTCTGGGAGTGGAACAATCACTGATGCTCAGTACATCTTTTTTTGTAATTGGTATTTTCTTAAATACCATTTTTTTCTTTTGTGTTACTATTTTACAGCTTTAAAAAAAAGTTTTTACAAATGCTCTCGTTAAAATTTTTGTTATTATTTTACTTTAGTTCAAGTTTACTTGGTTTGTTTAGATGCACAATGGGTGCTACGATTATATCATGTTGATTCAACAAATTATTTTTTGGAGTGTCTCTATTATCTTTTTAGATATGTGTAATGTATATTTTAAGGTAAAATTGTGTATTGCATTGCACGAGATTGCAAGCTGACTGATAAATCAATATTGTATCACTTAAACAGTTATATATACACAAGTAAGATGAAATATCCAAGCAACAATATAAAGATGAGGCAATTAAATTTTGCATTTTTACATATACATTATATCTATTTTATATCTATATTTATTCAAAGGTATGTAGGTTTATCCAAAACAAAGTCTTAAGAAAATCGGTTGCCAGTTAATTTTAGAAGATCAAAGTAATTTTATATATTAGTACATGCAAAAAGTAGAAAAATATAGAATAAATTAAAGTGCAGTATTAGAAAGTCAGAGTAAAGTTTTATTTTTATTTTTTGTAGAATAAAACATTTCATAATCAGGGTCAGAGCATTTCTTTAATTATAAGAGACTCTTGAAGCAATCCCAACAATAATTCATAAGGGATAGACCATATACCTTATTCAACAGGATATCTTTTATAACCAATTTAAAGTATTTCCTTCAATCTGTGGGATTGTTTAAAACAAATCCTAAATGGACCAGACCAAATTCCTGTCAAACCACTATCTTACTTTAACAGGTCAGTGAGGGCGGTCGTGATCTAAGACCATGACAAATTTCAATGTGCGTGTTTGGACGCCTGCTGTGAGCGATTGCTCTCCTTCACCTCCCTTGGACAGTCATACTGTATGTAGTGTAACATATCAGCAATCAATAGTAAACTGAGGTTTATCTTCTCCTGCTGTAACAACATGACTAGTCTCAGTGACTGGAAACAGCATGTGCCATTGATTTACGATATGTGTGTCATAGTGTGGAAAAACTGTCATTTTTTTCTATCATCTCAAAACTTTTTCCAGTATACATGTATTAAGTACTGCTCAGATGACAGATTTTTAGCATTAGGCATTTTACCAATGTTGGTTCTGACCATGACTTTGTCATGACTTTGAGTAGGTTCTAAGTAAATATTATTGAAAAAGTAATTGTTTTACAGACAACAGCTTCCAGAGCAAACCAAATTTAAATTCTAGACAACGAAGAGAAGCTTCTCTTGAAAGACGGAGAAATTCTCACTTGTTGAGGCAATCAGTTGAACCTGTAATTATGTTTTTGTTTACTGAGCTTACAATTATTGGTTCCAATTTTACATTTTATGTTGTTGCTACAATGTCAGAAAAGGGCAAAGCTGTTTGGCTCTGTTATAGCCTGCTTGCTAGAATTACACTGTTGATCTGGTGTTTGTTTTACATTTACAGTACCTTTTACATTTAGTCGAAACAGCTTAGAAACGAGGAAGGCATTAAATGACTCAATATAAAGAAGCAATGCACACAAGAAGTGGTACTTATTACAAATTTGCACAAACCACTCACATTAGCATTCACACAGTCAAAGGTTTTGCTCTTTTTCATTAACATTGTCTGGGTTGGATTTTTGTTTAAATATATGAATTATTCAGATGCAAAGGCCTCTAAATTCCATCTGAAATTTCTATCAAAAACAAGCATTTCTCTCAACCTCTCAAATGCTTAGGTTCGTTTTTTTTATATTACAGGCAATGGAAATACCCTATTCATCAACATACTGTACATGTGAAATTACTGAACCTACATACAAGAGTCTGAGAAAAATGCTAATTTTAGAATGAAATACATTTTAAATGTCATTAAGAGGATTTTACATCTCTTCATATACATCTGAGCAAATGAAAGTCATGGTTTTGCTAAGTGGCAGTGACATTTCTAGAATGCCTTTGACGTGATTCACCAATAATAAAACACTGTACTGGCCAGATAGCACATTAAATATTTTAGAAGGAGAGGTTTTATTATACAAAATAAGTATTGAACAAATCACCATTTTTGTCATAAAACATCTTTCTAAAGGTGCCATTGACTTGAAATTTTCCCTGGATGTTGGAAACAACCAAAGAAAGCAATATATGCACAGATCTATTCTAATTAGTTTAAAAATTAAGTTATGCGTAATAAAAAATATTGAACACATGAAGAAAGGGAGGTGTAGAAAGGCAAGGAAACCCCAGACAGCAACTGAAATCTCTCAGCAGTTATTTAGCAACCCTATGCCATTCGTCATTGTAAACATATATTAGCTGCTTCAGTCCAACATCTACATTAGCAGGATGATAAAAATTAAATCAGGGTGAACATTTCAGCATGAGAATGATCCAAAAACAGCCAAGGAATCAGATATCAGATTTGATAGAGAAGACCCACAGAACCATCAAGATTTTTACACTCTGTTGAAGGCCGTGAACAATTCATACCTAAGCAATTTATATGACTTCATTTTTCATATGAGAGGTGTCTTTAAGCTGCCGTCAACAAAAAAAGCCTTTTATATGAAGTTTAAATGCGTTTCAGTAGTTCAGTACTTTCTCCTTGTGTCATTCCATTGTTATTACACATAACTTATTGTTCAGATTTTTTTTTTTTTATGTTTGTATTGTTTGGGTTTTTACCTAAATTTGGTTAAATTCCATGAGAATGGATCCTTTGGAAATATTATTCCCAGGAAAAAAAACTAACGATTTTAATACTTATTTTTCCCGCTGTATTTTGCTATAGTACTGTGGTGGAGTAACACTCTCATAAACTTGTTTATACTCAGATTATGTATAATGATAAATGTCACAACATAACTGCACAACAACATGGATTAGAAATAACTGTAAAGCCTAACACTCAAATAAAAATAATAAGGTCATATACTAGGGATGTAACGGTATCAGAATTTCACGGTACGGTAATACCTTGGTATGAATGGCACGGTACGGTATTTATTGAATAATTTTCAGAAAAACCAAACTAATGAAAAGACTCGAAAAAAGTGCCAAAAGTGTTTATTTACCTTAGCACTGAACATATCAATGACATACAAATTAGCCATCTATCTGTAAGTTTCGAAACAGGAACTTACATTTTTCAATTTTAATAACAAAAAACTATTAAACCATGTAAAAAAAAATAAAGTTTCAATTTAGTATTGTTGAAAACTCTTCACATTAAACATTTAATCACTCACTCACTTAGATAGAGATGGGTTTTTTGAGGAAAATTATCATATAAATATAATCTGGTAAAAGCTGGGATCTCTGGGCATGTTCCCAGCAACAGAAAAAAACCCTCTCATTTGGGACTGAGGTTTCTGGGACAGAGAGATATGATTTAGCCAAGGTTGACAGCAGTGGGTAACGTTGTGCATTGTCTTTCTACCACTTGAGAGGACAAGCCATGAGTGAGATAGAGGTCTCTTTGTGGTACAAGTCAATGTCTGCATCAATCTAACAAGTGTGCTGTGTTCTGCAGTCCCCATGACTGTCTTTAGTTGTATTTCTCAACTTATATTTTACCACATTCTGGCAGTGCCTGCATACCGTTTTTTTTCTTTGTCTGTCACCTTTTCCCCTTTTTCGTATCTTTTTTAGAAAGAAACCGAAATGCTTCCACACATCCGATTTAAAACTTGCTTTAGGTTCGATCATTTCCAGCTCTTATTTTTCCCCGCTACTAGCAACACACTCCATTTCTGCATTACTGGATCTGTAGTAACAACTGACCGCAAGGGATGATGGCCACGCCTAGTCTGATGGGAGTTGTAGTTCCCGCTACCTCCCGTTCGCTTCATTTGCCTAAGCAAACTTTTCTCAGAACTATAGTTTTATTGAGTCATGCGACTACAATAATATCGAAAAAAATTACTATTGCGGTATGACGGTATTTACAATATTGTTACATCCCTATCATATCTCTGAGGTATGTAGGATTATCACTCACCTCAAATGTTATTTTTTCTTCCTAAAAATGTGAGGCAAATGTTTTATCACAATACTTAGTTTTCACATCTTTTCATTCAATTGGGATGTTCTGATTTAAACTGAATTGCAAGGACATTGACTGTAACATTAAGCGTATTTTGCAGTATTAAACACAGAATTTATATGCAGACAAACATGCAGAATTTATACCGATTTCATCAGGCTGTGAATATTCTTCAACTAGAACAAAAAGAATGGACTTGCCTCATCAGAACAGGGTGTTCAACGCACCACTATTTCTGTTTAAAAAAACATTTTGTTGTGGCCCAGATAAACAGTGTTTAAGTAAGATTGACAAGAGAAGAGTTGCGAGCAATAACATGAGTGTGAAAATTTATCTCATTTCGAAAACAATCAACCCTGAAAACCTTTATAACTTTGTAAAGATGAATATAGCACAAATAGTCTCTAGTTAATACAAGTTCAAGATATTTTCACAATTTATCCGATGAAATACATCAGTGATCCCCACTCATTTTAATGCTTTATTTGTCTTTAAAAGGGTGGCTGCTAATAATAGGGAGCACAGAGGTTGTTTGGGACATTACACATCATCGTACCTAACAGCAAAATCATTTTTACAGCCCTAATGTCTTAATAATAACACATTTAAAAGCATACATGCTCAAACCTTCAGGGAAAATAGCTTTTAATTGTCTTTATTGTATTGGCTTCAGGTTGACTTAGTGTTCACACTGCTTTATCTGTCATGCTTTATCAAACCTAGACATACAAAATAAATCTATTTTGTGACAGAACTTCATGAATGTCCAAAAACAATGCTGTGTGCTGAACTTTCTCCTTGTTTTGTGTGTGTACATACAATGCATCGGAAAGTATTCATTGCTCTTCACTTTTTAAACATTTTTAATGTTACAACCTTATTCCAAAAATGGAATAAATTAATTTATTTCCTCAAAATTCTATCTCAAAATACCCCATAATGACAAAGTGCATTTTTTTTATTGTTTCAATTTTGTTAAAAATAAAAAAGCTGAAAAATCACATGTACAGAAGTATTCACAGCCTTTGCTGAAAAGCTCTAAATTGAGCTCAGGTCATTCTGTTTCCACTGATCATTCTTGAGATGTTTCAGCAGCTTAATTGAAGTTTACCTGTGGTAAATTCAGTTGATTGGACATGATTTAAAAAGGCATACACCTGTCTATATAAGGTTCCAGGGTTGACAGTGCATGTCAAAGCACAACCCAAGCATGAAGACAAAGGAATTTTGGGGACCTCCTAGAAAGTATTGTCTCAAGGCACAAGGTTGGGGAAAGTTACAGAAAAAATTCTGCTGCTCTGAAAGTTCCATTGAGCACAGTGGCCTCCATCATCCGTACAGTAAGTGGAACCACCAGGACTCTTTCTAGACCTGGCCGGCCATCTAAGCTGAGTGATTGGGAGAGAAGGGAAGGTGATCAATAACTTGATAGTGACTCTGTCTGAGCTTACAGAAGAACAATCATCTGTGCAGTAATTCAACAATCAGGCCTATATGGTAGAGCGGCCAGACGGAAGCCACTCCTCGCCTGGAATTTGCCAGAAGGCATCTGAAGGACTCTCAAACCAGAAGAAACAAAATTCTCTGGTCTGATGAGACTAAAATTGAACTCTTTGGAGTGAATGCCAGGCGTTAAGTTTAGAGAAAACCAGGCATCGCTCATCACCAGGCTAGTACCATCCCTACAGTGAGTCATTGTAGTTGCAGCATCATGCTGTGGGGATGTTTTCCAGCAGCAGGAACTGGAACACTAGTCAGGATAGAGGGAAAGATGAATGCAGCAATGTACAGAGACATCCTGAATGAAAACTTGCTCCAGAGTGCTCTTGACTGCGGACTGGAGTGATGGTTCATCCTCCAGCAGGACAATGACCCAAAGCACACCGCCAAAATATCAATGGAGTGGTGTCACAACAACTCGGTGAAAGTCCTTGAGTGGCCAAGCCAGAGCCCAGACCTAAATTCTATTGAACATCTCTGGAGATCTAAAAATGGCTGTACACCGTTGGTTCCCATTCAACCATCTAGAGCCTGAGAGGTACTGCAAAGAGGAATGGGACAAAATTGCCAAAGACAGGTGTGCCAAGCTTGTGGCATCATATTCAAAAGATTTGAGGCTGCAATTGCTGCCAAAGATGCATCAACAAAGTATTGAGCAAAGGTTGTGAATACTTATGTACATGTGATTTTTCAGGGAAGAAGACGCATTTGTATTGAACTGTAATGGACCACATTGTAACTATGAAGAAAAACACTGATAGCATATATAGTTGATTATTATGTCTATTTTATGATTGTGTCAAATAATATCATGTCTTATTTTTGACAAGTTTAGGTGTCTAGTCTGTCATAATGGATGTTTTAGTCATTCGGTCATTACCTTAGATTATCATGATACATGTGTAAGAAGCATTATTGTATGTATCAGTTTCTGCAGTATTCCAAACCCAATGGATTTTCTTGAAAGGAGCCTTGGGGATGCCAACTTTCAGGATGGCAAACAACATATATCATCACTGCAGCACATCATTACATTTCTCTAGGGAATAAAATGAGACAGTAACTCTATATTTTGAAGAAGGACCCACCAATGTTTGTGATGCTTACCTCATGGATTTTGTCATGCTTTGCATTTTCTTCATGAGATTTGTTCGTCTATATGTCCCCAGGAGCCTCGACACTGTCTCTTTGTATCACCAAGTAGCTGATTACCTTTCTGTCACAGGCGACAACCATCAGACTTATCTGCAAATAAATGCCACATCATAGGGGAATGATTTATTTTACCACTCATGCTCCACTGCACACTCATGTTTCACTGCATACATACAAAGCACTGTTTGCACATAAAAAACAACAACTTGCAAGTGAGTTTCACCCACGTTTTTTGACCCTTCATCCTCTCGGCAATCACTATTTTTAACATGTGAACACACTGTTACTACACCAGCTTTCAGTTCATACAAGTTTACTCTTGATTTAACTTCCAGGTTTTAAATGAGACAATCATATTATAACTAAATAATTTGAAAAGCAAGTATTGTGGATGTCATAGTGTATTAATTAACATGCAATAAACGTGTTTTAATGTTTGATGTTTCGTAACTCAATCAAGAAAATTCTGAAGTCATTTAACAAAAATTAATATAAATTAATTTTAATAAAATTAATTGTCCTCTTATGAGATGAATACACACACACACACAATATATGCAATATCAACATTAACCATGAAATTAATTATGAAAACATTGCTAGTGTCTGAGGTGCACTTTTAAATATCTGGAAATCTTCAAAATCTAATGTTAAGCTGGAAATAAATTAAGGATCGGTTTTCTAAGAGAAAATATGATTACATTTATTTGCAAAAATTACACTTTCTTAAATTTCTTGAATTTAAACGTTCATGTGTATGCAGTTAACAAATCAATTATTAAAGAGAAACATCACTGTAATTAAATCCCCAGTTGTTAGTCAGGAAAATACAAACACTGCCTAACAAAGGTGCAGAATTAATTTAACTTTACAAATAATTACAAAGAAACAGCAGGTCAATGTGGAATTTTAAAGAACAAAAAAAAATACAACTGTAGTGTCTTATGAAAATCTTTTCCAGTTATATTTGTTACATTTATAAGTGTTAAACATTTTTTTTACACTATATCAATCCACATTTATGAGATAACAATTAAATGTTGAACATTTAGCAAATATGCATTACATTGATTGAAATGACAGTAAAGCCAATTCAAGTTTTAGAAAAGACTTTTATTTCAGATTTAGTAAGGGAAAATAGATCAGTTTTCCAAAAAAAGAAAAAATAACAACCCAACTGTTTTCATTACAAATAATAACAATACAAAATTGTAATTTAAATTGAGCACCAGATAAAAATATTACAATGATTTCTGAAGGATCTTGTGACACTAAATAATGGAGCAAATGCTTCTCAATATTCAGGATTTGATATGGCTGCACCATCCTGCAGCCCAAGACCAGTTAATCACTGAAGCTAAGCAGGGCTGAGCCTGGTCAGTACCTGGATGGAAGACCACATGGGAAAACTAGTTTGCTGTTGGAAGTGGTGTGAGTGAGGCCAGCAGAGTTGCTCAACCTGCAGTCTATGTGAGTCCTGATGCCTCAGTAAAGTGAAGGGGACACTACACTGTTCAGTGAGCATCATCTTTCAAATGAGACATTTAACCAGTGTCCTGGCCAAATTCCCTCTATCGGCCCTTTCCCATCAAGGCCTCCCAATCATCTCAGTCACTGAGTTGGCTCTATCACTATCTCCCCACTTCACCCATAGCTGGTGTGTGGTAAGTGCACTGGCGCAGTTGTCATGTGGCTGGCCAAGTGGATGCTGCACACTGGTAGTTGGAAAACCCCCCCGGCCCCAACCCCATGCACTCAAAAAAAATTTTTTTGAGTGCACATTACTTACTATAAATTACAATTTGAAATTTAAATAGAAAGCTATTTTACATGCAAATCTGACTACAATGGAATTCTCTATGGTAACATTTTAGTAAAAATATTAGATATGTGCTGTTTCATTCATTAACTGCTAAATGAATGGATGATAACACACTCAGAATCATCAAGAACAAAGATTAAACAAACAGCTTAGCAGAGAAGATACAAAGCAGGTAATGATGGCTAAAGACAATGAAGTTCTCATTCCTCCAAATGTAGAAGGACAGCTTATTAAAATGTCATAAATCATTTCACTAGCTGCACCAAAGCTGCACATTAGATTTAATAGATGAATCATAAATGCTCTCTCTCTTTAAAAAAGGAAAAATCAAATACATACAGTAGAGATTTGATTTAACAGCTGGCAGAGCATTAAAGGCAGATGTACAGTAAATGTAAAGAAACTTTATAATCTCCTCAGCATATCACATCCTCACATTGTTCTCTGTATGAATAAACCCTAAGCTCAGAGATTGTTTGGATTTGACATTTAATTATGGCTTGCTGTTACAAGAGGACATGCAGGCTTCAGATTTCAGTGGGAAAACAGCCAAGTCAAGTGCCTCAGATAACGGTGAGAGGAAAGCAGTGGTCCTGCAGAGCTGAAATTATAGCCTGCACATGAATTATCAACAGAAACCCGAGCGAGAAGCAAAAGAGCAAGACCTGAGGAGGGAATGGAGAGAATCTACTGACAGGGTGGAATTGTTTTCAATGGTTTAGGTGTGAGTGTCACATAATAGAGAGTGCAATAATAACTGCATGTGCTACATGAATGGATTCACACATTAGAGTAGTTCAGAAAGCTGACAAAGGAAATATAATGCAGGGATCAAAAATAGAGAGCAACCAACAATTTACTAAATGTCAAGATCACTGATTAGTCATAATCTAAGTTAATCAAACATGAGTAAAAGATGATTTTTAAAGCATTTTAATGAGTTACATATATATTCTGAAACACAGAATAAAAGACATAAATGAGATTTAAAAATGAAATCTCATCTAAATTACAAAACACTAACAGATTCCTCTGTGAAATCCAAATTGATATTGTTTATTTTGCTAGCACACATTGTTGTTCTTTGGATGAACAGCTATTTAGTGCAAGTTATACTGAAAAAAAAAAATGTTTTCGTAATCTTTAATCAAAGTCTGGCTATTTGCTTGCATGTTTGGAGTGGCAGTCTGTCTCTGTTGATGTCATTTTGATGTCTTACCGTTAGTTTGCTATGAGTGAATAATACACAAAAGAAAGCTCCAAACTATACTCAATAATCCTTTTTGTTGGAGGTACATCAACAAACTGAAATAAAAATTTCAGCAACTCTTGCTTTATAAAAACTATTTATTTGGCAAAATTCTATTTAAGACAACAACTTTACTGTTTTCACTGACCTTTAAAGATGGAGAGCCATTCTAAAGTGATTGAAATCCTTTGACAGCAGGTTGATGAAGGGATTTCAGCCCTAGGATAGAATATTAGAATATACAGTAAATAAAATATTGCATCTCTACAATGTCATTAACTCAATAGTGTCCCACAACAATCTGATCATCAATGAAAAAACATGCATGAGAGAATAGGATAAACTAAAGTATCTTTTTAGTTAAATTGCTCACCAGTTGCAGATATTTTAAAATATAGTGTCTCAAAGTTTAGGAGAATTTGTACTGAAAAAACTGGACTAGACTAAGCTGAGAAGCATGTTGTGTGGACAGAGAACTGGTCCAAAGTTTACTTGACTGATGAAAGCAAATGGGAATATTATGTTCATCATCAAACTGAGAAAACACTGTACCCAAAGTGATCAATGAAGTCCAAAGTCAAAAGTGAAGGAAGAAGGGCCATGGTTTAGGGTATGTTTTCTAGAGGTTGTCCTCTTGGTTTCATCAAGGTTGCCTACAGTATAGAGTTTTACGACAGAATAAATGCAAATGTTTAGCTGAAGCTTAGCTGCAGTCTTTGCCAAATCCTCCAGTATTGTCAGGCGGGACAATGACTCCCATCACACAGCAAAATGGGTAAAGCAGTTCCTTAAACGTGAACAGGTTGAAATAACTAAATGGCAGCCCAGAGGCCTGATCGTAAAGGTGCAGTATGTGATTATCTTCAGAAAATTTTTGTCTTGCTTGTTGAAAGTCTCTTCAAAATCCACTACTAATGATTAAAGTAAATTATGTAAATGTATTTATATGTATTTTTATGTCCCGTGTGAGGCATAAAACTAAAAAAGTTAATCCATATAAATATTGTCGGGCCGATAATTCCCATAAAGTAGCCCGAACTCTGTCAGCAAATGTAGATTTGAACAAATGCGGAATTAAAACTTTTTAAAATCCTGTATGAATACTGGAGTTACTTTTGCACGCTGGAGGAATTATGACACCATGGCTGAAGTATTTTTTTTAGGCAGGTAATGTTCTGTTTTAAAACTCTTTAAGTCACACAAAGCCAATTGTGTTGCGTTTGTTTACGAAAGGGTTGTATGTATGCAGGGAAGTGTTGTTCAGCCACTGAAATCTTTCGGAGAACGATTGATGCGACGATTTTCAATTTCATAAGGTACCTTTAGTTTACAGCATTGATAATGTAGATTTTTATTTAGTTTAACAACAAAACATAAGTAAATAGAGCTATTCCACCTAGCCCACTTTACTAAGGTAAAGTTGGTTATATATTCACATTGGTTAATCTTTGACAACCTGTGATGCGCTCCCTATATTGCTACTTTGAATATTCAGTCTGAAACAGCATGTAAACATGGCTTAGTAATAAGTGTAATTCCTGCAGCCCGTCGGCCAATCACTAAGCAGTCACTTATTACTCCTATACAGTAGTGTTAGAGAGTGAGACAAGTTTTGCTTGCTACACAACTAAAAACGTGCTAGGTATAATACAGTTTTTCGTTCAGAATTGTAGCATTTTAAAGTACTATAAAGTTTTCTAACTAGAAAATGACATGTTTTATTCTAGTGGTTCTATGTCCTCTTTAATGTGCATGTTCGCGAGTTTAGGAGACTTTTAATCTTTCCATAAAATAAATAATCTTGGTTATTTTGCAAAACACTGTTCTGCTAGCAAGCATAGTATACACAATGTATACATATACACAATGCATAGTATACACAAATGACAATCTTTGAAATATTGAACAATGAATATTACATTACTTTAGAAAAATTTATTCTGATCTGTAGCATAGATATTTCACATTCAACAGCAAGACTTAAATGCCATCAGGCTGATAGTTTATCCAGGCTGGATAAACTTTCCACGTGTGGGTTTATCATCCAGCCCCTAATCCCAACCTATGATTTGCTCTAAAATGCAGGCCTACACTGACTGCCAAAAACTGAAATCCGTTGAGATCAAAAAGTGTAAACATTGCTAAGCCTGCGTATACATGAGAATATTCTGTGTAGATTTATTTTTAGACCATAAAAAATCTGACCATTACCCTACATTCCCATGATGAAACAATTTTCTCCACATTTGAGCAGCCAAAATGAGCATTATCAAGGACTGGATCAAACCTGATTTTATAATGCATTTTTGTCAATCTAATCAAAAATGAACAACAAGCAACTAATAAATGGGGTCAAAAGGTTTTCTAAGTCTGTCTTCATTTGACCACATTCAGAGTGTGAAAAAAGTATTATTTATACAGGTACATTTGACCAGTGTAAAACAGTATAATGCCTTGTTTTAATCCACAATACACATAGATATACACATATACACATATATCTGTGATCGGGAGTTTTCCTGGATGTTAGTATGCGTTTTTATTTTTTTAATATGAAAATTTTTATTTGACATCACTTTTCTACATTGATGGATCACTTATCGCACAGGCATTCCTGACAAAAAGCTTGTGTTTGTGTGTATGGAAATGTACTATTCACTCTCCCTGTTAAATTTGATCTAATCATGTGCTGAAACACATGGGAAATGGGAGCGATTAGTTTGTGAATGAATCTCCGTTATGAACGACTCTTTCGCTAGCCAACAATAATACAAGTTTCTGGCAGCGCAGCATCTCTTTGTCATATTTCTTTTGCATTGTTTGCTGATTTATTCAACAAAACTAGCATAAACCGAGTGTTTAGTGCGAGTTGGTGCTACTTTGCCTTATGGTGAATGCAGTAAGTGACTATAGCTATTATTATCAATAACATGACCTGTTTAGCACAAATTTCAAAACATACAAAAACGTAAAAAAAACTTAATCCTATGAAATGTTCTGCCTTTGTGCTTTGTTTTCTTTGTTTGCTCGTTACTACACTCGTAGACAGCGCTTAAGTCCAGCATCTTCACGTAATAACACTGTCTTGACTAGTGCGGTTGAATGACATTTGTCCTGGGAGCACTGTACCAATGTGGCGGCACTAGAGACGCATGCTCAAGGTCCCTATGCGATATCTAGTGTATATATCTATGTCACAAATTGAGGAGCGGGGAAAGGAGGCGGAGTGGCGTGACAACGCGGGGAATCCTTCACAAACTGAGGAGCGATCACAAACCGAAAGTGGCGAGAGCGTCAAAGTAGCCAGAAGTCATTCATTTTTTAACGAGAACCAGCGGCGAGAAACAGTGGGGCGTCTTCATTGGCTATGACGCGGTTCGGTGGCAAGCAATCAGAATGAAGTAGTCCACCACTTGAGCGAAGTTCAGAGAACACAGACCTGTAAACTTTGGTTCCGACCACAGTTGTTCCCAAGAGTTTGATTATTGCGGTTCCTGGATTTTCAATTATTAAAAATCGCGACGACGTGGGGCCCCCTAATCACGCGGGGCCCCCCCCCGCAGTGCGTGCCCTGCGGGCCCGTCCGCTACGCCACTGTGCTCAAAACAGAGAAGGAGCCCTCACTGTATTACAGCGGTGAAGATGGAGGTGATGCCTGAGATGTGCCTAAATAGAACAAAACATATAAAGAGCAATTAACCTCATCTGTAGTATATCTATAGATATATCAAATACCACATCATCAACCATCAGTAACAATTTATCAAAATATTTTTAGTTAAATTCATACATTTTCTTTTCGGCTTAGTCCTTTTATTAATCCGGGGTCGCCACAGCAGAATGAATTTATCCAGCACATTTTACACAGCGGATGCCCTTCCAGCCGCAACCCATCACTGGGAAACATCCACACACACATTCACACACACACTCGTACACTACAGACAATTTAACCAACCCAATTCACCTGTATCGCATGTCTTTGGACTGTGGGGGAAACCGGAGCACCCGGAGGAAACCCACGCGAATGCAGGGAGAACATGCAAACTCCACACAAAAACGCCAACTGAGCCGAGGATCGAACCAGCAGCCTTCTTGCTGTAAGGTGACAGCACTACCTACTGCACCACTGCATCGCCTTTAGTTAAACTATCGAACATTAATAATTAATAAATTCATTTTCTTTTCAGCTTAGACCCTTTATTAATCAGGGGTCGCCACAGCGGAATGAAACGCCAACTTATCTTAACCAGCAACCTTCTTGCTATTAAGGTGACAGCGCTACACACTACGCACCCCTGAACATTAATAATGACAAATACATTTGTTATCATGTTTGTAATATTGGTAACATGTTACTCTGGTAATCTATTTAATAAAGAACTTTTCTCTCTAAATGATGTTAAAAAGCAACATGTTACATTTTTAGTTGACCAAATTATAAATACTCCACCTAGCACATGTTATTGGTTACTCAAATCATTACATCAATTGTAAATTTGACCTTCAAAAATGATTTAATCAAAATCAGCAGCCTATAATTTGATGCATTTCTCGCGATTTTTATACAGCACCTTAATTATCATTTTGCTGTCAACAGCATGTGGCTAGAGAAAATGCGACATACAGTGGAGCTTTTATTAGATATCCTTAAACATCTTAAATATGTAGTTTAATTTACAGAATAACTTTCAGATTGCTTATATTACAGTTAAATCTGCTCTTCCAGAAAAAAACGTACCTTCTGAAATGAAGTTGTCTATTTAAAGGGCCATGAAACCCCCTCGTTTCAGCAGGGTGTTTTCACACCTCTACTTTGGAAAAAGTCAGAAAAGTGGGCGTGTCCAGCTCTGTTTAGGGGGGAGTGTCGGAGGAAGAAAAGTGGGATGGTGTGGGAGTGTCTATTTGGGCACGCGCGAGTTTCAGAGTCAAAATACACACACACACACACACACACACACACACACACACACACACACACACAGGAGAAAGTGATGGTTTTTAACCTACATGGACATCTGTAATCGAATTATTTGCCAAATTATTAAATGTTGGACTTTAACTGCAGTTTGGCTCTTTCATTCAGGGAATTCATTCATGTCCCTCGCGACAAACGAGATATTTGATTCGAGGAGCTGCTCTAAGCGTGTATTTTCATGCAGTGTTTGATACCGCACGGCGAATGAGAGAAAAAAAAACATCAGCATTTCCCAGAAACTTAGATGCACACGACAGGTAGTGTCAGAAAGCAGCGCGTGTTATTGCGGTCACTAAATGCGGTAAAAACCCTACACGAGGTTAAAGTTTGGTTGTGGTGCTAACGTGTTTACACTCTGTGCAATAGTTTGTTAGATACGAACAAACTGAATAAACAAAGAGCACTGGTCGCTCACTTACCAAATCTGTAGAGACAGGACAATCACCAGCAACTAGAGCTGCATCTTTATGAAGAGAATACTACAAACGAATCCAGATCTCAGCGTTTGCAGATGAGAACAGCTCTCAGGTAAACAATAATCCTCCTTAGACACGTAAATTATTGTCGCGCGTCGCGTACACTGTTAATCCACACGTGACTCTGAGCTCTCACAGAGAGAAAATGAAAACGAAACTTAACTGCAGCAAACTATAAAAGCAACACTTCACGCTTGTTTTGCCAACACAACGTGGCGTCTCTGTCCTGAAAACACGGTGATAGTAATGAATATTAATGAAGTTGCACAATAGAGCGCGCTGATTGGTTTGAACCAAGCCTTACTCATGCATTAATGCATCACACTGTAAGACGCAATAAGACTCACTCTGGCACAGACACCCAGTCTGCACGCTGGAATACACGCTATTATGTCATGACCGTGACGCAGCTTCAAAAATTCGTTTCAAACCGGAAGTACGAATTTGCTTGAAATAATGCAAAAACAACCAATTTACACTTTTTAGTGAAATATAGGTGTCTTAATAGTGTTTTTAGCAGTGTGGGACACATATACGACTGTCAACAGCTCAAAAAATGTGTTTTGGTGTTTCGTGACCCTTTAAATGTTCTTTTACGGCTAGAAAGGCTTCTAGTGGTACATACTGCCATATTTGTCAACATTGGGATGTAGATTTTTCGGTTGATTACGTTAAATAACTTAACAGGCTTTATAAATGCACAGATCTATAATGAAAGCATTTGATTGATTTCCTAACTATTTATGCTCATTTAAAAAAACCTATCAAGATCAACATGTACATATGTGTATATTTCTGTTCAAACAAGCACCCAAAACTCAAATTGTCCATTTTTACTGAGCTTCAAATCGCGTGTACAGAATCCGTTTGGGAAACAGCGTCTATTTATCACTTAGAAGCGTCCATAGATATATACATTAGATGTCGCCTACCATGCTGTAGTCTATTAGAAGCAATGTGTCAACAAAGCCGCCATTTTAGTATAGGGTAGCGCTCCTTTAAAATGTATGCGGGACCAAGGTGCAGTGCAGGACTGTGGCCATCCAGAGCCAGAAATATACACATTATAGACATATATCTATGATCGGGAGTTTTCCCGGTTGTCAATATGCATTTTTTATTTTTTTTTAATTACGAAAATTATAATTTTACATAATTTTTCCACATTGATGGATGTGACCGCACGGGCATTGCTGATGAAGAGCATGTGTTTGTGTGCATGGAAATGTACTATTCTCCCTCCCTGTTTAATTTGATCTAATCCCAGTCCTGAAACACATCCCTTCTCCTGCTTTCACTTCTACTGACGGAGGGAGCAGTTTGTTTGTCAATATGAACGACTAGTTCCCATAGCCGACAATAATACAAGTTTCTGGCACCGCAGCAACTTGTCATATTTCATAACTTTGTTTGCTTATTTTATTCAACAAAACTAGTATACGCCTGGTATTTAGTGCGAGTTGGTGCTCCTTTGCCTTATAGTGAATGCAGTGACTGTATTATCATCAATAAGATTACTTGTTAAGCACAAAAGTTCATAACATATAAAAACGCAAAAAACAAAATCTTACCTATGAAATGTGATAGGCTAGCTTTGGGCTTCGTTTTATTTGTTTGATCATTACTACACAGCGCTAGTGTCGAGTCCAGCATCTTCAGATGGGCACACTGTCTTGACCAGTGCGGTTGAATGACATTTGTCCTGGGAGCACTGGACAAATGTGGAGGTGATATTTACGCATGCTCAGGGTCCGTATGCGACATCTAGAGTATATAGGTGCATTCGACTTCATGCAGCGCTGCGCAGATCGATCGAAATCTGTCTTAAAGTGGTGCATGCTGGTTAGAAATCTTGTCCGGATTGATGCTGCACCGACGGCACGTGACTGTCACATGTGGCATCAAAGTACCGCGACAGCGCTCCGAGATCAGACGGCAGACTCAGGCTGTTTCTCAATTGCAAGAACGCAGAGAACGGACTTGCGTTCTTGTGGAGACCAGTCTTGCCAGGTGTCCTTGGAAGAACAAACTCAGGAGACCGCTAGGGCAGAGAACGATTCCTTTGAGAACTGAGATGCTGCGTTCTTCCTGATGCTCACATGACCTTCACGCGTTTTAAATGGAAATTATTTAAACATTACAGCACTCATACAACGATTTATTGTTTTTCCCCTTTTCAAAATATATACTTTGCATAAAAACATTATAAATATATGTTGTACAATATAAATAAAACAGATTTTAATACGAATTTCAGCAAACAAACACCCTTAATGTGTTTATTCCTTTATTAAGATATTCATGTTGATGTTTACTTTCACCGTTTCATTTAGGGAAACTCCTGAGGTAAATAAGTGATATCTCTGAACTTTAATAATAAATCTAAAAAAAAAGCTGCACTTCCCACATCCAGTCGCAATGACTTCTGGGACTTCCAGAGCGAGTTTGGTGCTCAAGTCTGCATCAGTGCGTCCTCGATATCAAGATCACATTCGGGAAGTTTCACGCGTCCTCCGTACATGCGGTCCAGAGTATTGGAACTGAACTTAGGCAGCTGATGATGACGTTGCACGAAAACACAAGGACGCAAGACCGCTGAAGAACGCATATTTAGAAACAGCCTCAGACCGTGCAGCTCCTGAAGAGCGACTGCAGGAGCTCTGATGACGACACCGATATTACACGATTGGCCGAGTTCACCACTTGACAACAAACACGTGTATTTCGGGTTTATAATTGGACAAATTCTGATTCAAAAGTTTCAAAACAAACAAATCACTTTCCACACCCTCTCTATCTTGCACACATCTTGCTTATTAAAAGACTACAAATATTTTACTGCAGTAATCATCTTTTGTTAAATAATCTGGTTATAAAGGTTAGTTTGTTTGCACAGGTTTATTTTTAACTTTTTTATACAGACTATTTACTGCATTCATCTCCATGAATGATTTAAATGATATATTTTAGTGTATGTTTTAGTGAATAACCTAAATATGAACTCAAATAAGTCTTACAGACTTGAAATAAAATAATAATCATCATTGATCCTGCCACCCTAAAGCTCTCTTAACAAATTAAATTAAATAACTATTTTATTAAATGATTATAAAATGGTTGTATAATCATAATATAAATATATATTTTATTTTCTGTCCAGCAGTTTATAGACTACCTGCTCTTTCTGGGAAACTTCCACATAGCTCACTTATTTTACCTTTTGTTCTTTTCAACACAATCTTTTTGGATTAAAATGCTTTTTTGAAAATGCATTCATTATCCAAAATAATCTCATTTATTAAGACCAAATCAAAACACCTTGTTTTGCTTTTTACTCCTACAATTTATGCTTATTGCTTTGTAGTTAATAGACCTGTTCGTTTTTATGTTTATGTTAACCTCTCATTTCCTCTTATTTCTCTCATGCATTTGTTATTTATTTTATTCATAATTCTCCCTTATTGTTTAAAAAGGAACTATAGTTTGTAGAGACTGTATTCTGTTTTGATTGTAAATGTTTTGTTGTTATATATATATATATATATATATATATATATATATATATATATATATATATATATATATATATATATATATATTATGACGCCATGTGATCTGTCATCATGACTGCAGCAACTTTGAGTCCCGAAGTGTCCAGCTGTCCGTCTTGACGGCCCTGTTTTCAACTCCGCCCCCGCCTGCGCTTTATGTCGAACGCACCTTATATCTATGTGGAGCGTCTCACAGATCACGCACCGCTACATCAACTGACTGTATTGAGGATTGCAGTGCCAAAAGTGCCTGTAATAGTAAGGAAGTGAATCGTGCCATATTTATAATTTTTTCAAAATGTTTTAAGCCTAAACAAAAAGAAAGCATTGAACAGATTTACATTTGAGCAAGAGGAGCAGGCGCCCCTGCTGGTTTGGCGGTAAGGGTGGGAAGATCATGTTTGTCACTTTCATAGAAAATAAGGGAAAACACTGGAAAATACCTTAACGTATTATAGCGGGATAGAAGTGTAAACTACGGGAGAATCCCGATAAAAACGTGAGGGTTGACAGGTAATATTATAGAGAAATGTATGCATTTACAAAATCAAAGTTATGTTGGAGGCTGCACCGTGCTGTTCGTTTTTATGTCGAAATTTCTGAGACTTGCACTTGGTTAAACTTAAACACAACTTACAAAACACAGAATTAACTACTCACCATATCTTTATTGAAGGAAAATTCGTCTGAATGTGGCGTTTCGTCGGACATCAGCCATTGCTGCGCTGGAATTTGAATCTGCTTCAACCAACGACTCTCACGCGCATGCGCACACGCGCTTTTTTTTTTTTTTTTTTTTTTTGCTGCAAGGTTAGTTCGCCAAACACAAATATTTCTCTTCTGTTTGATAAATTGGCAGAGCACAAATTAATGTTTGGTGAATATTTTTAATTTTGTCTTCAGATCACAGACTAAAATGAATACACTGGATTTATTTTTTTTTTGTCATTTGTTGAGTCAATATTTAATTGTCAGTTTCCACATTTTTTCAAAAAGTAAATTTTTACAGTCTAATTTAATTTGATACAGTCTAATAGTAAAATAAAATAATGCAAATATATAATCCAACAAAAAAGTATCCGGAATTTAGTTAAATAATACTAGATTGCAACAAAAATTATAAAAATTAATTACAAAAATAAAGTAAATATTGAAATAAATAAATAAACGAGGACAATATGTTATGTTTATTTAAGTTTTTTATATTGTTGTGGGTTCTAGACCCAGTTATGACAAAGAAAATAATAATTATTACGATATCTGCTTACCCTTATCTACTAGCTTATCTTTTATTCAAATTTAACTCAGTGTTCATGTTTCGGTATTACAGATTATATTTAATTTACACTATATTCACATATATATACTGTAAATAAGACACAAGTGTAATAGAGAATCAATAGAGATGAGCTCTTCTACTGCTCTGATTGACTTACTGCTGATCAAGTGTTGTTTACATTTAAACAAGTTCAATATTCTGTCACCACGGCAACTTGAGTTTACACTAGAAATCAACACAACTCTCTGAATCTGATCACTCAAGCTCTTTCAACTCTCCAGTTTGACAAGTTTTATCAGATTTGGAAAGTTAATCTTCATGGAGCAACGGCGCCTGAGAAGGACCAGGACTCTTCCAGCCCACCTGAAAGACTTCTGGCTGGAGGGTGTCTCATCTGTTCGGGATCCTGGAGCTGTGGTCAGGTTAGATCACACTTACAGCTGTATCTCTGGCCCAGGTTTGAAGGAGCAGCACCTGGAGAACGCGGCTGTCCTTCCACCACTCCGTCCAGCATCCCCAGAGTCTTCAGTGGACGTGAGACAGCAGGAGGAGCCGCTCTCCATTCACGGTTACAGTGTTCAGGCCTACCAGAACATCTACCGTTCTGTGGTTGAGCCCATGTTGAAGAACCGTCCCTACAGCCTACAACTGGGCCTAGAGATCAAGCAGCGGCTGTGGGAGGCGCTCAGGTGTCCTGTAATGGAGGAGACGGAGCAGGCTGATGGGCGAATCCTCATCACAGAGAGCAGATGTGGATTCAGACCAAACAGCATCGCTCCTCGAGTCCATGTGGACATCAGTGAAGAGCCACTGCCTGAGCCGCCCAGAAGAAAGAGGCCCAGACACTGAGTCTGCACAGTGTCCCAAACCACACTGCAGGCCTGTGTATGTATATAGTGTACATAGTTGTAGAGCAAGTTTACAGTGTTTCCTTTTCATGTTTTGTTTAATCAATTGGTTGCTTTTAATGATTGTTGGCGTTTACTTGTGGCTCTTGGTTTGCTTGGTGGTCTTTCCTGCATTGCTGCGTGGCGTTTAGGACGTTTCAGGTGGTTTTCTGAGCGGTTGTTCTCGTGTTGCTGGTCGGTCGCTGGACTCTTCTGAGAGTTTCGATGTGTTTAGTTAGTTTGCGGTCTCTGTTGGGTTAGGTTGGGTTAGGTTAGGTTAGGGTCCCTCACGTGGTTTGCAGCTTGACGTGCTGTGAGGGCTTGTGTGCATCAGTGATGTTGAGAGCTTCGCCACTGGTACTTCACAGATACCGGCAGGGTCACCCATAGTGGACAGGTCTCAGCTGAGATGCCCGACTAAGACAAACCAGCTGACTCTGGACAGCAGAAGATTTAGCTGTTCTTCAGCAGAAGAGTAACATCAGAATCACCTGAAGATGTGGAAGTCACAGGTGGATTTGTCGAAGCAACTATTCTAAATAAATAAATGAATAAACAAAATCAATAAAGTCATTCATTAATAAAAAAAAAAAAACGCATTTATTTTTTGCTTTTATTATGGTGAATTTCATCATGGTATATATATATACACACATACACTTTTAAACTTTGTGTTATTCTTGTGGTATAGATTATTATGAAATGAAAAATTAAGAAATTATGATTGTATATAAGTATTACCACAAATTGCTCAATAAAACTATAATAAAACTATAATATAATAAACCAAAATAATAATAATCATAATTATAATGAAAAATACATACAATAAATAAAACGAATATTAAAATAGTTTATTCAATATTTTGATTGATTATTTATAATTATGTATACATACTATAAATATATAAAATTCTATTCATGAGAACAGTTTTCATGGCCTTTATCAAATCTGATTTTACGATGCATTTTTGTCAATCTAATCACAAGTGAACAACAAGCAACTGATAAATGGGGTCAAAAAGATTCTGTCCTCATTTGACCACATCCAGAGAGTGAAAATCAAGCTATATAGGTACATTTGACAAGTACACAAATTTAAAATATAAGTAAATGCCTCATAATTATCTGGTTTTATTTAAAAAATTTTAAAAATCAAGGGGTTGTAAATAACACTAGTTCAGTAAAGGCCAGTGGGAGTTTTGTATATTTTGTAAATCATCCTATTGTAAAACAGCTTTGAATTGATTTTATCTGGTTCTAGAGTTAAAACAGGTAGTGTGCTACAAAACAGTGACAACATTTGCATTTAGAGGATATAAGCATTCAAAGCTTTAGGTTTGTCAACTTTAGCAAAATGAATCAACAAGTTATTTGACATCACCTCATACTTCAGTTTTTCATTAAATCTTCAGACCCAATTAAATGCTCTCTGATATTTTATACTTCCTTCAAGAAAATATGGCTAAAATTGATGATTTATTCATGTCAAAGAGTGTTCAAATCAAGGGTTCACACTTGAAAATATAAGAAAATAATAAAATGTAGTCAAACTGTGATGATCTGAACACAGTCAATTACAAATGAACTGTGTGCTCCGCCTCTTTAAAGTTAGTAGTATACAGAAAACTAGTTAAAATTAAATCTGTTACACACAATGTCCATTTGTATTTGGTTAATAATACATTTATAGGAATAGACAGTGTAAATATGATTTCCTTTGGGGTAAAATCTGCTTTCAATCTCATCAATCTCACGTGAACAACCGTTTTTTTTTTTTTTTACAGATAATAAACAAACATAAATGTATATGAAAAATAAAAGTCCTATCAGCAAAGAGATGACATCAAATATATAGCAACAATAAAAACAAGAAAACTGCACAACTCTCAAATCAAACCTAAACTCTTCTAAGCACCATTCCTCCCATCTCCCACCCCTCCCTGTTTAATGAGGCCTTCAATAAGTATGCAAAGATAAATCAAGACACAGATAAATAAATAATAAACCAATTGAAATAATTCAGTTATTTCTTTTCTTTTCGGCTTAGTCCCTTAGTCCCTTGGTCGCCACAGCGGAATGAACCATTAACTTATCCAGCACGTTTTACGCAGCGGATGCCCTTCCAGCTGCAACCCAACACTAGGAAACATTCATATACACTCATATACTACGGACAATTTAGCCTACCCAATTCACCTGTACTGCATGTCCTTGGACTGTGGGGGAGACCGGAGAACCTGGAGGAAACCCACATGAACACCGGGAGAACATGCAAACTCCACACAGAAACGCCAACTGACCCAGCTGAGGCTCGAACAAGTGACCTTCTTGCTGTGAGGTGTCAGCACTACCTACTGCACCACTGCCTTGCCCCGATTGAAATAATAATTATAGTAAATAAACTAATGGGTAAACATAGAAGAAAATATAAAGTTAATACTAAAGTCTCTCTTTTTCCTTTTTGAAATTCTAGTGAGCAGGCCCTGAAATGTTAAGGTTTTTAACGACAGACAGTATGGGACACCATGTTTTGTTAAAGAAGCTCAGTGATCCTTTAAAACACGAGTGCCAAATCCAGTTCCTGGAGGGCCGCAGCTCTGCACAGTTTAATTCCAACCCTAATTAAATACACCAGATCAAACTAATTAAGTCCTTCAGCTGTGTTTGAAACCAACAGGTAAGTGTGTTGAAGCAGGGTTGGAACTAAACTGTGCAGACCTGTGGCCCTCCCGGAACTGGATTTGACACCTGTGCTTTAAAACAATGTCTCAATGTCTGATGATGGAGGGGACATGTTTCCATTTGAGGAGAATTGCACACCTGGGGAGCAAGGTGGTAAAGGCAATGATGCAGCGTGTTGATGTTTGTGTAGTTGGGGTTGGAAAATAACCAAAAAGTGCAGTAAGAGGGTCAGGAGTGATGATTATATCGAACGCTTGAGAAAGAATTGAAAATATATTAGTATTTAATATAATATTATATGATGCTTTTGTCCAGTTCTGAAATCAATAAGACTTCAATATAATTTATTTCAAACTGATCATTTAATTACACAAGTTAATTGATTGACAAATCAAGGATCATGTGGTGCAGAAAACAAGATTAATGATAATAATTATACGTTATTTATTTAATAGTGATAATATGATAATTATAATATTATTCAAATAATTAAAGTATTGCTGACCCTAACTTTTGAAGGGTTGTATTCAATATTAGATTTGGGTTTCACCAAACATTTTTTTAGTTCTTTGCCAAATATATAGATTCTAATTATTGTTAAAAAAAACAAAAAACGTTTGTTGCTTTTAAAGGTATTTATTCAGCTGACGTTTGTGTTTATGTGCTTTTCATTTGTTTTCATTTCAGACAAGTGTCTTGTTAGCAGAGTTAAAGTAAATAGTTGATCACATAATTTAGAATGTTTTCCAAGCTGTAAAGCCGCACATCATTGTGTAGAGCTCAGTGCGTTTGTGGTAATGGTTTGGTAGTGGTTGTAGTAGTGAGTAGTGAGTTTTGATTGGTATTGATGTTGATTCACAGCTGTTTTAGCAATCCATGGTGTAAGACTGAGATTGTCACTGCTATTATCATTGAGGACAAGTTTCCCAGTAACACACCCCAACACCAAGTGTTAGATTAAGAAAAAACAAGAATGGAGGAAACAAGGAAAAAGAAGTTTTTCAAACTCCCCTTTTTCCTCAAAGCTGACAAAAAAAAAAAAAAACAGTTCAGCTTAAACATGAGCCTGAAAACGGCCATGGTGAGTCATATTTACAATGGACTTCAATTATTCATTTAATTATTAAATCAAGTTTCCCTGATTTAAGAATATTTAAGCCCTCTTCTGTCCAGTTTTGGGCTGTCTAAGCACACAGTAGACCCATAATTGACAGACCTTTTCTGAACGCAAATTAATATATTTTCATTTATTTTATTTTATAATTCGATATATAATGCTCCATAGACAGTCAAGAGAAGTTCAAAGCTCTGTAAAAAAAATCAGTGCATTAAGAAATATTATCAAGCACAACTTTTAATAATGCATTAGTAAATTATTATTTGTTAGAACTACAAAAAAAATTATAAATGCTAAAGAGTTTTTTTGTTCTTATTTTATGTTAGTAAATACATTAACCGGTTAAACTATTGATAGTGTGGTGAAACCATGATGCATTCGTGATAATCTTGGTTTAGCTACTACAAAATTTTATTTTTAAAAAACATTTTCTTTTTCTTTTTTTTTTTGTACTATTTAAATGTTGTTGTTTTGTACCTGAAATAAAACCATAGTTAATGTTCATAATGGATGTTATAAAAAAATGTTAATTTTATCTCGAATAACAGATGAGGAGAAAGAGAAAAAAAGAGCCATCTGGTATCTTTCCTCAAAGTTTGTAAGAAACACCTGAGGATCTCCTGCCTCACCCACAATGAAGAGGGGAAGATGAAGAAACTAAAAGAGGAGCAGAAACACCAGACAATGGCTCTCATGGTAAATGAGCATAACTACATCAATAAATCAGTCTAAAATACTGTTAATAAACTGTTCATTATTTTACCAAATTTTTTGAGTTTAGCATCTTCTTAAAAAAGACTTTGTAAAATGTGTAACCAAAAATTAGTTTCTCTTTTAACAGATGACTTTCTTTGCCGTTCAAAGCTTGATCAACTGGTTGTAGTTTCTGCCATCATTCAGAGAGCTTTGTGTGAAAGAGGAGCTAAAAATTAGTAAAATAGAAGTAATAATGAAGAAAACTGATACAGCCTGTGAAGTTAAAAAGGAGAAGGACCAGATTAAAGAGGAGATAAAAGAGAAGAAGAAGAGAAGAGGAAGGTAGAAAGAGGAAGAGACAATGAAGGAGACAATGATGGAAAAGGAGGACGTGGAAGACAAAATGAAGGAGGAGAAAGAGATTAAAGAGGAGGACAGAAGGAAAGAGAGAATAAAAAAGAGAAGATGGAAGAGACAATGAAAAGATTAAAGATGAGAACGGAAAGAAAGGGAGAACAAAACAAAGAAGATGGAGGAGTCAATGATTAAAAAGAAGGAGGGTAAGATTAAGGAGGAGAAGGAAAAGAAGGTAAGAAAAAGGAGAATGATCAGGATGAAAGAGAAAAAGAAAAATGAGGAGAATTAGGAGGAAGATATGGAGATGAAAGAGGAGACAAAGGAGGAGGCAGCAAAGAAAAGAAACAGAAAAAATAAGCAGCAGGATGAGAAGAAGGATGAGGAGGAGGAGAAGTAAAAGAAGAAGGATGAGAAGATGATGGCGGAGAAAGAAGAAAACCTTCCTGTTTGTTTTGTGTAACACATGGTGACGGCAAGACACATTCTCAAGAATGAAAAGCTCATATGTTAAGTTTATCAGGGGTAAATTTATTCTCTTCCATGTATTGGTGCTAAATTTAAGGCCTAATCTTCTGTAACTTATATTACTAACATGACTTAAATTTACCCTTAGGTGTGGTTGACCAAGTTGTGTGTATGTATATGTATGCATACATACATACACACACACACACACACACACACACACACACACACACACACACACACACACACACACACACACACACACACACACACACACACACACACACACACACACATACACATTTTATATGCTTTATAATAATAATAATAATAATAGTTATAATAATATAATTAAATATTGACTCAACAAATCAATTCCCAAAAATGAGCTCAGAACAACAATAAAATTCACTATATTAATATTAGCTGATAGTAAGAAGTTAAATTAAATATATATATAAATATTCACCAAACACATTAAATTGTGTTTAAACAACAAGACCTGTGTGATTAGATTAAATAGGAAATGCCTTCATATTTAATCTAACTTGGATTATCATCATAGCTTACACTGAAAACCAAGTGTGCTTTAAACAGTTCATCAATGGCTGCCAACGACATGGTTCCCTGGCATAGGATGATCATCTTGTCCATTGCAATGAAGTAATTGCTGATGGCCTCCTTGTGTGTTCCAGAAGCAAGAAGGTACAGCTGGCAATGTTCCTCCTGTTTTTTCAAGTGTTCTTCTAAACTGTTGTTGGACTGGAGAATAAAATAAACAAAATTGACATCATGAGAATCTTAGCTTGTGCACTGAATGAATTGAGCTCATCCTGCCCAGTTAACCACCAACTGTAGTTCTGCACAAACCTTGTGAAACACAACTAGACGTTCCTGACGTGGCCTGAGCTGAGCTGCGCTGATCTTCTGTTTTTTCTTTTTAGAAGGCTGAGTTGGTAGAACGTGCAAAAACAGAAAAAAGAATCAAAATCACTGCCCCACTCTGTAAGAAAACAGGTTTTATTTTTTTAAACTCTGTCCTGGAGGGCCGGTGTCCTGTATAGTTTAGCTCCAACCTCCATCAACACACTTGCCTGGAAGTTTTAGTAAGCAAAGAAAGAGCTTGATTAGCTGGTTCAGGTGTGTTTAATTGGGGTTGGAACTAAAATATGCAGGACACTGGCCTTCCAGGGCAGAGTTTGGGCACCCATGGTAAAGACCATCATATTGGGGTAATATAAACACACCCAGCCCTTTTTTTTTTATTTAACAAGATAAAAACGGTAGACCAATTGGAAAGGTTTTAAGGCCGACCGCAACTTGACGTAGGAGTGCGGTTACCCCGCTCACCAAATTGATTGACAACTGCGTATTATTATGCCGTGGGAGGGCACGACAATAAGGACTGCCCGATGGACCGGGGCCAGCATGCGAGACGCTAGGGCCAGTGTACAGAATGTTACTGGCCCGATCAGGCCAGTGCTGCCTAGTCACAAAAGTTTGGCTGCAACTGTCTTTCAATTGCGTGCAAATACAATCTTAGGGTGCTTTCACACATAGACGTTTGTTTCGGAATCTTTCTTGTTTCCCCCCCTTAGAGCGGTTTGTTTGGCATATGTGATTCCAGCAATCGCGCTCGTCTCCGCGCCAAATCAATCGAGATGTTCTCTGCTCTATTGTGTGAATCAATTGTAGTGAGAAAACAAAACAATGCTTCAAACTAACGACCCAGGCTATATCACAGTGTATTATGATTGTTTTATAGCCACATATACGGCTATACGAAGAGAGATGAGTAGAGCGAGATGTCATTCCTAAAGCGTTTCATGTCTAATGCGAAAGTGAAAGCATGTTGAAATATTCCCGAGCTGTTTATTCGTTAGGAACATTGACCAAAGTTACCATCTGATAATTTTTCCATATTTTAATCTTATAATATGTTGTATTAGGCCTGTTGTTTTGTTCATTTCCGCACTGACAGCTCGAAAGAAAGATCAAAATTTTTATTTGTGACTCAGGTTGCTAAAACAATTTGCTCCTGTGTTTTGATGGGCTTCTTCTTTGTTCGCGCTTCATTCTCGTGTTTGTACTTTTCTTTTCGGTAAGGATCAAATGTAAAGACACTTCAATAATCATGCGCACGTTATTATCATCAGCTCAAGAAGTTTGTCATATCAAATATAGATTTGATCGTGAGCTCCTGGAAGAAAGCGAAAATCGCTCGCACTTTCAGACGGCCTCGTAAAACAACAACAGTACACAGCAGATTTTGTTCTTTTTGGCTTTGTGGCTGTACATCAAGACAACGACAAGGTTTGTTTGAGCCCGGGTCATCCATGGCTCATTATTATATGCATGTTAGTGGTGTTACAATACACTAAAGGCACGGTTCGGTTCGGTTAACGGTTTTGGAGCCAAGGTTCGGTTCGGTTTCTGTTTGCTGTGTGGTTACGGTTGATGTCATCTTAACAGCAATGCTAAGGAACAATAGATTCACTTAATAACAAGAACAACTAAACTTTTCCTTTATTAACTTTGCAATCACATTTTAGTACAGTCAGGATACCCGAGTAAACGACAACAATTAAATAAATACCTCCAATATAGACTATAATCAGAAAAAATATTATCTTTAGTGCAGCCATCTTTACTAAGTTAACTAAAATTAAATAAATAACTGCAGTGTAGACTATAGTGAAAGATCAACAGGCTTGTCCTCTCTAAGAACATTTGGAATATTTAATTAGGTTTTAAAGAGCCCATATTATGGGTTTTTGAAAATTCCCCTCCATGTAGTGTGTAACACAGCTCTAAGTCAAGTGAAGTATCCAGCTAAGGCTTAAATCTGTTAGTGTACAGTGTTTAAAATGGTTGATTCCTCTATAAAAGAGTCGACTCATAGTGCTTCAAACGAGTCGCCTTGATACCGAGTCATTAGGTGTTTCGCCATGAAGTATGAACGAAACCAAGTTATTCACGTGCACGCGTAAACCCGGGAGATTTGAAACCTGCGGCCCCGCCCTCTGACATAGAAACCCAGACACACACACACTCCCACAAACACACACACACAAACATGCCGGTCGATTGAAGTCACACTGCAGATGGATATTATCGAGTCTCTACCCAAAGATGAAACCTCAGCATTATAGCCAAGCAGTTGGAAACTACTGGAAACTTCTGCAAACTACATGCTACAAAGAATACTTCATCTGCGTTTGTTAAAGGAAGGATCAGTAAAGAGTAACTTGCTGATGGACGTCAGGACGGGTTTCTTCCTCCATTTCTCAAGTGTATGTGCGATTAAAGTTGTTGCCTCGTGTACTCTAGCTTGCAAATGTATTTAGTTGTGATTTGTTACTTGTAACCGTGTGTACTGTATCAGGTTAACTCGCTATATTCTCTTATCGCGTGCAAAGTCACGTTAAAAACGTGACGCGTGCTGCTTTGTTTACGGAGCTCCGTGGACGAGGGTAGTGTGTGCGTGCGTGCGTGTGTGTGCGTGCGCTGTCATCCGGAGGTATGTGTGTGTGTTTGTGTGTGTGTGTGCGCGCGTTGTCGTCCGGAAGTGTGTGTGTGTGTTTTTGTGTGTGTGTGCGCGCACGCAAGGACGAGAGCAATATGTGTGTTTGTGTGTGTGTCTGTGAAAAGAGCAGAGTGAGACAAGCTAGGAGATCTCCTCGACTGTTTTTGGAGTTTTTGCTCAATAAACTAGTTAATCGTCTGAATTTTCAAGTCCATCGACTGTATTTACATTGACCCACTGGCAGCTAAAATCCACGCCTACACTATCGAGCGTGTATGAACTGTGATTACTTTTATATTACTGATTAGCTGTTGGGCATTTCACTCTCTGACTGAAGGCAGTCGACCAATCGCGACAGACTGTCATCGGTCCAATCAGCGCAGATTAGCTTCGCGCTAAGGAGGGGTTTGGGAACAAATGAATCACTGGACAATTCATATGGGAGTCGCTGGGATAATTAGGTAAAAATAAATGCAGATTATAAGACCATGAAAGTGTTTTTTGACCTTGCATGCATATTAGACTGTTGTTGGAGAGCCTTGCAACCAAGATATGATCCTATTTCATGTATAATATGGGCTCTTTAAGTTCTTCTTCAAAAACACCACAATGTCCACATTCTCTGGTGAGAGGCTTGATCTCTGTGCAGACACAGACATAGTGATGCTCATTTTTGATTCAGTTTTCATTTAGATAGATAGGCTTCCATTTAAATTAATGAAAAAATATATATATACTGTGTTTGTAAAGTGTTTTTTACGTGACATATTTACCAGTACAATACATTGTAGTTTTTTCTGAAACTAATGTTACGGTTGGTGATGCGTAAATGATGGTTATATCTGCGGATGCTGCGGATAAACCGCGGGTCGGGTAATAAAAAAATACATTATAATTAGCTAATTGCAGGTCGGTTGCGGGTGTATAGGGGGACAGGGCAGTGGAAGGGATGCTCATTTCGGTTAATTTTGCTAACAGACAACCGCCGCTCATTAATCGGTTATTAACGGTTAACTGGTTAGATTACTATTAATTTTATATTAAACAAATTGGCGTGAACAGAATAAACTAAATAAAATCAATAAAATCAATAAAATAAATAGGACTGCCCTAAATTATTTTTACTTAAATAATTAATTTATATTACAAATCGAAAACACTGACTGATTCTTTTTATTAGTCGGCATAGGCTGTTTTTTTTTCCAATCATATGTTTTTTCTTCCGTCAAATAAAAATTCCATGCTTGCTCCATGGAAAATATGCCTTTATTTAATGCCCCACTGTTATTATTATAATCACAAAACCTTTTTACATTTTTAATAGAAATCATTATTTTACAGATTATGTCTTGCTATATGGTTTCCTCTCTCTCGCGGTTCAAGTGTGCGAGCTGCGGTGATGAAAAGACAACAACAACGCGCGCATATGTTGACTTTTTGTAAACAGTTTTATTGTTTAAATATGATATTGCATTAATGTGCATACATGCTTTATAAGCTGTTAAATAAAAGGTAAAGCCTATTTGTTGCATCAGCGCTGGTTTAGCATCAACACGTCTGTATCAAACAGCAATATCTTCTTCCATTTTGCCTTTTTGGCAAATGTGTCTGTAGGCACGGGTTATACATTATCGTCCTGCAAGATAAGTATGTCTTGCAGTTGAACAAGGGGTCAAATACAAGGCGCACCTCACTGCCTTTATGTTGACAAGGAAAAAAGAAGAAAATAAGCGCGGTTCTCTTATGAAATGACTGAATCAGCTGGGTGTCGATTATGCAAAAGTGTTGCTGTCTGTGTTGTTACAATTGTAATATGTAATAATATTGTGATATTCAAGATTTGTACATTCATAGAGCTCTGGATAACTTAAAACAGCGATTAGCCCTTTAGAGCGGTGTTAATACGTCCTGAAGTAAAGCGAAACGGCTATAAACTCCAGCAAGATAGAGTGATTATATACAAAGTCATACTTTATCTATAAATAAAGTAGCCTATAACTATAGCAACTGTGTTCATCTTAACTGAAAGCTTCGTCGAGTTTGCTGGCCTCACGCATCACACACCTGTCAGTCAGTCAGTCAGCACGTAACGCCAAAGGGTTAAACAGATAGCGCACAGCACTTTACGGTTAACTGTTACAGAAAAGTTTGCACTGTTATAATTCACTTACCTTTTAAAACGTTTTGGTGCGATTTATAATCCGCTATTAAAAACAACAACAACAATGACTGAATGTTTTGAATGGGTAATGGCTCCGTGGCGGGATGCATTTTGGTCCCCGCCATGGAAGAATCAATGTAGAGGAAACCATGCTCTTTAAAAGTTCGCGTGCAATAGATGCCCCTCTTAATGCAAAGGCACATTCAATCGGCCCCTTATGCAGCCAAACTAAAAATATACAATAATATTTTTAATCGTTTAACTGATAGCATTAATCGGTTACAAACGCACACTTTCGGCTAACGGTTAAGCGATTATTTTAAGCATCCCTAATACATACACACAAACACAAAACTTTTTTTTTTCTCTTAGTATCGTTTGCACACATCTGATGATGATGATGATGAACTTACATCTTTAGACAAAGCACTCTGTAATGGCTCTTTATCACATTTCATTAGTTTGAGCTGTGATTGTCACTGCTACTGTTCAAAACAAAGAAGGCGCCCTCACTGTATTACAGCGGTGCAGATGAAGATGATGCCTGAGATGTGCCTAAAAAGAACAAAACATATAAAGAGCAAATAACCTTATTTGTAGTATGTTTAAAGATATATCAAATATCACATCAACCATCAGTAACAATTTATCCAAATATTTTTAGATAATTATCGAACATTAATAATGACGAATACATTCGTTATCACATTTGTAATCTTAGTAACTTGTTACTCTGGTCATTTTTATTTTTTAAATACTTTTCTAATTTTTTTTTACTTTCATGAGAGAACATTTCTCTCATTAAATGATGTTAAAAGCAACATGTTAAATTTTTAGAGTGCTTATTTTACAGTAAATCTGATCTTCCAGAAAAAAAAAAACTACCTTCTGAAATTAAGTTTTCTATTTAAATGTTATTTTATGGGGTGAAAGGTTTCTAGCTGTACATACTGCCTTTCACCATATCTGTCAACATTGGGATGTGAAAATAAGGGCTAACCTTTTAGATTTTTCGATTAATTACATTAGGTAAATAACAAAGGTGTCACTTTAAAAATGCACAAATCTATAATGAAAGCATTTTGCGTTCCTAACTTTGTATGCTTATTATGCTTGTTTAAAAGAAAACTCATCAAGATCGACATGTTTAGATATTATTAATATTGTCATTATGTGCATATGTCTGTTCAAACAAGCACCCAAAACCGAGATTATCCACTTTTACTCCGCTTCAAATCGCGTGTACAGAATCCGTTTGGGAAACAGCGTCTGTTTATCACTATGGAGCGTCTCAGAGATCACGCACAGCTACATGAACTGACTGTATTGAGGATTACATAGGGGGCAACAGTGCCTGTAATAGTAAGGAAGTGAATCCTGCCCTTTTCATATTTACTTAAAAAAGCTTTCAAGCCTAAATAAAAAGAAAGCACTGAACAGATTCACATTTAAGAGCAAGAGGCGCCCCTGATGGTTCGGCGGTAACGTTAATGGTTGCGTATAGGGAGAAAATGTTTCGTCACCTTTCTTAGTAACGTTAACGTTAAATACGGGAGATTTACGGGAAAATACCTTTACGTATTATAGCGGATAGAATGGTAAAATAGCGTAAAAAACGTTATGGAGTACGTTAATGTATGTTACAGTGTACAACAAAGTTATGTCGTGGGCTGCAAGCTAATGCAACACCCCCCCAACAAACACATTTACGTTGTAGCGATGTCCGCACAACGTTGTATTTTTTTAAAGGCAACGTTGCCGCTTACGTGCTCGCTACATTGTCACAACGTAGAAATGTAAGACGTGAGAAGGCTGTAGCAACGTTGTCGTGCGACATTCAGCAACCGCAGGGCGGCGTTCTTACTACTTGTATTAATATTTTTTGTGGCAGTTTATCAATACTGCCTAGAATACAGGATAAGCAGCAATTATTTTCCAGTATTGCTTAATATGAAATATTATTCATTTATTTTTCGCATTTAATTTAATAACTGCATGTGTAAACTTTAAAGTGTAAAAATGCCACAAAAATTAATAATCAAACTTTTTATTATATATTTCACAACATTTAATGCATACAGTACACATACAGTATCTAATTATAAGCAAACAGTATAAAATAAAGTTTAGATTATATATATATATATATATATATATATATATATATATATATATATATATATAAATTAAACTAAAGGGTAAACAAACAAGAAAAGTAAACAAGAAATCATTAAAATGTAAATAAATATATAAATTAAAATTCAAACACTGGGCAGTGAAGCTCTGGACTGGAGAATACAGCAGACCGGGGAGCGCAGCTGAAGACCAGTCGTAGTTGTTGGTATGGAGAAAGCAGTCAGAGGAAGAAACAAATTCAACTGATAATCCAGCTTCAGAGATCCACAGCAGACACAAGTCAAAATAGGCAGTGAACAAGAGAGGACAGATCAGAGCTTGACACAACAGCACTACACAGGAAATGACTATAACTAGCAAGTTATTGAAGTTTCAGACATTTATTGTAATTTCATTACATATAAAATCTCCAGAGTAATTATGTAGCCTACTTTATTTTAATGTTTTAATAATATATCATATACCAAAATTACATACAATTAAATAAATTTAGAGATACAGGGAAAACAGGTTTGAGTTAACAGAAGTCAGAGTTAGTCTCCGAATACTTACTTAAATTATGAGAAGAGAAAGAACAGGCCCTGTAGTTGTGGCGTTGCTCGCTGTAAATGGAATGTTAAACTTAGTGTCATTTCAATAACAGCTGTACAAAATAATAAAGTAATTTTTCATAAGCATGATCTATTTTCCACATTATGGACATGCTGTTTTAGGTAACATAACTACATTTAATAGTAAATAAAATAGTATACTTCTTACCTCATCCAATTCTTCTTTCCATAGATCAGGAATTACAGCAACACTGATCTGAGGTGAATTCAACAGCTGAAAACATTTTGAAAGACAAGTTACATGAGTAATTTGAAAACAACAGTGAGTGATTAAACAATAGAGTTTTATGCAACTTACGCATAATTAAAATCCAGAAATTATCAATAGAAGATTACCTCCATGTAAAAATAGCCTGTTGAGCAAAGAAAAGAGTGGGTTTTAAATAAAACATCAAAAGACCAATCAAAATAGAAATTTAGACTATAGCAGACCTTTTAATTACTATCTATATTAATTAGGCATATGAACATTAATTTATATACTTTAACTTATAGGGATAGCTCACCCAAAACTGACAATTCTGCCATTTTAGCCTCATCCTTTATTTGTTGCAAACTTATATAGCTTTTTTCTGCTAAACAATAAAGAAGATATATTAAATAAAGCTGGAAAACTGTAACTATTTAATTCCATAGTGTTTTCCTACTATGAAAGCAAATGCTTAGTCTTTAAGTGTTCAACAGAATAAAGAAACTTAAAGGTTTGGAATCACTTACTATTTACAGGGCAAATAATTCGTGAGTACATATCATTTTTGAGTGAACTGTTACTTTAACGGGACGCAATCTGCACAGAGATGTTTTGTTTTTAAAAGTTATTTTGTGTGTTTTGTAAAAAGTGGGTCGGCTCGTGTGATAAAGTATCATACTGACTGATCACGATGGATATGGAGAAAACTGAACTTCAAAAACATTATTGTCCATTTGACTAAAGACAAGGCGTAGGTAAATAATCAGGAAATGTTTTATCGACAGATTTAACATAATGATTTTAATGTTGTTGCCGTCCGTGAACAGATTGCCAAATGTTACTCGCTCGTAATAATTACGGCTTTTGTGTGTGTGTAATGTTGGAACAGATTGTTGTCGAAATCGTAGGTTTGTTTGAATATTCACGATTTACGTATCTTATTTAGCAAGAAGAAATAAAACAATACTCACGTCTCCTCGGTCGTTGATGAATGAGACGACGGCTTGTTGAAATTTAAACTGATTCAGCTGTGACCAGTAAATGTTGTACAGTGGTCGTCCACGCCACCTAAGCACAACCTAAAGCATGCGACCCTCATGATGTTTAAATGGCAACCTTATGACATCGTTGTGACAACGTTTAGCAACAACGTAGAATCCTCAACCTTTTTACAATGTTGGTACAACGTTGTAGGAAGGTCGCTACGTTGAGGCAACGTTGTGTGTTTGTTGGGCCATGCTGTTCGTTTTTATGTCGAAATTACTGGGACTTGCATTGGGTTACACTTAAAAACAATTTAATAAATACAGAATTAACTACTCACCATATCTTTATTTAAGGAAAATCCGTCTAAATGAGATGTTTTGTCAGATATCAGCCATTGCTGCGCTAGAATTTGAATCTGCTCCAGCCAACGACTCTCACACGCATGCGCATACGCGCTTTTTTTCTGCAAGGTTATTTCGCCAAACACAAATATTTCTCTTCTGTTGATAAATTAGTTGAACACAATTTAATGTTTGGTGAATATTTTTAATTTTGACTTCAGACCACCAGCTAATATTAATACACTGGATTTTTTTTGTCATTTGTTGAGTCAATATTTAATTGTCAGTTTCCACATTTTTTTCAAAAAGTAAATTTTTACAGTCTAATTTAATTTGATACAGTCTAATAGTAAAATAAAATAATGCAAATATATTGTCCAACAAAAAAGTATCCGGAATTTGGTTAAATAATACTAGATTGCAACAAAAATTATAAAAATTAATTACAAAAATTAAGTAAATATTGAAATAAATAAATAAACGAGGACAATATGTTATGTTTATTTAAGTTTTTTATATTGTTGTGAGTTCTTAACCCAGTTATGACAAAGAAAATAATAATTATTAGGATATCTGCTTACCCTTATCTACCTGCTTATCTTTTATTCAAATTCAACTCAGTGTTCATGTTTCTGTATTACAGATTATATTTAATTTACACTATATTCACGTATATATACTGTAAATAAGACACAAGTGTAATAGAGAATCAATAGAGATGAGCTCTTCTACTGCTCTGATTGACTTACTGCTGATCAAGTGTTGTTTACATTTAAACAAGTTCAATATTCTGTCACCACGGCAACTTGAGTTTACACTGGAAATCAACAACTCTCTGAATCTGATCACTCAAGCTCTTTAACTCTCCAGTTTGACAAGTTTTATCAGATTTGGAAAGTTAATCTTCATGGAGCAACGGCGTCTGAGAAGGACCAGGACTCTTCCAGCCCACCTGAAAGACTTCTGGCTGGAGGGTGTCTCATCTGTTCGGGATCCTGGAGCTGTGGTCAGGTTAGATCACACTTACAGCTGTATCTCTGGCCCAGGTTTGAAGGAGCATCACCTGGAGAACGCGGCTGTCCTTCCACCACTCCGTCCAGCATCCCCAGAGTCTTCAGTGGGTGCGAGACAGCAGGAGGAGCCGCTCTCCATTCACGGCTACAGTGTTCAGGCCTACCAGAACATCTACCGTTCTGTGGTTGAGCCCATGTTGAAGAACCGTCCCTACAGCCTACAACTGGGCCTAGAGATCAAGCAGCGGCTGTGGGAGGCGCTCAGGTGTCCTGTAATGGAGGAGACGGAGCAGGCTGATGGGCGAATCCTCATCACGGAGAGCAGATGTGGATTTAGACCGAACAGCATCGCTCCTCGAGTCCATGTGGACATCAGTGAAGAGCCACTGCCTGAGCCGCCCAGAAGAAAGAGGCCCAGACACTGAGTCTGCACAGTGTCCCAAACCACACTGCAGGCCTGTGTATGTATATAGTGTACATAGTTGTAGAGCAAGTTTACAGTAAGTTTCCTTTTCATGTTTTATTTAATCAATTGGTTGCTTTTAATGATTGTTGGCGTTTACTCGTGGCTCTTGGTTTGCTCGGTGGTCTTTCCTGCATTGCTGCGTGGCCTTCAGGACGTTTCAGGTGGTTTTCTGAGCGGTTGTTCTCGTGTTGCTGGTCGGTCGCTGGACTCTTCTGAGAGATTCGATGTTTAGTTAGTTTGCGGTCTCTGTTGGGTTAGGTTGGGTTAGGTTAGGTTAGGGTCCCTCACATGGTTTGCAGCTTGACGTGCTGTGAGGGCTTGTGTGCATCAGTGATGTTGAGAGCTTCGCCACTGGTACTTCACAGATACCGGCAGGGTCACCCATAGTGGACTGGTCTCAGCTGAGATGCCCGACTAAGACAAACCAGCTGACTCTGGACAGCAGAAGATTTAGCTGTTCTTCAGCAGAAGAGTAACATCAGAATTACCTGAAGATGAGGAAGTCACAGGTGGATTTGTCAAAGCAACTATTCTAAATAATTAAATGAATAAACAAAATTAATAAAGTCATTCATTAATAAAAAAAAGAGGCTGCATTTATTTTTTGCTTTTATTATGGTGAATTTCATCATGGTATATATATATATATATACACATACACTTTTAAACTTTGTGTTATTCTTGTGGTATAGATTATTATGATATGAAAAATTAAGAAATTATGACAGTATATAAGTATTACCACAAATTGCTCAATAAAACTATAATAAAACTTTAATATAATAAACCAAAATAATAATAATCATAATTATAATGAAAAATACATACAATAAATAAAACGAATATTAAAATAGTTTATTCAATATTTTGATTGAATATTATTTACAATTATGTATACATACTATAAATATATAAAATTCTATTCATGAGAACAGTTTTCATGGCCTTTAACAAATCTGATTTTACGATGCATTTTTGTTAACCTAATCGCAAGTGAACTCATAAATGGGGTCAAAAAGAGTCTGTCCTCATTTGACCACATCCAGAAAGTGAAAATCAAGCTATATAGGTACATTTGACTAGTATACAAATTTAAAATATAAGTAAATGCCTCATAATTATCTGGTTTTATTTAAAGAATTTAAAAAACAAGGGGTTGTAAATAACACTAGTTCAGTAAAGGCCAGTGGGAGTTTTGTAAATTTTGTAAATCATATTGTAAAACAGCTATAAATTGATTTTATCTGGTTCTAGAGTTAAAACAGGTAGTGTGCTACAAAACAGTGACAACATTTGCATTTAGAGGATATAAGCATTCAAAGCTTTAGGTTTGTCAACTTCTCTCTGGTATTTTATACTTCCTTCAAGAAAATATGGCTGAAATTGATGATTTATTCATGTCAAAGAGTGTTCAAATCGAGGGTTCACCTAAACACTTGCAAATATAAGGAAATACAAAAGGTAGTCAAATTGTGTTGATTAGTCATTTATAAACAAACTGTGTGCTCCACCTCTCTAAAACAAGCCCAGAGGGGAGAAATACATCGCACACACATATAAAGTTAGCATACAGAAAACTAGTTAAAATTAAATCTCTTACACACAATGTCCATTTTAATTGTTGAATAATACATTTATAAGAATACAGACAGTTTAAATATGATTTCCTTCGGGGTAAAATCTGCTTTCAATCTTACGTGAACTATCGTTTTTTTTACAAACATATAAATAAATATGAAAAAAAAAGCCCAATCAGCAAAGGGTCAAGACTAGAGTGATGGTTATATTGAGGGCTTGAGAAATAATTAAAAAAATATTAGTATTTAAAACAATATTAATATTATATGGTGCTTTTTGTCCAGTTTTGAAATCAGTAAGACCTCAAGATAATTTATTTCAAACTGATCATTTAATTACGCAAGTTAATTGATCATCAAATAAAGGATCATGTGGTGCTGAAAACAAGAATGATAAAATAATATGTTATTCATTTATTAGTGATAATATTAGAATAATTATAATATTATTAAAAAAATTCAAGTATTGGTGACCCTAACTTTTGAAGGATTGTATTCAATATTGGATTTGGGTTTCATCAAACCTTTTTTTTAAGTTCTTTGCCAAATATATTGATTCTAATTAATAATTTTTTTAAAACTCAAAATAAAACAGCTTTTAAAGAAATTTAAAAGGAATTTTCATTTGTCCTCATTTCGGAGAAGTGTCTTTGTACCACAGTTACAGTAAATCATTTATCACAGACTTTAGAACATGTTCCAAGCTGTAAAGCCACACATCATCGTGTAGAGCTCAGTGTGTTTGTAGTGATGGTTTGGAAGTGGTTGTAGTAGTGATTGCAGGTTTTAGATTTGATTGGTATTAACGTTGATTCACAGCTGTTTTAGCAATCCATGGTGCAAGACCGAGATTGTCACTGCTATTATCATTGGACAAGTTTCCCAGTAACACAACACCAAGTGTTTAACTGGAGAAAGAAAGATCAAGAAAGGAGGAAACAAGGAAAAAGAGTTCTTTCAAACTACCTTTTTTTCTTAAAGCTGGAAAAAAAACAGGGCAGCTTAAACAAATGCCTAAAAACAGCCATGGTGAGTTATATTTACACTGGAATTTAAATATTCAGGGGTTTCCCTGATTTGAGATTATTTAGGCCCCCTTCTGTCCAATTTTGAACTGTCTAGGCACATGGAAGACCCATAATTGACATATCTTTTCCGAACACAAATTTATTTATTTCACAATTCAAGATATAATTAGAGTCACGAGAAGCTCAATGTCCTGTCAAAAAATTCAGTGCACTAACTAATACTATCAAGAACAAGTTTACAACTATTAATAATGCATAAGTAAATGTAGAACTGTGATTAATAATTGCTGTAAGAGTATTATTTGTTCGTATTTCGTGTTAGTAAAAACATTAACCTATAAAATAAATTAAACTATTGATAGTTTAGTGTAATCATGATGCATTCATGATAATTTTGGTTTAGCTACTGCAAAAAACAATTTCTTTTACTAGATTTTTTGTACTATTTAAATGTTGTTTTTTTTACCTGAAGTAAAACCATGGTAGATGTTCATAAGCAATGTTATAAAAAATGTAAATGTTAATTTCTTCTCAAATTACTGTAGAAAAGTATTTCAACTACGATCATTTCTCTTTTAACAGATGAGGAGAAAGAGAAAAAGAGGATCTGCGTGAACAGATGCGCAGAAGTAAAATCTACATTTGCGAGCAGACAGTCTGAGCTGCTTATCGGAATTATGAGAGATGTCGGCCTGACAATGTTTAATTGGATGAACATTTTTTAGTTTCATACCTTACCCAGAATATAAAAATACATATAAACACATTTAGATCCTTTACTGTAATCATTACTATTGGACTGTGAAGACACTTTCAACCAGCACAACAAAAAAATTTTCTGAAGACAATCACCTACTGCACCTTTAAGTTTAACAGGGGTCAATATATCTTCCATGTGTTGGTGCTGTGTGCCTAAATTTAGGGCCCAATCTTCAGTAACGGATATAATATTACTAATATGACCTAAATTTATTAAAATTTACCCTTAGGTGTGTTTGACCTGGGTGTATATGAAGAGTTTAGATGCAAAAGCCGCTAAACGCCACTTCCGCCAAAAATGAGCTAATGACATTGAGTGAATGCTTTAGCCACGTAGTACACCATCAACAAATAGATTTGCTTCAAATCATCCAAATCCCAGCATCTTCACATTCAGAAATAATAGTTTGTTGGCAAAAGCCGCTAAACGGCACTAGCCTTTGACAGCAAAAGCCACTATATATCCAGAACCAATCAGAAGGCGCGAATCGAATCATATGTTTTCAATGTAGCAGCGGCTGATACACCAGGGGCCTGTTTCAGTAAGGAGGTTCAAACAACTCAGAGTTTAAACTTGAACTCTGAGTTGATTTACCGAGAGATTAAAAACTCAGAGTTTTCGGTTTCAGAACAGCTGATCTGAGTTGGGTCAATCAACTTCGAGTAGACCAACTCAGAGTTAAGCGTGCACACCGTGACTTTAAAAAGGCATTATCAATGGAGCGCAGACATTACGAGTGACTATGGCAATATCTTATAAAAGAGATCACCATTTCTTTCTCCAGCTGAACTTGATGTTCTCATGCAAAGTTATAGCAAATATGAGTGTATATATTTGAAAAGAAGCAACCATCAGTGAAGAAGAGACAGTGTGGGAAAACAGCTGCTCAAGTTAATGCCTAATTTCACTTTTTAAGTATTTAAATATTTAAATATAATAAAATAAGTAATGTAATTTGTGACGTTTATATTTTTTTTCTAAACTTTTTTATACATTTATTAGTTTTAAATGATTTAACAGTGCACTTGTGTGTCTGCCTTTTTTATTGATCAAGTGATAGAGGTTAATATAACATTTAGAAGGTAAGCAGTACTAAAAATATTTTTTAGAAAGAATAATAATCCCATTAATCTAGTTACAGTGCATGTCGAAGGTGAATTTAATTTAATTATTTATTAAAAAAGGATAAGCCATTCTAGTACAGTTATTCTGTGTGTGACTAAAATGTAGGCAATAGCTATGTTTCCATCCAAATATATTACATAAATGTATGTGCAAAACTGGAATATTGCATAAAAGATGCGAATAAAATTCCATCCAACGAGTCAAAGAGAAAAAAATCGTCACTTCCTGATTAAACTGGCACCAAATATCAACAGTAAAAGTAGAATTTACTGTGGTAGAAGAAGCTGCGTCAATTAATTCTTTATTTAGCCTAATTAATGTACTTGCGCCTCGATGTCAGAAGACAATGCTGAAACACAATGAACACGTGGGGGGCGTCTGAAGCCATGAGACGCGGAGACTCTTGACACGCACCAGACATTCGGAGGCAATTAATAATATACACTAATACTGAAACAGTTAAGGCATTTTAGAATGACTAAAACAATATTTAAGACATGTTACAGTGTGCTAGGCCTGCTGGTTTGTCCATTTACACACATTTTCATTATCATATGATCATGATCTTTTTTTAATGTACATACTGTAATTTGTTCATTAAAAGTGTTTCCATCGTAGTTTATGCGCACATTTTCTATCGAATAAAAGTTTATCCTACTCAGTTATGCGCGTTTTTTATGCATATTTTAAAAAGTTATGTGCATCATGACGTTTCCATCAATCGTTTTTATGCACGTCCAAAATGAGCATTAAAATAAGTGGGTGGAAACGTAAGACTTAGGCGAGAAATACCGCTTCATCTTTAAAAAAAGGGAAGGAGACCGACAGAAACTCAGAAAGTTTAGAGAATAAAACCTGCTTCTGACCAGGTTAGATTCACAGAGTAAGTTACCACAGTAACTGACTCTGAGTTAAAGTTACCTTTCTTTCAGAAACAGGCTTGACTTACCCTGCTTTCTCGAGTTTAACAAACCTGCCATTTTGAAACGGAAAACCCAGAGTTTCTCTCATTTCAGGGTTAAAATACTCTGAGTTTTCAGTTAACCTCCTTTCTGAAACAGGCCCCAGCTTTTATGAGGAGACAAATCCGCTTTCGATTTTAAAAGACGGAGTTGGATGAACTGGATGAGCCTGTCTGACTATCAGTGAATGGCTAATAAAAACGCCTCTAACCTCAAAATGTGTGCATTATAAGAAAAAGAAACACAATGTGCAGTCGGGAGTGTAATATGCATTCATAAGGTTTTTTTGCACAGGTTTGTTTGCAATGTTTACATTGCCATACTTATATTTAATCTAAATTCCAAATATCAGAAACGACAACAGATTGTTAAGATTTAATTAAAGTCCGTTTTAATGTCATTGATTAATGCACTTACTTAAGATAAAATCCACTGTATTAATATTAGCTGAAAAATTAAATATATATATATAAATATTTACCAAAGACATTAAATTGTGTTTAAACAACAAGATATGTGCGATCAGATCATATATGAAATATCTTCATATTCAATCTAACTTGGATTATCATCTTAGTTTACGCTAAAAACAAAGTGTGCTTTAAACAGTTCAACAATGGCTGCCAATGAGGTGGTTCCCTGGCATAGGATGATCATCTTGTCCATCGCAATGGAGTAATTGCTGATGGCCTCCTTGTGCGTTCCAGAAGCAAGAAGGTACAGCTGGCAATGTTCCTCCTGTTTTTCCAAGTGTTCTTCTGAACTGTTGTTGGACTGGAGGAAAAAATAAACAAAATTGACATCATGGGAATCTTAGCTTGTGCACTGAATGAATTGAGCTCTTCTGCCCAGTTAATCACAAACTGTGGTTCTGAACAAACCTTGTGAAACACAACTACGTTCCATGGCCTGAGCTGAGCTGCGTTGATCTTCTGTTTTTTTTCATTTATAGGCTGAGTAGGTAGAATGTAGTAGAGGATCAAAAAGATGCCACATCACTGTCCTACTCTGTAAACAAAGTCCCAGAATTTTTTTTTAAAACTATTTAAATATTTCTTTTATTAGCTGTTTAGCGTCAATTCACATTAGAGTTCTCTGTTAGATATTAAATTTAGCTTTGACATACATCAATGATCTGACTACCTCAATAATAGGTCTGAAGACTTATATTGTACAGATTCCTGGTTGATTTCTGCAAGCTCTGGAGCACTGAGGCGGTAGTAAGGCTCTCTGATCACCTTTCCTTATAGGAGGTAGGCCACTTCTCCAGCAGTTTGGCAGCTGTTTCTGGACCAAATAGGAGGCTAAAATCTTGATCTATCAAACTTGTGTGCATGTGTTTGTGTGTGTGTGTGCACGTGTTTCTTAGCAACAAACTTGCAAAAACATCCATAGTCACGAAATCAAAAAGTTACAAATTGCTGTGAGATTGCGTTGCACTCTCAGCTCACATCATTAAAAAGAAAAGGGCCACATTGTCCCCCGATAATGTCAACAGACTGGACTGTTTTAGCAACTGGCTGAATGTAAAGGAGGACGGAGTAAAATTGTTTCTACTTTATAATTAACGTTCTCAAATCACAGCAATACAACTTTACAATGAGTACAATTGTTTGTATTCAATACTTTATTGTTATTAGAATTTTTCATTTTCCATATCTGCAATGCCTTTATTTTGGCATTTTTTTGCAGTCCATTTAGAATCCAACTTGGAAATAATTTTTTTTCTTCATTGGCATTGATTGTTTTGAAATTCAAATGGCACTAACATGCTTGTGTTTTTATTTCTGTAATAAATATGGCTGTCAAGCCAGGATCTTGATGGTTTATTGTGGGTATGTTGTTTACATAAAGAAATCTGTGTTAAAAGTTAAACAAAAATTCTAATGAACGATCATATTTTGAATTTAAATAGTTTTTGTCTGGCGTTTACATTTGAATAGCCAAAATTACAAATTTCTTTTAAATGTGATTAATTGCGATTAATTTTAAAAAAAGGTGCGCTTGATTAATAATTAATTAATAATTAATAATAAATATATATATATATATATATATATATATATATATATATATATATATATATATATATATATATATATATATATATATATATATTTATGATATAGGCTGCCCGATTAATCGTAAAAAGATCATGATCTTGATTCGACCCTACACACAATCTTAATTCAGCTTTTCTACGATTCAGTCAATTATATTTTCAAGGTCAGGAGGGAGGAGTAAAGGCGGATGCACAAGTCTTCACAGCAACATGGACGTCTTCACAGCAACATAGACACCTTCAAATGTCGTTAAAAGTGTCAAATACTATTTATAAGGTATAATTCAACCAGAAATTTAATTTTTGTCTAAATGTAATGATGTATTTGCAGCTGCGAAATCACCAAATTCTGTGACCCTAGTAGGCGGTGTTCTCACTGTTTGGCTTGAACTCACTGCCACTGGCACCGGCGCAAACATCATTTTGATCAGGGGTGCTCAACCCTGTTCCTGGAGATCTACCTTCCTGCAGATTTTTTACAGATACTCAGTTAGCTGGATTTGGTTATTGCCGATTTGACATGATCCAGGATCATTTCGTTCTTCAAAACTGATCCCAAAGTTGTTGTTATAGCAACAGTTCTGCTAGCTCAAACCTAATCGGAAGCAGGTTCAATTCATATAAACAGGATTAGATTCAGATTAGATTTTAAATCTAAACAGGCTCAGTTCAAGCAAAGATAATATAGAAAGTATGTACCGAATTCTGATATTTTCTTACAGTAGTAGTAATACACCTGGAAAAAATAGTAAATATTTTTAAACTAAGCCTATATATAAAGTTATAGTTATTAATAAAATAAATAAAGTTATATATATTACTAAAACTCATGCAATCTGCACCCCCGAAATAAAAGTACAAAGACTGCCACCTGGTGTTGCAAATAAAAAAATTATTGATATGAACTATTTAAATCGCTTTAGTACAATTTGTGTATGATAATAGAAATGCACAATATGTGACTTTTTTTTAAAATCAATAATACATTTATGCAGTCATAAACATGTTTTGACAATTATTATGATGGTGATTTGATGCTTCATAAAAGTTGCAGACACCTTTACCAATATCAAAATGCTTTTGCAAACATCCAGATATTCTTTACACCAATAAAAAAACAGCTACTATGATACTACTATGGGTATATAATAAGAAAAATCCACTCTGACTATAAAACTAAATAAACTGCTCTTGACACATGAAAGGGCCAATCATGCAGCCCACAACAAGGTGTAAAGTTATTTTGTATCATATTTAACAAACCGTTTCATTTACATTTACATTTTACATTTACATTTAGTCATTTAGCAGACGCTTTTATCCAAAGCGACTTACAAATGAGGACAAGGAAGCAATTTACACAACTAAGAGCAACAATGAATAAGTGCTATAGGCAAGTTTCAGGTCTGTAAAGTCTAAGAAGGGAAGTATTAGTAGTATTAGTATTTTTTTTTTTTTGGGGGGGTACAGTTAGTGTGATATTCAGAGAGGCAATTGCAGATTAGGAAGTGTAGTGGAGACTAAATAGTTGAGTTTTAGTCGTTTCTTGAAAGTAGCGAGTGACTCTGCTGTTCTGATGCAGTTAGGGAGTTCATTCCATCAACTGGGCCGATTGAGCGTGAGCGTTCGCGAAAGTGATTTCTTCCCTCTTTGGGATGGAACCACGAGGCGATGTGACTAGGCAAAAATGAGACACAGTAGAGCTTTAATTTTATATCGAAATGATAAATATGTAGTTCAATCGACAGAATAACTTTCAGATTACTTATATTACAGTTAAATATCCTCTTTCAGAAAAAAACGTCCCTTCTGAAATTAAGTTTTCTATTTAAATGTTCTTTTATGGCTTGCCTTTCACCATAGCTGTCAACATGTGAAAATAAGGGCTAACCCTTTAGATTTTTCGATTAAATACATTAAATAACAGAGGTGTCACTTTAAAAATGCACAAATCTAACCTTGTATGCTCATTATGCTCGATTAAAAGAAAACTCATTAAGATCGACATGTACAGATATTATTAATTTCGTATTATGTGCACATGTCTGTTCAAACAAGCATCCAAAACCGAGATTTTCCACTTTACTGCGCTTCAAATCGCGTGTACAGAATCCGTATTGGAAACAGCGTCTGTTTATCACTATGGAGCGTCTCAGAGATCACGCACCGCTACATAAACTGACTGTATTGAGGATTACATAGGAGGGGCAACAGTGCCTGGCTTGTAATAGTAAGGAAGTGAATCCTGCCGTTTTTATATTTAAGCCTAAATAAAATTAAAGCACTGAACAGATTCACAGTTAAGAGCAAAGGTCGCCCCTGCTGGTTCGGCTGTATGGGTTGCGTAAATACGGCAGAATCGGTCTTTGTCTGGTGATGTCACCCTCGTAAACACCGAATTGAATTATGGGACATAGTCGCTATTTGTGTTGTATCCGAGTTAACGTGAGCGGTTATATGGCTTTAGCGTCTTTCGCAGAGTAAATACAGCGTTACGTTAGTGTTGTATTAAGGGGTGTATTAGTAAATCACACGATTCAAAGGGTAAAAATGATCACGACGACAGATATTTTAAATTTCCCGCTCGGAAGAAAGGATATTGATGGACTGTAGTGGTAACAACAGACGCATCGGATGTCCTAGCCTGCTGCATTGAGACGCAGAATATATCTTCATTTCTCCGTTTATGCTCTCAACATTTTCACAAAGGTAAGTACGTAAGAATTTTTAAAGTAAATTTACAACTGTCATTGCTTGGCCTTCAAATAATTATAATAATTCAATGCAACACTTCAGTTTTGGGGGTAGAACTAACGTTACATTTAAATCTTTATGAATCAACTTAGTGCTTATGGATTTAAGATTGTAAAGTAATTGTTTGTAAAATACGGTCAAATTCTTTTTTTAACCTTAGTTACAACTTAGATTTGCTGATTTACTTAACTCCTGTCAAAAAGTACATTTTCGACTGTCCTTTCACTAAAAACAAAAAAGTTTTTTTGTTGTTGAAATCATTCGATTAAATGTAGAAGAGCTGTAGTTGCCAATAAGAGTTAAAAGCCCAGGTGTATAATTGTAATCTGTGCTTAATTGATACGTTATTTTAGAAAAATCCTTTACATTTTTTTTTTTTACTTTTTTTCTTTCACTGTGTGTATGTGTGTTTTGCTGATGTTTCATCATGTCTTATGTAAACAATAAGATGCATTTCTCCAGAAATTCCCTCAGTTGTTGAATAAAAATATAATTTGTATAAATGTAAATACATGGAGGATGACTTAAAATGTGTTAACTCATTTATTTTTTATGTTCTTCACAATAACAAAACTGGTACATCCAAACCAAACACAGGGTAAGCAGTTATTACTTGAACTAAATAATCCTTTAAAGAACTGAGACAAGTGCTTTTGCTCAAAGTTAAACATTAAGTCAATCAGTAGTTAGAACTAAATAATTCACCCACAAATTTAAAGTGACCATTTACCTGCCATCAAGTGGTTCTAAACCTTTGAGTTTATTTTTTTATCTTTACACTAATAAAGATATCGCTGAAAATCTGTAGTAGGAATTGTAGAAAAACCAAAAAATACAATGGAAGTCAATAGTTACAGGTTTTCAGCTTTTATCATATGTGAATGTGTTCAACATATCTTAATATTTGTGTGTATTATTTTATTTAATGTTTTTTGTTGTTCTCTATGCACTCAATGTATTTTATTAAATAAATTGATAATAGTATTTACATTTTTTGTTCTGTTGCTTTCATCACACTTATTGTTTGTATTTGTAAAACACTTCGGATACAAACATCTGTCTTTGTAAATGTAAATATTAGATGTAACTAATGAAATACTTTATTATAATAAACTTAGAAATGCTTACTGTGGTTTAATGGTGTTTAAACTAAACGTATATTAAGACATTAATGATATACAATATGACATGTCATTATCAGCAATGAAGGGACGGCGGCAGCGCACTCCGTTGGTTTGCAGTTATTTCAAGCGGATCTATATCCTGAATGCAAGTCAGTTAATCAAAATGACGATCCCTTGCATGTTTGTTTAGTTTATCGCGGTACCGCGTACTCTCGATCTTCTTGTAATTCTCCAGCCTGACCTTTTTATGGCATATATCTCTCTTTCGTTATGTGTCTCTCTCTAGCTGTCTCGCAAAGCGATACCACAAAAATGGCACTGGCGTGACGTCACACACAACAAACGCACGTGACTGACAAAGATCGATTACAGGAAAATACCTTTACGTATTATAATTACGTAATGTAATTGTAAAATACGGATGAATCCCCCAAAAAGGGAGGGTTGACACGTAACGTTATCGAGTACTTTAATGTTACTTACGTGTTACTGTGTACAACCTCAAAGTTATGTCAGAGGCTGCAGGTAACGTAAATGTCATATCCATGCAGTTCGTTTTTATGTCAAAATTACTGAGACGTGCATTGGGTTAAACTTAAGCACGATTTAATACAGATATCACGACTCACCATTACTTTGTTGAAGGAAAATCCTTCTGAATATGATGTTTCATCAGACCTCAGCCGTTGTTGCTGCGTGCGCGGCGCGCGCCGGAATTTGAATCAGCTCCAACCAGTCCATCCCCGCGCATGCGTACAGGCGCTTTTTGCTGCAAGGTTAGTTCGCCAAACGCAAATATTGCTCTTCTGTTTGATAAATTGGCTGAGCACAATTTAATGTTTGGTGAATATTTTTTAATTTTGACTTCAGACCATCAGCTAAACTTATTACAATGGATTTTTTTGTCATTTGTTGAGTCAAAAAATTTCAGATTCAAATTTAAATTTCAGTTTCCACATTTTTCAAAAAGTAAATGTTTGTAATTTGATTTGATACAGTCTAATAATAAAATAATTAATGAAAAAAATATGATCAAACAAAAAAGTATCTGGAATATGGTAATATAAAATTTGATGAAAGTTGATTACGAAATTAAGTAAATATTGAAATAAATAAATAAACGAAGGCAATATTTTATGTTTGTTTTAGTTTTTATTATTGTTGTGGGTTCTAGACTTGAAGAGAAAATAATATTTAATAGGATAGCTGCTTACCCTTATCTACCTGCTTTACTTTTAGTCAAATTTAATTCAGTGTTTATGTTTCTGTATTACAGATTATATTTAATTTACACTATATTCACATATATATACTGTAAATAAGACACAAGTGTAATAGAGAATCAATAGAGATGAGTTCTTCTACTGCTCTGATTGACTTACTGCTGATCAAGTGTTGTTTACATTTAAACAAGTTCAATATTCTGTCACCACGGCAACTTGAGTTTACACTGGAGATCAACACAACTCTCTGAATCTGATCACTCAAGCTCTTTCAACTCTCCAGTTTGACAAGTTTTATCAGATTTGGAAAGTTAATCTTCATGGAGCAACGGCGCCTGAGAAGGACCAGGACTCTTCCAGCCCACCTGAAAGACTTCTGGCTGGAGGGTGTCTCATCTGTTCGGGATCCTGGAGCTGTGGTCAGGTTAGATCACACTTACAGCTGTATCTCTGGCCCAGGTTTGAAGGAGCATCACCTGGAGAACGCGGCTGTCCTTCCACCACTCCGTCCAGCATCCCCAGAGTCTTCAGTGGACGTGAGACAGCAGGAGGAGCCGCTCTCCATTCACGGCTACAGTGTTCAGGCCTACCAGAACATCTACCGTTCTGTGGTTGAGCCCATGTTGAAGAACCGTCCCTACAGCCTACAACTGGGCCTAGAGATCAAGCAGCGGCTGTGGGAGGCGCTCAGGTGTCCTGTAATGGAGGAGATGGAGCAGGCTGATGGGCGAATCCTCATCACGGAGAGCAGATGTGGATTCAGACCAAACAGCATCGCTCCTCGAGTCCATGTGGACGTCAGTGAAGAGCCACTGCCTGAGCCGCCCAGAAGAAAGAGGCCCAGACACTGAGTCTGCACAGTGTCCCAAACCACACTGCAGGCCTGTGTATGTATATAGTGTACATAGTTGTAGAGCAAGTTTACAGTAAGTTTCCTTTTCATGTTTTATTTAATCAATTGGTTGCTTTTAATGATTGTTGGCGTTTACTCGTGGCTCTTGGTTTGCTCGGTGGTCTTTCCTGCATTGCTGCGTGGCCTTCAGGACGTTTCAGGTGGTTTTCTGAGCGGTTGTTCTCGTGTTGCTGGTCGGTCGCTGGACTCTTCTGAGAGTTTCGATGTGTTTAGTTAGTTTGCGGTCTCTGTTGGGTTGGGTTAGGTTAGGTTAGGGTCCCTCACGTGGTTTGCAGCTTGACGTGCTGTGAGGGCTTGTGTGCATCAGTGATGTTGAGAGCTTCGCCACTGGTACTTCACAGATACCAGCAGGGTCACCCATAGTGGACTGGTCTCAGCTGAGATGCCCGACTAAGACAAACCAGCTGATTCTGGACAGCAGAAGATTTAGCTGTTCTTCAGCAGAAGAGTAACATCAGAATCACCTGAAGATGAGGAAGTCACAGGTTGAATTGTCGAATAAACAAAATAATAAATTCATTCATTAATAAAAAAAATTGAATTTATTTTCTTTTTTTTTCTATTATGCTGGATTTCATCATAGTGTATGTATATATATATATATATATATATATATATATATATATATATATATATATATATATATATATATATATATATTTATATATATATATATATATATATATATATATATATATATATATATATATATATATATATATATATATATATATTAACTTTGTGTTGTTCTTGTGTTATAGATTATTATGAAAAGAGAAAATAAGAAAATTATGATTGTATATAATTATTACCATTAACCTGATTTTCAATTAGCAATTCACCACAAATTGCTCAATAAAACTATAATAAAACTATAATATAATAAACTATAATAACAATTCATAATTAAAATTAAAAATTAAAAACAACATAAAATAAATAAAACAAATGTTAAAATAATTTATTCAATATATTGACTGAATATAATTTACAATTATGTATCCAAACACTCTGTATTATACTGCTTACACTGTGTTTAAATGATGATGGTTCAGGATCAACATTAGTGAATTTAAACTGTGTTTGAATGATGATGATCCAGGATCATCATTAGTGAATTTACACTGTATTTAAATGATGAGGATCCAAGATCAAAGTTTAGTAAATTAAACTGTATTTAAATTTTTATGATGGTCCAGGATCAACATTAGTGAATTTACACTGTATTTAAATGATTACGATGGTCCAGGATCAACATTAGTGAATTTACACTGTATTTAAAAGATGATGGTCCAGGATCATCATTAGTGAATTTACACTGTATTTAAATGATGAGGATCCAAGATCAACAATAGTGAATTAACAATGTTTTTAAATGATGATGGTCCAGGATTACATTAGTGAATTTACACTGTATTTAAATGATAAGTCCGGGACCTTTAAATGATAATGGTTCAGGATCAACATTAGTGATTTTACACTGTTAATAAATGATGGTGGTCCAGGATCATCATTAGTGAATTTACACTGTATTTAAATGATGAGGATCCAAGATCAACATTAGTGAATTAACAATGTTTTTAAATGATGATGGTCCAGGATTACATTAGTGAATTTATACTGTATTTAAATGATGATGATGGTCCAGAATCAACATTAGTGAATTTACACTGTATTTAAATGATAAGTCCGGGACCTTTAAATGATAATGGTTCAGGATTCAACATTAGTGATTTTACACTGTTAATAAATGATGATGGTCCAGGATCAACATTAGTGAATTTATACTGTATTTAAATGTTGTTGGTCCAGGATCAACATTAGTGAATTTACACTGTATTTTAATGTTTATGATGGTCCAGGATCAACATTGGTGAATTAACACTATTCAAATTATGATATTGAAAGATCAACATTAGTGAATATACACTGTATTTAAATGATAAGTCCAGGACCTTTAAATGATAGGTCCAGGACCTACCTTAGTGATTTTACACTGTATTTAAATGATAATGGTCCAGGATCAACATTAGTGAATAAACACTATTTAAATTATGATGGTCCAGGATCAACATTAGTGAATTTACACTATATTTAAATAATTATGATGGTCCAGGATCAACATCAGTGAATTTACACTGTATTTAAATGTTTTTGATGGTCCAGGATCATCATTAGTGAATTTACACTGTATTTAAATGATGATGGTCCAGGATCAACATTTTTTAATTTACACTGTATTTAAATGATGATGGCCCAGGATCAACATTAGTGAATTTACACTATATTTAAATGATAAAGGTACAGGATCAACATCCGTGAATTTACACTGTAAAAAAACGTTTTTAATGGTCCAGGATCAACATCAGTGAATTTACACTGTATTTTTATTGTTTATGATGGTCCAGGATCAACATTAGTGAATTAACACTGTATTTAAATGACAAGTCCAGGACCTTTAAATGATAGGCCATGGACCTACATTAGTGATTTTACACTGTATTTAAATGATAATGGTCCAGGATCAACATTAGTGAATTAACATTATTTAAATTATGATGGTCCAGGATCAACATTAGTGAATTTACACTGTATTTAAATGAAGATGGTCCACAATCAACATTAGTGATTTTACACTGTATTTAAATGTTTATGATGGTCCAGGATCAACATTAGTGAATTAATACTATTTAAATGATGATGGTCCAAGATCAACATTAGTGAATTTACACTGTATTTAAATGATGATGGTCCAGGATCAACAATAATGAATTAACACTATTTAAATGATGATGGTGCAGGATCAACATTAGTGAATTTACACTGTATTTAAATGATGGTCGTCCAGGATCAACATTAGTGAATTTACACTGTATTTAAATTAAGATGGTCCAGGATCAACATTATTGAATTTACATCGATTTAAACGATGATGGTTCAGGATCAACATTAGTGAATTTACACTGTATTTAAATGATGATGGTCCATGATCAACAATAGTGAATTTACACTGTATTTAAATTAAGATGGTCCAGGATCAACATTATTGAATTTACACTGTATTTAAACGATGATGGTTCAGGATCAACATTAGTGAATTTACACTGTATTTAAATGATGATGGTCCATGATCAACAATAGTGAATTTACACAGTATTTAAATGATGATGGTCCAGGATCAACATTAGTGAATTTATGCTGTATTTAAATGATGACGATGGTCCAGGATCAACATTAGTGAATTTACACTGTATTTAAATGATGACGATGGTCCAGGATCAACATTAGTGAATTTATGCTGTATTTAAATGATGATGGTCCAGGATCAACATTAGTGAATTTATGCTGTATTTAAATGATGATGGTCCAGGATCAGCATTAGTGAATTTACACTATATTTAAATAAATCTTTATTAGTATCATTATTATTGTGACCTTATAGGTCATCTTTACTGATTTATTAATATAGTTATTATGTTTACCTTCAGGTCATCGTCACTGAATTATTAATATCATTAATATGTTGACCTCAGGTCATCATTGCTGATTTATTAATACATTTATTATGTTTACCTTTAGATATACTGTGGACCATTTCTGTAAGAATTGCACAGAGTAATTTTCCTTATTTGTTTGTTGCCATGTCCAAATAACACATCACAGTATAAGATCCCCCAAAGCTCTGGTATAAGTACACAGTGTAAAATCCTATTCTTAATCAGCATTTTTGAATTCTGACCGTTTTTTTTTTCTTTGCAAAAATACATTTTGTCAGGTTACTGAATAAAACATGTACAAAATCTGCCAGAACGAGCCTGAGCAAGAAAAAACACTTATTCAAGACACTTTCTCTGAAAACAGGTCTTAATATTTCAAACGGTTTTAGCTGTCAGCTTTTCAAATGTATATTTTAAGGATGTTTTTTACAAAAAAAAAAAAAGATATTGATTAAATATTTCCTGCAGTCCAAACCATTTCATAAGGTTTCCGTCAGGAGAATCATACTTGAAACAAATTGATTACACTCCTAATATTGCAATGTCAATACATACAAACAGCTAAAATATAAATAAATAAAAAAGTCACTGATGAACTATTATGTCTGCTATAGTGCAATAGATTTTTGATGATGATGACGATGAAGCCTTTACTTGTCACATACACTTTCATTCAGTGAATCTCTGCTGAAAGAAATGGGGATCTAAGAGGGTGGTTTTAAAATGGGAAAATGGTAATGGAGTGCGGAAGAACAAATAATGACTTATTCATAATCATTTCAATCCAAAGAAGCTCAAGAGATAGAGAAAATAATTTAGCACATCTGTATACAGGACAATCTTTCCAATGCACACAAATTTTCTCCATTAGCAGAAATATTAGTACATGCAAATTTGCTTTGAGAAATGGTTTTATGTTCAGCAGAAGGAATGAGAATTGGAGGGTTTAGTTGCAGGTCACATTTAAAAAATGAGCACACAAATATCTGACTCAAACGGCAGATTTCGGTCCCCTTCCTCATCTGATGCTAATAGACATTAGATATTTCTATCTCTTGCACTGCCAGTGAAGATAATCTTTCTCTAAAAATACAATCTCAAATGGAAAATTATGACAATAGAGTAGGGAAATAACTGAGCATCTCTACAGGAGATTTCGATAAAACCAGCAGGCTGCAGTTGGAGAACGAAAACTGATACTGTCATGAAGTTGAGATTCTGACATAGCAAAAGATGCAATTTGAAATTGATCATGGCTAGGCAAATAATATCTAACCATCCAATAAAACAGGGTTTGTTATTCCATACTGCATAAGAGACGAGTGACATTTTCCCATGCTCTCCCTCACCCTTCAAGAACATGTTTTTGTTGGCATAAATCACATAAAAATGCAGAGATGGAGAAAGGGAAGAATTAGGAGGATTACCACAACCTCCAGGGCTAAAAAAGTGAGGGTTCTCTCTAAATGTACGTAGATTTCCTCAGGAAAACATAAACAGGTTTGTGGTGTGTGAATTGAATGGTCTTCTCAGGGGAAGCACAGCACACAAACAAAGAAGATTAGAATGGGGGCCAAGGGCAGGATGGCAAGGTGAAACAAAGTAAAGATCTGCTGGGGAAGCACGGAGAAAGGATTACAAGAAACAGCTTAAAGGAGATAGGCTTTATGTGGGATCCAAGATCTGCTGTAATTGAAAATGTTAAGATGTGGTTCATACACAGCACTCATACGAGCAGCAGACAGTGCATTAGTGTAGGGATTTTACAAAGACTTTCTAGAGGTTAGTCCTTACAGATGAAATTCGTTTGTTTGTTCGTCCGTCCATCCGTCTGAATGTTGCCAGATTTGTGTTCATCTGTTTTCAGTGCCACTAAATAAGTATAGCACTTTAACAGTTTAGCAAAATGTGCTGAAAGCGCAAAATCTAATTTTGGCAAAATAACATTGTTCATAATTGCTGCCCCAGGTGTTTAAGTAAGTCAGTAAGTAAGTAGGTAAGTACGTAATAGGATGCCATGGTTTTCAATAAAATATTGAGCCGTTCAGTACAACATCCATGGTTCAATACACGCTTGTGAATTGCGCTTTTCTCGGTTTTGCATTTAAATAATTTATGTGCGTTTTATATCTCCCCCAGTTGACTGTGTGCGCCTGTGAGTCCATGAGCTGACATAAGGAAACTCCTCCCCGCGAGTAAATATTCACTCATTATGCTCTTGGGGGCGCTTAACCATCATTCCACACTTTAGCATGGCAAGCGGCTGGTGAAGTGAGGCTGAGGCAACAGTACAAGGAAGCGCTGGCGAAGTGAGGCAACAGTACGAGGAAACGCGGGCGTCTTTCAAATCTGCGGTGTAAGGACATTTCGTTTTGCTGGTATAATGCCAACAACAAAAAATAACTGTGTGCAAGCATTGTTTTACACGTATAACCATGACTGCACATCTGCAGTGCCATCACCCAGCAATATCACTGTCTGAAAGCAGGATAGCAGAGAAGGTAATAAAGTCCTCCAAATAGCAACAATCCCTCGAAACTTTCAAGCAAACATACCCAACTGGTTCTGAGAGACACATAAAAATAACAAAGGTAGTGCGAGTGTTTATTGCTGAAGATTTGCAGTCACTTTAGGTGATTGAAGATGTGGGCTTTTGTCATCTTATAAAAGCACTCGATCCGTATTCAGACTACTATCGCACAATTTTTTCAGCACCGAGATAATTAAGATTGTTTATTTATGTTTACTTAAGTACAAATATCTTTATTTGAAATGGCCAATTTATCTTTATTAACTTCACATGTATGTTTATTTTCAAAATGTAGGAATTTATGTGTTCCCCGGTTTATTTATGGGCTACCAGCAGCTGTGAGATTTTAGTGCTAATTTTTTTTATACAATACACGGAACTAGTGTACTTTTCTTGGCTTTTAAGTAAAACAAAATGAGTATTGTAATAAATTGTTTTTATTTTTTTCTCCTTAACCTCTTACTGTTCCTATTGCCTATAAAATAAAAACACGTGTCAAGCCATGAGAACCGTACCGAACCGAAAACTGTATTAAAAAAACCAAGGTATGTATTGAACTGTGGGCTAACTGTATTGTTGCATCCCTAGTACGTGAGTAAGTAATGTGCATTTAAATAGCTCATACACCCAAAGTGCTTCACAGTCATAATGGGGGATCCCTCCTCCCCACTACAAGTGTGCAGCATCCACTTAACCACAGGACAACGGCGCCAATCCGCTAATGACACACCAGCTGTGTGGGAACCAATTGGGTGGATGGGTATGATTGGGAGGCCATGATCAGTAAGGGGAGATGGAGGGAATTTGGTGTGGACACCAGGGTTACACCCCTGCTCTTAAATGAGAAGTGCCATATAATGTGTCAAATATGATATGTGTCAAATTTAATTATGCTTTAAAGTCACTCACTAAACATTTAATGTCCAAACTGCTGCGATACATACAAAAATCACCATAATTAATAAAAATCTTTTGCCAGATCCATGCACTGGACAACTCACTTTGAAAGTTGTTTGTAATTTGCATAATCACATTATTACTATTAATTTAGAACATTTAAATGAATAGTTTGCCAAAAAAACTAAAATGTATGCATGATTTACTCACCCCATAAGTGGTTCAAAACCAGATTACACAGATTAAGATATTTTGAAAAATTTTAGAAACAGGTAATCCTTGACTACCACAATAAGAAAAACAATAGATGTAAATGGTTACTGCTTTCCAACATAAAAAAACAATCAAATTTCGCACAGTTTTAATATAGGCTTTAGTATATGTGGTGTAAGTTTTCAAATATTTAGCATACCTCAGTAAATATTTAATTAATAAATTACAAAACTTACAACATACATACAACAGCAACCAACAAATGTCAAATGTAACGTCAAATGACTAAAGCTGGGAGAATATTGGATGTGTGAGATTATATTTTTTCTGTGTATTGGTTGTGAGAGTAACAATATAGATTTCACTTGAAAAGTGTCATGGAACATGCAGGAAGCAATAACATACCATTAAAAAAACTAAACCTACATTTTTTTTCATTGCCAGATGAGCTGTTTTTAATTTAATTTAATTTAACTGTTTATTTTATTTTATAAAAAGAAAAAAAAACATCCTGAATAGAATTAAACTACTGGTCCAAAAAACCCTGTGATTTCCAGCCTGTGATTTCCTGCAGCACTATGCCACTGTCTCAAACCAGTGTTATTTCCCATGTGATATTGCTTAAATTATTAATCGAATTCGTCTCTACAGATTCTAAAGACTTACAGCCTACCTGCAACTGCCAGTATTTCACATCAAACTAACCTTATTTATAACTCAATACAACATAACTCCAACTAACAAAAAACCCTATTCTGACATGTAACCACTTCTTGCACACTTAAAGACCCGACACACCATTCTCCCAGTTGGCACAATGCTGGACGTCCCCCCTGATGCTGCAGAGAGCTTGTTGACAGTGCAGGCACACTCGTCAGTCGCCCTGTCTTTGTCTTGTCTAAACACAAAAACTGTCTGTCTGCTGTCTACAATCCGCCAAAGCTGCCCACACCTCAAGACCATTTTGGAGTAAGAAGCCCTTGTTTCATTTGCTGGTGTTTTTGGATGCGGTCACCGGTATGCTTTTGTTTCTCGTTTCTCTAGAGGCTGAGAACCCGAAAGACTTTGTTTATCTCCCCTCTTCCTCTTTAGATGCACGGCCAATCTTTCATGCATATGGTAAACACACAGCTTCTGCCAAGAGTCAGAGAGAGAGGGAGACGGCGAGAGATGAAGTGAAAGAGGAAGAAAATAAGCGCTTTTATGCCTTGAGAGATCATGCATCAGTTCTCTCAGGTGCATTGTTCAAAATGAACAGACAGAATGAACCCTCCAATTTAGACAGACACTACATAAAGAGACGCTCAGGTGGACTTAAAATCATGACACACACACATGCCCACACACACACTTACACACATACATCTGCGTGCCAATCAACGGTAAGACATACCCGCATTCATTCCACTGGCTGGGCACAGAGGGGAATAATCCAATTGGAATGGGACAGTGCTGTCATGGCGACAAAGATCTGGAGTGAAGGGGTTCTTCAGTCAGGATACTCCCCACACAGACCAGAAACACTTGTTGGAGTGTGATCATCAAGTATGCTTTATATATATATATATATATATATATATATATATATATATATATATATATATATATATATATATATATATATATATATATATATATATATATATATATATATATATATATATAATTAATGCAACAATATAGTTAGCCCAAGGTTTAGTACATACCTTGGTTTTTTAACACTGTTTTCGGTTCGGTACGGTTCTCATGGCTTGACACGTTTTTTTATTTTATTTTTTTTTTATTCTGTAGGCAATAGGAACAGTAAGAGGTTAAGGAAAAAAAAAATTAAAAAAATTTATTACAATACTCATTTTGTTTTACTTTAAGGCCAAGAAAAGTACACTAGTTCCTAGTGTATTATATAAAAAAATTAGCACTGAAATCTTACAGCTGCTGGTAGCACTTGTACAAACTGGGGAACATATAACATATCTTGAGAATAAACATATATGTGAAGTTAATAAAGATAAATTGGCCATTTCAAACAAAGATATTTGTACTTAGGTAAACATAAATAAACCATCTTAATTATCTCGGTGCTGAAAAAATGCGAGACTGTAATCCAGGACTATTCAATTGGAGGCCCGCAATTTGTTCCAGCCCTCCAAATAGTGTGACCAAGACATAAAAATAAATTTGGTTCAGTCGAAAAATGGCCGCTATAGCTATGAAGTGACAGTCGTCTGTTCAATTCAGTATGAGCTGCAGAGGCTGCGCAGAGCATGAGTCACCATAAGCGAGTGGTGCGGACAGCCGAAAACATTTGCATATGTTTTGTAGAAAAAGCCTTTTGTACAATGCACTGTAATCATTAATAGGGATGCAACGATTAGCTGATTTCACTTTTAACTGTGCTTTAATTCGTCACAGTTAATTAATCTTAAAGGCTTCTCTAAGCCACATTTCTGTTGCACGGAAAAGTTATGACAAGTTGCCAACTGTGCACTAGTTTAAAGTTCCAAGTATGTACACCGAGACTAATACACACGCACACAGCATTAACTATAGCAGCTGCCGTTACCATATCACGTCTTTTCCGCTTGCAAGTTTGTTATTTCTAATGTAAGAATGACAATATGCGCGCACAAGCGGAGCAACGCGCTTGCCTCTATCCGGGCGCACGCAGTAGAAAACATCTCAAGGTGAGAGTTGTTTCGGTGCAATGTCAAGCGTCCCCTAACTTTAGAGCATAGTGATTGGATATTTACTTGCGGGGAGGAGTTTCCTCATCTCAGCTCATGGATTTACAGGCACACACAGTCAATTCGGGGAGATATAAAACGCACATAAATTATTTAAACGCAAAAATTAATTCAATTCACAAGTGCGTATTGAACCGTGGAGGTCGTACCGAACAGTTCAATATTATATTGAGAACCGTGGCATCCCTAATATATATATATATATATATATATATATATATATATATATGCGTGGACATTGTTTTCTAGCAAGTGACATAAGGTCAGAGAGTTGTCACACTTTTCACAACAGTGAATTTGATTTCTAAATATGTGAATCAGGTAAGTTTTCACAATGGAATCTGCACTGAATGGAATTTTCCTGAAAAAATGACAAAAGGGAAAAGAAAAGGTTCAATGTGCACTCTTTTAGAAAGGAACAAAAGCTGTCACTTTTTGAGTAGGTTTTTAAAAGGTACATGTGTGTTCTAAATGGGTCTATATTGGTACCTTTAAGGCACATATTAGTACATAAAAGTGTTTAAAGAATGGAGGAAACAAGGCTAAAGGACAGATTGCCTATTTATTAACCACAATCAAGATTTGTTTTTTTGAGAGTGAATATGCAATTAAATAACTCTTAATTATAATACTACTACTACTAATAATAAATGATAATAAATAAAATATAACAAATAATAAATTGTTGGACTGATGTTTATTATAGCTTTTGAACCCTCAAGCATCAAAAATGAATTTATTGTATGTACACTACCAGTCAAAAGTTTGAGGTCAGTAAGATTTTAGCATGTTTTATTTTGCTCACCGAGGCTGCATTTGTTTGATCATGAATACAGTACAAATTGTAAAATTGTGAAATGTTATTGCACTATAAAATAACTGTTCAAAAGTAGCTTATAATTTAATTTAATCATTTATTTCAGTGACTTTAAAGATTTTTTTGGGTTCTTATATAGAATTCTATAAAGAATTTTCAGCTTTATAACTCCAGTATTTAATCCCATGATCCTTCAGAAATCACACTAATATTAATTATATTATTAGTACTATTATTATTAATGGTAATAGTAATAAAAACAATAATGGCTGGAGTAATCATTTGATTTGAAAGTGCATGCATTAAAAAAATTGTTATTTAAATTTTTTTTATATAAATATTTAACAATTTAACTTTTTTACATTTAACAAATACCACCTTACATAATATTTTACTTAAAAAAAAACATGAACAAAAAAAAAAACTTTTGACCGGTAGTAAATATATTTTCAAGGTTTTCTCAGTTTTGTTTTCAAACAGAAAAACAAATTTCAGCCTTCTCACAAACATAATTTTTAAAATATTTATTTTTGTTTTCATCAAATTTTGTTCTTATGTACAAAGTGAAAATGGAATAAAACCAAAAGGAATAAATGATCAATCAGCAGAGAGGGGACAAAATTTTAAACCTGTTTATTTGTTTTTGGTTTTATTGCATTTTCATTTTGTCAGTAAGAATAAAACATGACGAAAAAATAAAAAATTAAATAAAAAATGTTATCTTCAGGAGAAGGTTAAGGCCCAATCCCTACTCTACCCCTTAGCCCTTCCTCTTATCCCTACCTCTCGTTTTGCACATTCACGTCAAGGGGTGTCCCAACTTTCTTTAGCTTGAAGGTGTAGGGCTAAGGGGAAGGGGTGAATAGCCCTTCGAACGAAGATTTTGAGGACCACACTCGAAACCAAGGGGTAAGAAAATTCCCCAGAATACACCAGCCACAATGGCAGATAGTTACACCTAGAAGTAAGGAGATCCACAAATTAGTATTTTGTGTCATTATTATGAATTTTTACAATAAACAAACATGTTTTAATATATTCATAACCGCGTTTATGTTTTACAGTCATGCTTTAAAAAAAAAAGCACTAAAATAAAAACCGTTAAATTTTGCAATCTATAATCCATGATCATAAATCCTGTACAGCAGTCCCACAACATTGTCAATACCCTGACAATACCCTGTCAGAAAAGTCTATTGGCTGGGAATGAGCATTTTACAGTGTCTGCTATAATGTTAATGTTGTTTTTGGTGTGTTTACGTTAATGATTATGGCCACTTTGTACCATCTAATTTTCACATTAAATCATTATGATAACATAATATATGCCTTCAGTGATTTCCCTAAGATAAATACCAATAAATAACTCAACTGGAATAATTATAGCAGTCGCGATTGTCTGATCTCATATAAAGCATGAGATCACGATGACATGAAGATGTGTGCAAGTGCTGTAGTGCTGTCAAAATTCTTAGGGGTAAATTTTGAAGCCATTCCCCTTCATCCTCCGTTTTAAGGGCCAAGGGGAAGGGGGAGGACGAACAACATGCACATTGTTATCTTTCTAATTATGTACACAGTGTGCATACTACAATCCATGACATTGTCAGATTAAGTTAAATTTGATTAAATGTTATTTTTGCCATTTTTACAGACAACAACAGTGTATTTTATGAGCTATAAATGTTTTTTTTTGCTGTTACTATTGTGTATTAAAATTTTGCTACTAAAAATGCTAATAGGTGACGCAGAGGAGCAGTAGATAGTGCTTCAAGAAAGAAGACAGCAAAAACGTCGCTGGTTCGAGCCTCGGCTGGGTCAGTTCTCCCTGCAACCGGATGCTCCGGTTTCTTCCACAGTCCAAAAACATACAGTTAAGGTGAATTAGGTAAGCTAAATTGTCCGTAGGCTATGTGTGTGAATGAGTGTGTGTGGATGTTTTCCAGAGATGGGTTGCATCTGGAAGGTCATCCGCTTCGTTAAAACATGCTGGATAAGTTGGTGGTTCATTCCGCTGGGGCGACCCCGGAATAATAAAGGGACAAAGCCGAAAAGAAAATGAATGAATGAAAAATGCTAATAGGTTAAGATCTTTGACAAGAGCAGCCCTCAAGGGAAAGCAGATTTGAATTTAACAGCTGATCACGCAACACACAGAACATTCTAATCACACTAGTGTAATAGTTTGCTCTAGAGAAACCCCAAGACTGACTAGGTCAAAGTAGTGAACTCATCAAGGGTTAATGAGCTGCAAATGAGAAGAGGTTGTTTGTAATATGTGGCAGAGCAGAATGAAGACGTGTGTTAGCCAGATATGTACATCACATGAATTCCAACATAACTAAAATTCAACATATGAAATTGGCACAAATCGAAATTCAAAAGATAAGATTCAGTGTGGTTTGTGCTATTCACATATTCATGACAACAAATTCATGAGTCACATGTCAGCAAAAAATAATAATGTTTGGGCCACATTTGCTTGCAGTGTGAACGCAAAGCACTCATTCTACATGCATGACTGTAAATCACTGATTGTTTGTTTTTAAATCAGGATATTAAATCAGTAGTAACACCCCACCTCAAGACTGCACACATTTACTGTGTACACGATTCTACAAAAAATAAAAACAGCTATCATTATGAAGTAATGAGGTAAAACCAGGGAAGAGATGATTCAAAGCTGCTAATTAAACATTAAGAAAACATTTCCACATTGTGGGAATAATTAAATAAATGCTCCCCCACTGAAATCATAATGGATGCGTATAATGTAAATAAAAGCCCTGGCATAGAAATTACGGTATTTTAAAATGACGCACCGACTGAGTGAATTTACATACACATTCTTAACCCAATTATGCATAATTAGCAGACAATGCATGTGGTCATGTAAATGCGCTCACCCATAGTCCTAAACTAAGCAATTCATAAACAGCTTAAGCATAAACCAATCCTCACAGCTAGAGTTTTGGTGCTTATGCTAATTTTTAGATGCTTTAACCTGATTTCTGTTGGTTTTAGTAAGTAAATATGTGTGATATGTGACAGGAATACATCCTTGCCGTGAATTTAAGCACACCCAGACAGAGAAACATATACCATTATACTATATACCATTTATTTAGATGCTTATATTGACCCAAATAATTTAAAAAAGGGTTTTCCTCATGTGTAGCAGAGCAGAAGTGCTACAATCAAAATGCAGCATCTTAAGATGACATGAGCAAAAATTCCATTTACAAAAAAATGATATATGGCCATATTTGAGGTGGCTAAATGGTTAGCATGGCTGCTTCAAAGCAAAACGGTCACTGGTTTGAGCTGGAACTAAACTGTTAAACTATTCATTTTAATATGGACAGAACACTTTTCCATTATTTTTTCAAAGTAAACATGCACTAGATATGTGTATATGTCCTGGTCCTCCTGGTTGGGGGTTGAGCATTAGGCTAACGACCCACCTCGTAAAAAAGTTAATGTTACGAAACACCAGAATGGTGCGGCCAAATATCATCTTCGATATAAACGGCCTTGGGAGTATGTAAACACACACTATAGATGGATATGCATACCTGGTACATTTAAGCACAGTAGTTAAGAATGAGTTAAAGATAATGTTTCCCTCCAATTAAAGTGATGACATAATAATACATTAACCTGTCATGAATTTAAGTTAGTTACATTTAATAATTTTTACCTTTATTAATTTTAATTTTATTCATTTTAAATAATTTTTTTATTTAATTTAATTTATTTATTTGTATTAATTTTTATTAATACATTTATTATTTTACATTTATTAAACTGTATTTATAACATTTATTAATAAATGTGTCCTAACAAGTATTAAAGGCAGCCATTATTTACACATGAACTCATGTGACTCATGTTGTAGTTGAAGTTAGTTCATGATTAGCTCCCGCCTTAACTCATTATTAGTTCATAATGAAGTAAATAATTATTCATGTACTGTTATTAGGTTTTACACAGATTTATTTATAGGTTTCTTTGTTGCAGTACTCTTCTATTGCTTTTAATAGTTTACCTAACATAATAACAGACCTAACAAATGAAATACTGTTGGAAGATCATAGAGTGGGTGATGCGCTTCTTAAGGGCTTCTCCACACAGTAACTCACCCGGATATGGGAAAGACAGTTAAGGTGGACTCACCAGAGAACAAAACATGTTTCACATTGCCCACATTTAATTCATTAATTCGTTCATTCATTTTTTTTTGGCTCAGTCCCTTTTTTGCCTTCCAGCCACAATCTAACACTTCCATACACTCTTGCATTCACACACATACACTACAGCCAATTTAGCTTATTCAATTCACCTGTACTGCATGTCTTTGGACTGTGGGGAAACCTGAGCACTCAGAAGAAACCCACACGAACACGGGGAAAACATGCAAACTCCACACAGAAATTCCAGCTGACACAGCTGAGGCTCGAACCAGTGACCTTCTTGCTGTGAGGCGATCATACTACCCATTGCGCCACAGTGATGTCTGTCCACATTTAATGTCACTTCAATTAAATTAACTGATTTATTAACAAAAATCTTGTAAATGTGGTTTGCTTGAATCGTCGGGTTATTGGTTCGCATGACAATGGGTTACTCCATTAGGCAGATTTTCATCTAGTTATTTTATCCAGAATTATCAGTGTTTTTAGTGTGCATATAAACATGCTCAGTGATACTCATACACTTCTGTCTGATTTCAGCATGTTACTTTCTTTCATCCATAAACATGCAGTGCTGTGGAGGTCAGGTAAAGGCCGCTGAATGGAGACAGAATCTAAAGCAGGTAAATGGTGCTGGAACTCAGAGGCCAACAGGCCACCGCTGGAGACCATTTAACCAGCATTATGGAGAGAGCAGACTGGAGAAGGTTCTTCTTGTAACATTAAGAGGGCGAGCCACTTTAATACTAATGGAAAAAGAAAAAAGCAGAGAAAAGAACAATGAGATGTATTTGTGGAACTAAAGACAAAACGTTTGGTTTTATAGAAGCTTTCTGTGTGTAATAGTCTACACTGGAACCGATAAATCATATTTTACTTTAGTAAAAAGTTAAATTTATAGTATTTTTTAAAAGTAATTAAATATTTATTAATGAATTAATATTACAATAATAAATAACTAAATTGTATTATTGCTATTAATATAAACTTAATATTAATATTAATAATAATAAATTAACAATAAACTAATAATAATAATTATTATGATAATTTTTTTCTTTATTATTACTATTATTATTATTATTAGTAGTAGTTTTATTATTATTATAATAATAATAATAACTATTATTACTATTATGAATAATATTTGTTTTATTTTTCTTTATTATTATTGATGTTGTAAGCTGTAAACAAAGTAGGGTGTTTTTAAAAATTAAAAAATGCTGTGAAAAAAATATAAAAAATTTAATCAATATATAATTTTAAATCTAATTTTTATTATGTAAAAAAAATTAACAAGATGATAAAATAAAACTTAATTTAAAATGTGATTCAATACAAAAAGCTTCAGTACAATAATTCCAGATGGGTGAGAAAAATGTACTTTGTTTGCCAGATATTATATGAACTATTAATATTTATGTTTTTTAATATTAATATTTTAGAGTTTTTGGTGTTTTTTTGTTACCGCCTAAGTTTTTATTACTTTTTATTAATATTCTTCTCAAACATAAACACCAACTAAACATTGACACTCTCTCTCAACTCTTTTGATGACTATTTAAAGTTCATGAAATCCACTGACCAAAAGAGCTGTCAAAGAGTCAGGCTTCAGATGTGATCCACATTCTCCTCTGAGACCTTCCACTGTCAGTCATTTGACAAGTCGTCCTCATCCGAACGGCGATCAGCTATAGATGTCTGTGGGGGATTTCTGTCCAGGACGGACCCTTTGTACCTTTGGCCGGTGAAAGTACAATCAAGAAGTGTAAGTCAAAAGAAAAGAGGGAGAGAAAAAGGGCAGATGATGGTGTGCTGACAGTAATGGATGAGTGAAGAGGAGCTCTGAGCCGGAGAGATTCATCAATAACTCATCCTCCGTCAGCGCTCACATCACAGACAGCCAGACGAGAGACGAGAACAAGGGAGGAAACAGCAGGAAAATAGCCAAAAGAGAGAACAAAATGACTGTAAATGAGAAGAACAGCAACAATGAGATGAAATTTCAATTCAATTCAATTCAGCTTTATTTGTATAGCGCTTTTACAATGTAGATTGTGTCAAAGCAGCTTCACATAAATGGTCATAGTAACTGGAACAGTGTGGTTCAGGTTTTAGTGTTTAAGTTCAGTTCAGTTCAGTTTTGCTCAGTTCAGTGTGATTTAATCATTACTGAGAGTTCAAACACAAAGTGTCTGTACAGTTACAGTACATTCTACACTCTTTGCATGGTATGCATCAAGTGATTCAATATTTATTTAACATGGATAATTATTTCAAGTAAAATTGAAAATTAGTAAAATTTAATATTAAATGTGCAGTATGTAGGTTTGACACCCAGTGGTTGAACTAGGTATTGCACTCCTAACAAAAAACGCAAGCACAGGTTGCCAGATTGCCTTTGTGTGCCTGGAGCCTAAAGGCTGATTATAAACAACACCTGAATTTCTGTTTTAGAAACGCATTCTATTTCTCACAGGTTAACAATGATGATCACCTCAGGTAGTAGCAGTTCTAGTTTAAATGGCACCATATTGCCCATGCGTAAATCCCCCACTGACCTCCGCGATACCTCATTGACTTTTTCAGTGTTAAATGCTAATAATGTGAATTTTAATGGCATTTTACGTGACATTTAGGGCCAAACCAGATAGTTTTGTCTCAGATCTAGAAAAATACAATTAATCGTTTGAAATTGAACTTCAGAACTGTGACTCAGTGCAAGTTACAAATCAAATATCAATCATATAATAATGTTAAAGAGGTTTAATGTGTATTAATTACATTATAAACCTTACCATTTCATGAGTGAGTGCATATTCTATGTTTCTGAATGGCTCTATTTTAATTTCTGTCATGTTTCGTCTGGTGCAAATAGCTAAATTACTTATCACTGCAAATCTTGTCATGTAGCATGTTGTTAGGACACGAGGTTACAATGTAACCTGCTCACCTAATGTTTATAGTAGTAATATTTATATTATTTGCTAATTAATACCTCATGTGGAACTCTAAATCTGTGTCGCATTTTGGAGTGTGCTGCTGTCCACCGGAGGTCACATTTCGGTCACGGACGCATGCTTTGAGATCGGTTTTTGATTCAAGGCAACACAGGGTGCTGAAATATAATTGGTTAAGGCGACATGAAAGAACCAAAACAAAGACAGACATTCCAGCATGTAGCTCACATTTTCAAATTAGAATATACCATTGTTATAGAATATTTTGCATTGTTTTTCCGATAAACAAGAATGTTCACTTAGCCTGTTTCTTAAATATCTTTAAACATGTTATGGTATTTTATGCTTTAGAAGAGTCAAAAACATACATACAGCACCTTTAATTTAGCATAGTTTAATATGAATAAAAAATCAATTAAATAAATAAATAATATTAGATAAGACATACTATGCTGTGACCTATATTATTATCATTATTATTATTAAGAGTTTATATATTTTTTATTATTGAAATTCACTGTATTAAATTATTTTTTTTACTTAATTACTTTTCTTAAGAAGTTTTACATACTATTTTCGTGAGGAGCACATGATATAATTGATCACGGTTGGTCTTTCATCTGTAATCAACAATAATCAAATCAGATTAATCCAAGCCCACAATAAATAGACCAATTTTGCCCGACTGCCTTCTCTTCATTGTGGATGAATTCGCTCCTCCACTCCATGTCCTCCTTTACCTCCTTTTACCAGAGGAAGCTTTTGAGACCTACCTGATCTCAGACCCCCTTATATGCTTTGACCAGGCTGTAAACACTTAAATTTCCTTATTTTACAATTAAACAACAATATCTAAACAGCTAAAACAACTAAAACTGAATTAATCTAAAACAGCAAATTACTTGTAAGGCTTTGAATTAGAATTATATGCAATTTATTACGTTTGTTTTTTCACATTTTGTTCTTTAAAAAAAATGTTGAATGAAAAAAATGTTGTTTATGGGCAGCCAATGTCAAGGCCACTATGTAAATTAGAGGTACAAAATCAATTCTTTCTTTTAGGAGATTATACCTTCCTGAACTTTGATATTTAAAACGTCACATTTTTAAACATACAATGCACAGAGCATGACACTTTTCACAGTCTTGATATTATCTTACACAATCAGGCCTCAGTTTGCTGAGTTTCAAGAGAAACAAAGCTTTCTTGATGCTGAAACTCAAAGGAAGTCTTGAACACAAGCCTGCAAGTTTTGATTCACCAAAACAAACCAAGATTGAAAGATATTTAGAGCCAGACTTATTGTACTGAAAGAGCTTTACATTAATTAAGAGAATATACAGAGTATGTGGTTCCGTAAGATTTCAAACAGAATATTAAAATTCTAATCTTGTCAAATTGTGGCAGTAAAACTCAAGCACAGTCATTTAAAAGGGAACTGACAGATTCATAGATTAAAGAGTGTGTGAAAGCAGAGAAATGCCAAATTAGCTTACAAAGTTGTTTTTTTGACAACTTCTCGACAGTTTTGACATCCGTAGCTGAACCACGTTGCCTTTTAGAGTGACTGGTGTCCTTCACAGAAAAATAAGACTAATTTAATAAATATAATCGTAAAATTAATATAGTATAGTTATATAACAAATATATATAACAAATAAATAATACTGTAATACTCACACGCATGCATACACACACACACACACACACACACACACACACACATATATATATATATATATATATATATATATATATATATATATATATATATATATATATATATATATATATATATATATATATATATATATATATATATATATGGAGTCATCAGTAATGCTCTTGTAGATTAGACAGCAGTTGAATATTACATAAAATAAGACTAACCTCACATTCTCTGCTGGGAAATTTGAGGTGACCTGTTTTTGCCTGAAATAGATTTCATGTTTTGTATTTGTGAGTAATAGCCCTAGTGGTAAAACATGACCTCAGACGAGCAGTGCAGACAGACACCCGGAGGCGTCTGCCTGGAGAAACACCTCACCTTGTCAATGGTGAGCAACAAAGTGGAAACATGATGTCTCAACTTACAGCCAGTTTACACAAACTTACACAGTGGAGCTCAATGAGGTTTGATTATATGTATTATATATATATTTTTATACCTACAGATAGGATCATTAAAGTAGGGCTGGATTTGTGTTGGACACTCCTGGTGTAGGACCTCTTTTTGCAGCAACTACAGCATCAATTAACCTTAGGAATGACAGATACAAGTCCAGCACAGTAGTCCGTGGGATTTTGATCCATTCTTCTTGCAGAATAGTGGCCTGGTCACTTTATGATGCTGGTGGAAGAAAAGGTTTCCTAAATCAGTTCTCCAAAACACCCCCAAGTGGCTCAATAATATTTTGTTCTGGTGACTGTGCAGACCATGGGAGATGTTCAACTTCATTTGATCATTAAAACACTTTATCAGTATAGCAGAGGCCAGCTAGAGAAGTACTTTACAGGTAAACATCACTCCTCTGACCTCTAAAAGGTGCTCTAGCTGTGCTCTAGTGACAGAATCTAGAGGCTATGGTCTTTAGCCTGCCTCCCATGCAGAATGTCGCCAGTTCGATCCCAGCCCGGAGCGGGATGGGTAGTGTAGGACTGGCTGGGTTACATCAGCAGTCTTGCTGTGTTTAGCACTGCCTTCAGGATACAATGTTTGAACCATTGGGTGCATATGGGCCTGCAGAATGGTTCAGCAGTCCTTGGCAGTGATGCGTCCATCTAGCACGAGTATTGAGCCAAAGGAATGCCATGATATTGAACCACAAACCATCACTAATGCACCTCCATTCACTACCTAAAATACTTAATGAGATCTTTTGAAGTGTAAAATAAGCCACAGGTTTCCTGTGAGGGTTAGGCTTATGGGTAGGGATAGGGTAGGGCTATATGATAAGCTGTTTTTTTTTTTTTTTTTTTTTTTTACAGTATAAAATACATTATACCTATTAAGAGTCATCATAAGCCACATAGAGAAGTGTGTGTGTGTGTGTGTGTGTGTGTGTGTGTGTGTGCGTGTGTGTGTTTTTATGCCAGTTGATTTTCAATTCAGCACTATTTTCACCCACCCCAAAAACCAATAAACTTTTCCAGTGAGAAAAAGTCATGGTGACACAGAGTTTTTACTGCAGGATGTTGTTGTTATAATGTCAATCACAAACCATGATGCACCCCTTTTCGAAAACTCCTACCAAAAAATCAGAAAGAAAAAATCTATTCTTAAAATTGGAAAATAGGGAATTGCTTCTACTAGCAGCAGAAAGTACAACACCTCCAACTCCAGCTAGAAGTAATGGAATTTCTCATCTCATCCCAGTTTTGTTTGCTGTTCAGTTGCAATGTTTTTACTACTGCAATGGCCCTGTCTAAAAATAGATTTAGTTTTTTTCTGTGCATTTAAATTTTAACACTGCTTTTGTCTTGCTCTTGAATTTCTCATCCTGCAGTACTGCCCATCTACATGCATACAACACAGCAGTCGTTGAATACATCTTGACATAAATTGCTTGTTTTCTATATGGTGAATGGCCTGACAATCCTTTCCATGCACTAACCTGATTTACACTTTTTAAAATGCACATATTTATGCTGTGATTGAACAAAAACCTTCAGAAGAAGCAGGTTTAGCCTCTCTCTGGCCTTGTTCTGAACTACATCAAAAGCTTTCTCATGTCCTCGGTTTCACATTGGATCCATCTGTCCATGCATTAGCTTGCATTCATTTGCGGAGACATCAAAGTCTTTTATTTGAATAGCACAACACACACATTCAATAGGAATGACAACACTGACACAATATATGATGGAAAAAAAGTATAACTAACTATTGAGAGGATTAACAAAAATGATGCAGAGACAAAAGGTAGATCATTTAAGCAAAAGCAACAGAATTTTTATAAATAAATAAATAAATAAATAAATATAATTGTTTAATATTTAATTGTTATGCTACTTTACACATGCAGTTTTAACATTAACCCCAGTACAGTATATGGGAAAACTTGGCTTATTATAATGTGAAATAAAAACGTTTGATGTTGATTAAAAAAAAAATTAATATATTTGCTTTTTTATATGATTTCTTATGTGATTGTGCTACATAAATTGTATAAACATTTAAATTTTTTTGTATACTGATATGTGTGTTTGAGTTTGCAGGATATTTATTCACTTCCTAATTGAATTTGTATTTTAAGTTGATATTTTAATAATTACTATTATTTAAAAGCACAATAGCACAATAAACACTCACCGGCCATTTTATTAGGTGCACCTTACTAGTATTGGGTTGGACCATCTTTTGCCTCCAGAACTGCCTTAATTCTTCATGGCATAGATTCAACAAAGTACTGGAAATATTCCTCAGAGATTTGGTCCATATTGACATGATTGTGTCATAAAGTTGCTGCAGATTTGTCATATCCATGATGAGAATCTCCCGTGTCACCACATCCAAAAGGTGCTCTATTGAATTGAGTTCTGGTGATTGTGAAGGCCATTTGAGTACAATGAACTCAATAGCCCCTTTCACACAGTGATACCGGTAAATATCTGGAAAATTTCCGGAAAGACTTTACCGGTATATTGAAAAAAGCGCTGTTCACACAGGCGAGGACGTTACGGAAATTTTCCGGAAAAGAGCATTCACACATCCATTCCAAAATACCGGTAAATTCTGACATCATTCACCACAAATGAGTTTTAAACGGCTGCGCTTGTATTTGCAAACATTTGACTAAATTAAAAACTCTGTGGATGATCAATATTGTGAACAACTTTCGCAGGATCACTTTCGCATGTCGAGATGTTCATAATATGTGCGTGTGCAGGCGCTCATAGGATGTTTCACAAGCACACGCAAAGCTTGAAGGTAAACAAACAACGGCTTATTATAAGCATCTCATCGATGATTATTTACACAGTTGGCATTAAGAAGAACATATAAACGTGATCTGACTAACTTCTAGCAGCTAAATGTGTCTGGAAAAATATTCAAAGGCTTTTATCCTCACAAACCGCGCGGACGTAAATGCGTCTGACTGTTGTGATTGGCTAAAGCAGACGTCTCACGTCAGCACGTTCTAGACGTGCACGCACTTATTACGGCAATCTTCCTTCTGCATTCACACAGCGCAGCATTCCGGCAAATTGCCGGTAATGTTACAACTTCTCTTTCCGCAAAATAGCCAGAACGAATTTACCGGTATTTTCAAAAAGGACCTGTTCACACATACAACCTTTCCGGAAAATTGCCGGCCTTTCACACATACAGACCTTTCCGGAAAGGTCTGTATGTGTGAAAGGGGCTATTGTCATGTTCAAGCAAGCTTTATGACATTGTGTGATATTCTACTGGAAGTAGTTACCAGAAGATGGGTACACTGTGGTCATAGAGGGATGGACATGTTCAGCAACAATACTCAGGTAGGCTGTGGCATTGACACGATGCTCAATTGGGGCTAATGGGTCCAAAGTGTGCCAAGAAAATATTCCCCACACCATTAAACCACCACCACCAGCCTGAACTGTTGCTACAAGACAGGATGTATCCATGCTTTCATGTTGTTGATGCCAAATTCTGACCTTACCATCTGAATACAGCAGCAGAAATTGAGACTCATCAAACCAGGCAATGTTTTTCCAGTCTTCTATAGTCCAATTTTGGTGAGCTTGTGTAAATTGTAGCTTCAGTTTCTTGTTCTTAGCTGACAGGAGTGCCACCCGGTGTGGTCTTCTGCTGCTGTAGCCTATCCGTCTCAAGTTTTGACGTGTTGTACATTCAGAGATGCTCTTTGCATACCTCGGTTGTAACGAGTGATTATTTGAGTTACTGTTGCTTTTCTATCAGCTCGAACCAGTCTGTTCATTCTCTAACTTTTGAGATCAACAAGGCATTTGCCACTCACTGCCACTCACTGGATATTTTCGAACTATTCTCTGTGAACCCTAGAGATCAAAACCCCAGTAGATCAGCAGTTTCTAAAATACTCAGACCAGCCCGTTTGGCACTAACAACCATGCCACGTTGAAAGTCACTAAAATCCCCTTTCTTTCCCATTCTGATGCTCGGTTTGAACTGCAGCAAATCGTCTTGATGTCTACATACCTAAATGCATTGATTTGCTGCCATATGATTGGCTTATTAGAAATTTGTGTTAAGAGCAATTGTACCTAATAAAGTGGCCGGTCATTGTACATATTAAATAGGAATGAAAACACTAATATGTCACCAAAATGACTCCAGGATTAATAAAGTTCAATATTCTGTGTTCTGTTTTTTTCTTCAAACATGTCAGCCTGACATTCCCAAAAGCAACAGACACTGTTCCTGGATCAGATGAGCTGACCTGACCGGTGTCCGTCTGCACATCTGCTGTGCATTTTTAAAAGGCCCAATTTCCATTTCAAACAGAAAAGCTGTGATCTCTCCTGGGCTTTGCCGTGGGACACTGACAGAATTGGAATGATGCAATGTAGTTGTGAATATAACTGGATGAATACATCACAGCGCTTCACTCTGTTTTGGCAAACATAAAATGCAAAGGGCAATAGGATGCTCTGACCTCAGAAAGAATGATGCTGTTCATATGGAAAGAATGATCAGAAAATCTTCATTCAGAGAAAACTGGCCTTCAGTGACCATTTAAAATGTGACAAGTCATTTTAAAATATCAAATAAGAACAGAGCTGCTGCAATGAATGAACGATAAATGTAAATGAACAAAACATAAATAAATTAGATAAAATAATAATTATCTAAAAAAAATAATACTTAAAATAAATGAAGAAAGCTAACTACACTTAGCATTTCATAAACAATTTTTACATACATATCTTACTATGCATTTATATTACCAAACATTTACAAACTGCCTTCATAGTTAGGAAAAAATAAAAATAAACAAAATTAGGACTGAAATAAAAATTAATTTAAAGGCTAAACAAAAATAATTCTACAAGACAAAAAACAGACGCCTGCTAGAATTTTGCTAAGAAAGGATTTCCTATGGGAGAAATGTTTAATACTTTATTACCTGTGACTCGTTTGTGTTTTGACCACGTGCTTGGTTGTACACTATATCAATAAAGTGTTTAGGCTTTGAAAAACCCTAAACATTGGTCCTATGACGTTTTGCAGCAGAAGGAAAATGCAAATTACTTCAATCCAAACACTTCAAACATGGTCTGTGTTAGTAAATGCAAGGCTATTAATGATATCCAGGCATAACACTGTATGACAGTGTTTCAGATGACTGTTCTTTAGCCTACAGCTAATCAATCCGTCAGATTTTGGAGTGGGTTTAAGTTCTAAAAAATATATATATTTGATAAATGATCTTAAATAAAACAAATACATTTAGAGATGGTATAAGTATTTAATTTCACTCACCTGGGAAACGTAGGCAATTTGAATGGTTTGTGAGCACAATTAAGTCATGCCATAGCATGCCATATCATCTGATAATTGTAAGAAATTATTTCAAAGGGCAATTGACTGTGTAAAGCCACATAAAACAAAACAAAAATATGATACATATGCCGAGTTCAGCAGCTAATCAGCTGGAGTCAGCTGAGCTGACGTGACATCGAACAGCAAGACCTAGCTGTCACTCAAGTGGCCACGCCCTTAATTATGCAGACTTAATATAACTTAATGTAAACGAAACGGATATGTTATAAAAAAAATTATTGTTATAAAGCAATTCACTGCCTCACATGATTAGCTATATTTATTATTAGCTATATTTACTATATATAGAAAATGATTAGTTCTTTGTACCAGGCTGTAAACACCTTTTTTTCTGCTGTAAAGTTGACCATTTTAACAGTGGGCTCAATAGATATTTGCTCTATTATGGAGACAGGACTAGCGGATATTCACTGAAATGCAGTTCAGTTACTTCCGTATTTGCTTCATAAGGAGAGCGGGAGGTTGCCGCTTGGTCCCCACCATTATTCACTGATTATTAAAATGTCCCCACCAATAATTTAATTTAGTTGTCAATTGCACTGTCAACATAAACCTACATGGAGAAAGGTTTAAATAGTCGAGTTGTACCGCCCCCAAAACCATATGAACATCATGACTGGCTTCTGTCACGTGAGAGGCTATAGCTATGTTCAGATGCACTGTAACAGAGCCAAAACTAGGGGAGAATTTTTCTGTGCAAGAATAAGGTGTGTGAGGCGGGAGACACATGCAAGTGAAGATAGTGGCAGCAAAACAAACAAATAAATAAATAAATAAATAAATAAATAAATAAATAAATAAGGTGGACATATAGAGCTTTTTTCAAAGAAAGTTAAGTAACAAACTCAAGTTCGCTACCAAATAAGTCCATCATTATTAAAAAAGTAACGTTAATGCTACTGTTTTTTTCCCTACTTTGAAACTTTAGGAGGCTGATATAGACTGTGGATAACATGGTCTGAAAAGGTCCCCACCAATGTCAAGAACGAATCTATGCCATTGCCGGAAGCTAAAAGTGTATAGGAAAATAAACTTTGGTGACCCTAAATTACAAATAAAAAAAAACATTAAACTACAACCAAGAAAATATTACATTAACCATAATGAAGTGTAATCTAATCTGAACTAAAAATACATATTCATTCATTCATTTTCTTTTCAGCTTTATCTCTTTATTAATCCGGGTTTACCACAGCGGAACGAACCGGCAACTTCTCTGGGAAACATCCACACACACATACACTATGGACAATTTAGCCTACCCAATTCACATGTACCACATGTCTTTGAACTGTAGGGGAAACCAGATCACCCGGAGGAAACCCACGCGAAGGCAGGAAGAACATGCAACTCCACACAGATATGCCAGCTGACCCAGCTGAGGCTCGAACCAGCGACATTCTTGCTGTGAGACAACAGCTCTACCTACTGCGCCACTTTGTCGCCTCTAAAAACACATAATGAAATCAAATATATAAATACAATATTTAAAATTTTAAAGATAGTTTAACACTTTAGCATATTAGCAAGCAATATAGGCACTTATAATAGTCCACTTTTCATCCCCTTTAAACAGCACTATTTCATCAAAAATCTACAAGCAACATCGCAATCGCTATGTCCTCGGTGAAAGCTATTATTAACAATGAAACAGCAATACTGAGATGAATGAGAAATGTGCCATTTTCCTGTTATGGAAGGTCATAATCAATAGGTCAAACTCATACGGTGGCTTAAATTGCTCTATAATAGGTGTGATGGATTAAAAAAGCCAGGGAGAAAGACTGCCTAGACTGTCTCTGTCACTGCAAATGAAAACAAATGTGACATATGTGTTTGGCCCGGCTCCAATAAACATTGTGTGTGTGTGTGTGTGTCTGGTGGGTCATCTGTGTGTGTGTGTGTCTGTCTGTGTGTGTGTGTGTGTGTGGAGAAGAGGTAAACAGCCTTGGGCAACCTCTTATGCAGGGCCAAATTCAAATCAGCACTTTGACGGGGGCCAGTTCCTCTGTTCAATGAAGATTTATTAGTCTGCTCTAACCTGTATTTAGTTAGCAGTACAAAATTTTATGGGCAACCAAGGATTTACAACCTCCAATATATTTTGGCCCAAATCACAAATGCATTAATTTAATTACCAGGGTCCATATTCACAAAATATTATAAGCCTAAAAGTAGCATTCTAGTGTGGCAAATTAGGAGAAAATATTAAAATAATGGTAAATTTAGTCTATAAAAGTATTAACAAATAATTTCAGTGCTAAAACTTCTTAATCAGTAGGGGAAGGGAACAAATTGTGATTTCCAGCAGTCTGCTATGGAAATAAAATGTACATTTTAAAAACATTTGACCACAATAAACTTTTAATAAGTTATCACGGAGGCATTTCCGTATGGTAAAAAACATATTTTAAAATATATATTTTAATTTTTTTCAAAATAGACGAAAAAAAAGAAGATTTAAAAAAAAAAATACGCTCCCTTCAGTAGCGTTGTAAATACACTGTAAAACTCAACCGTCAACTTTATCAAATGAAATGAGTGTAGTTATCTTAAATTTTACTGAAAGTTAATTCTACTCATTTGAAAAGTTTTGAACTCAGTGTTGAAGTTAATAAATTAATTAAAAAGCTCATTACTTCAACTCAAATGGAGTAAGTTTACATTACTCATATTGATTAGTTTTTTTTAACTCAAATGGTGTGTGACAATCGGTTTCCTCAAACAGTTTGAGTCGCCTTAACTTATCAGGTTTTGCAGTATTCAGTTAGTTTGAGTTCTCTTCATTTATTGGGTTTTATTGTGCTCAAACTGCTTCTTTTACTCAAATGAATTAAGTTCACTGTACTCATTAGGATTAACTTTTTAACTTAAATGGCTTGTTGCAATTGGTTTCCTCAATTGGTTTGAGTTACCTTAACTGTTTGGGTTTTTTAGTGTCGGTTTTGAGAGCTCATAATGGTAATTTAAAATATTTTGTAAATATGTTCATGTGAATACATGCCCAGATTTCTGTCACACCTAATATGGCCATAGGAATCATTCTGAATTTTCATGACTGTATTGAATGTCACGTTTGTCAAATACTTAAATTTGAAGCTTCTATATTGAGATTTCAGAATAGAACCTTGAATGTCTGTCATTTTGTTTTACTGTCTTTTTTCTAATATGTAAATCTTCTGCCCCTGAGGGCATGTGCCTGCTGGTTTTATGTGTGACAAGCAAACTGAAAGTTATGTCTTTGAACGTTTAATGTTAAACTATGAAGTGATGTTAGGATACACTGTAAAATAAATTTAAAAATTATGTATTTGGTGATTCATGTTTTTGTTTTCACTTATTTATGCTTTTGAATGGCATTATGGGATCTTGATCTTTCCTCCAAAAGCTTTTGATGATAAAAAAGTTTATAAAGTGACTTTTATGGGCATTTTTAATAGTTTGAACTAAGGGATACATTACATTGTCCGTGTTATAAAAATCTAGTAAAAAAACTGCCAGTACTTTTTCTGCTATTTTACAGATTTAATTCTCAATATAATTGCTTTAAAATATCTTGACTCAAACTGATAAAATGTCAATCAAAGTCACCTTGGTAATGTGCAGTGTTGAATTTTTAACATCAAAATTCGACAAAGCAGAGATTAATCTCCAGATGGTTAACAGTGTATTTACAAATGTAATAACAAAAGTTAATTACAGATGTAATTTCATACATGTATTTAATCAAACATAAGTACAAAGTAAATACATGTATTTACACAATAAGTACATTGTAACAAACTATTAATCCCTGTGTAAGTACATATTAGTTAAGGCCACTTAATATAAAGTGGGACCATTCACAGTCATAATATAAACAGAAAACAAAATGAACCACAAAACCTGGAACCTGATAATGAACAGACATTTTTATATAGTATAGGTATAGTAGTAATAAACATCAGGATGTTTAACTGCAATTTAAAAACATTTGAAAATGTGTTAGTTCACAACTACAGAACCTGCTATTGTACTCTGCAAAAACAAAACAAAACAAACAAACGAACAAACAAAAGAACAAACGAACAAACAAACAGTCCATAAAAGTGATGTTAAAAACTGGCAACTGTGGTTTCCAGAATTTAACCCGGTTAAAAATATGAAAGAAACAACTGTAAATTTACAGTAAAGTGCCATATTTTGTTAATTTATTCAATGTTAAAGATTTGAAATATTAACATCTACTTTTTACCTTTGAAATATACAAAAAGCCCACCATGAACAGATGGTGATAAGAAAGTAACATGATGAGCCAAAGCTCATATTAAACAGCTTTCTTCAAAAGTTGAAAAAATAAAGAAGGCGATCAGTGTCATTTAAACAATTACCAGCAGTAGATGTTAGATATCAACATCACAAGGAAAGATAAAGTACTAGCATTCAGAAACATTTCCATACAGAGTAAAAGTAGGATATGTGAAGCAGTTGCAGATAATTGATTTTTTTGGATGCAGGGAAGGTGGCAAACAACCAAGAGACTAACAACACAGTTCCTCCTGCTGAGGATTGTCAAGATTCAATATTGTACTTGTAAGAATTACTGACTAAAAGAAACACACACTTGCACACAACAACACTCAAAATCCCTGACCATTGTGTGACCAACTCCAGTTACCTATTCCATTCACAGAGGGGGATTTTCTTCAAAAAAAAAAAAAAACATTACAAAACATTACAAAAACACAATTGAAAAGATTTAACTTGTGATGTAAGGATCAAAAGGCAAAACAAAACAACAACAATAGCTAAAAAAATAGAAGAAGTAGAAGAAACTACCTATTTTAAAGAAATCTGTAAATTCTGTAATCATTTACTTGATTATTATTAATAATAATATTACTATTAGCTGTTTGTCTACACACAAACCAACAGCAGTTTTCATTGTGAAATCTGTAATCAGTAAGATTTCAGTTTTAAAGTAATCTACCCAGCAGTTTACCTAAATATCTTATCTTGTAAAAAGTGACACTCTAGTTGACGTTCTCTATAGAGCACTGTAACTGATGATGAATACAAAATTAAAAAGCAAGTGCACATTCACAAATAATTTCAATACCTGAATGGATAGAAGCTCATTCATGCTCTCAAATTACTTACGTATATTTCAGTACAATACAGTATATTTGCACTGATGTACAGTTGAATCAGAATTATTAGCCCTCCATTGATTTTTTTTTCTTTTTTAAATATTTCAAAAATGATGTTTAACAGAGCAAGGAAATTTTCACAGTATGTCTAATAATATTTTTTCTTCTGGAGAAACTCTTATTTGTTATATTTTGCCAGAATAGGAGCAGTTTTTAATTTTTTAAAAACATTTTAAGGTCAAAATTGTTAGCCCCTTTAAGCTATATTTTTTTCGATAGTCTACAAAACAAACCATCATTAGAACTTGCCTAATTACCCTATCCAGCCTAGTTAATCTAATTACCCTAGTTAAGCCTTTAAATGTCACTTTAAGCTGTACAGAATTGTCTTGAAAATTATGTAGTCAACATGAGTTATTAAAACTTATGTTTAAAATTGTGCTTAAAAAATCTTCTCCACGTTAAACAGAAATTGGGGAAAAAATAAATGGGGCTAATAATTCAGGAGGGCTAATAATTCTGACTTCAACTGTATATAAACTGTATATAAACAATCTAAATCAAAAGTCTTTGTGTGACTGTACTGATTTGTACTTTTATTCTGATAAGTTTTGCATGTCCATGTGTTTTCCTTTCTTAAATGAAACACAAACACTTTCATTAATAATGTTTCTTAACAAAAGGTCTGGTAATTCTTTGGTTCTTTCATATTGGATCACACTTTCATTTCAATTCATATATTATACAGGCATATAATCATCTTACTCACTGTATGGAGTAAGTAGCTAGAAGATAATTTTTTTTTCTCAGAATGTACAGTGTGTGCTGACCTTCAGATTAGAACCCCTTGTCTACTACAGTCTGCTAAAGTCCTCTAATAATATATTTGCTAGAAATGCTTAAGACTTTATTCAAGAAATAAATAATTGATAAATAATAAATAATTGATAAATAATAAATAAAGATCTTGATTGAAGCTGTCACGTTTGGGTCTGAGACTTTTTTATATTGTGAAATGCCATATTCTTTGCTGTTTTAGCTTTTCATGTGTCTATATTTTGAGAATTTCTAACTACATTTTAAATTAAAATTAGGTTAAATTGACAATACAAAGAAAAACATAGTGTAGAAACTTTCAGACATATTGATATAATAGATTTAAACACAATGTGTCTTTTTAATTTTTACAACATAATTAGTAGTGTAATTTGAAGCTATTTTGACTGTAGCAGCATCTTGATACACTACACTTTACAGATTTATTCGTATTTGTATTCTGGAGGTTTTAACAGAAGGATGTTTGTAGTATCTTAATTGCGGATTGTAAAAAAGAGAGTCCCATAATTATTCCCTGGCCTCTGCCACAAACTGACCCTAACATGTTCAAAAAATAAGTGAAAAGAGAATTTTGAACCTAACTACTATTCAGACTTCTGTACTTAAAATAAATATATGCTAATTATCAAATATTTATTTAAATACCACTTCATTTGCACATTTAATAAAAATACCAGAACACTTGGTAAACAATTTTTCGTAACACTTTATTGTGGTGGTCCATTCGAGTATTAGTAGACTGTCTGTTTAATATCAGTTTATATTGCTCCTTCAACAGACATTTAACTGACTATAAGAAACTTTGCAAGTACAAGTCAACTTACACTAACCCTTACCCTTACCCAGTCTACTTATAATCTCATGAGAATTAGTGAACATGTAGATGCAATCTAACTTAAATTCAACAAATGGACGATCAAAATAAAGTGACCAAATTTTTTTTTTTACCCAATTCAGTGTCTTGCTTTAAGAGTCTTTACAATTGCCTTAATTATATTAATATTACTATATGTTACTAAATGTTCACTAAGAACCCTATTACTAAAAAAAGTATGATTTTAAGTGTTTCAAATTACAGACACAAGGGCGTAAACCACATTAACAATGTAAAACCTACTGTAAGTCCATGTACATATACGTACCACACATGCACATGCACGCGCTCATGCGCACGCACACACACACACACACACACACACACACACACACACACACACACACACACACACACACACACACACACACACACACACACACACACACACACACACACACACACACACACAGAGAAAATGCACTGCGGTTGGTAGAACATTTAGACCAGAAGAACTTTGTGTCACTTTGTATTGCGAGTCACAGAATACACTTCTCTGAATGTCATAACATGTGACATTTATCTGCCCTCAGACATTTATGCCAATCACGCTTAGGCATAAACAAAAGCACTTGTGTGACAGTGATTTACTTTGTTTTAAAGGCTACAAGCTCCACCATTCCCCTCTGGTATGGCTATAAAAGGTTAACTTTTTTTTTCAGTTTTCACTTCGAAATGCAAGTTTTAGAAATGTGATTTCATGCCTGAAGAAAACAAACAGGATGTGGCATTTCAATTGGTGAAAAACTAAGCAAATAAAAACCTGCGACGGAGTTCAGCTGCTCAGGGGAAAAGTGGATTAAGTGAGAACTTTGTATAATGAGGAATTATTTATTCAGTCACTTCATATCGAAACCTATGATGAATGACAGGCAGGAAATAAATTGAATGATGGCAGAGTATAAAATGATTTAGTTTGAAAAATGAGTAAACTTGAATGAAGCAAAGAAATAAAATAATAAAAAATAAAATACTGCAGGGCATAAAACCATTTAACTTAGACTTAGAGAATAATGTGAGTCAAATGTAATAGACAACAGCTTATAAAATAGTTCAATAATAGTTCCTTCTTGTTCTAAAACAAACATGTAATTACAAAGACGTCTGTACACTTAATTGTTTTTTTTTATTATGGGCGAAGTTTGAATCTTCAAAAGTGTTATTAAACAGTGTTATTAGATTTATTTTACGCATGAACAAAACTGTGTATTATAAGGATGGTTGACCCAAAACGGATTATTTACTCACCCTCAGGCTTTCTAAGATGCATGTGACTTTTTGGTCTTTTAGTGGAACATTAAAGAAGATTGAGCTGAAACCCTGACTCCTAGTGATGCATAAAATGCAAAAATCCTAACAGGAATTTTTCATTTACATTTTTTAAAACTATCCTATTAAAAGGCATAGTTTAGTCAAAGATTAAAATTCAGTAATCTTTTTTTTCCATTTTTTCAAAGCAAAAATAATTGTTTAGTCCTTGGGGAAAGAAATCTTTAAACTAAAGTTGTTTACTAATGGTCTCTATGTAAACACACTTGCTTATATGTGAATGAATTCCATCATAAAAAGTGATCAATCATATAAAAAGGGAAGACTCAGATTGAACATGCAGCTACTGTATGTCTTCCCAGTGATGGGTTGCAGCCGGACGGGCATCGGCTGCATAAAACAAATGCTGGATAAGTTGGCGGTTCATTCCGCTGTGGCAACCCTAGATTAATAAAGGGACTGAGCTGAAAAGAAAATTAATAAATGAATGCAACTAAGACTTCAGATTAAACATGCAGCTAAATTTATATGGATAAATTTACAATTAATAACATAATAAGGTAAAAAAAACAAAACATTTTTGCTTCTTTTGCAAACGACCGAACAGTTAACTAGACAGTTCAGACAGTTGTTGTTGTCAGGAACAGGACAAACTTTGATCAAACTGTGATAATTTTACAAATGAATACACGTTTTACCTCTAAGACATGCTAATCTGTTTCTTTAATTCATGGTAATAATAAATAATAACAATGAAACAGTAAAACCTGTAATAAATTTAACTTTTTAAATTTAACAAATTTTTAAAGGTTACCATAAGAATATTTTGTTCAGGTTTAAAATTATACAGTGTTACACTTATACAAACCAAAACATTAAATAGCTAATATATTTATATATATAGTTTGAACATATAGGTGTGTGTGTGTGCGTGTGTGTGTGTGTGTGTGCATGCGTGCGTGCGTGTTTGTGTGCGTATTTTTTATTTTTTATTTTTTATTTTTACCTTATAAATAGTCTTCCTGGGATTGCCCATGTGGGGCCCACCTGGATTTGCCCGTGTGGGAATTCCAGCCACCTAGTTTTGACCCTCATAATCATCCTATATGGGATTTTTGTTACATGTTTAATTGCCATGCTTATACTGAATCCGCTTGGGTTTGCCTATGAGGCATCTAAAACCATGGTAGATCCATATTTTGTGTTAACATTTTTGAATTATCACGTAATAATGAATAAAACTGTCTAAGTGCACACACTTAAATCAGATAAAATATATAATGGCTACACACTGTATATAGGCTATATTTATATAGAAACAATGTTTATTTATATGTTTACTGTTAAATAATGTTGTATTGTATTCGTTTAAAGTGTGTGTTACACACCATTGAGAATATTGAGCTGTTTACTAAATTAAAATCGTAAATGGAATCAAAATCACAATTTCAGAAAAATCACAATTAGATTTTACCTTCCTTTTTCCCTCCTTAATAAATGCATAATTTTTATTACAAAAAAAAAAGTAAAAAAAAAGTGTGTGTGGCATAATGTACAGCTGTATTTGACCATCTATATATTGAGAGTCTATATGTTAGACCAGGGATTCTCAATCTTTTTCATCTCAGGGCCCACCTCCCAATTTTTTGAAGGCGCACGTCTGACATTTTTAAAAAAACTGATTGTTTAAAGAAAGATGCTTATTTTAAACCTTTATTTATACATCTCATTTGCTTATACTATTATTATCTTATTTTTATACAGCATTTGATAAAAATCTTAACTCAACTAGTTTATACATATAATATATAATATTTGGGCCTTTTCTTTAATAAATGAACCTGTACAAGACAAAGATGACAAAAAAAAAAAACACACTCAGAGGAAACCTACACAAGTGCAGAGACAACATGCAAACTCCACAAAGAAACGCCAACAGACCCAGCAGAGGCTTAAACCAGCAACTTTCTTGCTGTGAGGCGACAGCACTACCTACTGCGCCACTGCGTCGCCACAATATAATACAATTTAATTAAATATACTACATTTCTGCAACAATATCTCCTTTTTTTCAGTTAGTGATACATTTGATATGTGACAAATGTTGTTGATGTGTGTATTGGGAAGCATATTGACAACTGGTAACAACTGGAAAGGAATGTCAGTATTGTTTAATCAGGCTTTAAATTAGTTTAAATCAAAGATATAATAATGGTTTGGATCACACTTCATTTTAAGGTACAATTTTCGCTATTACCAAACTGTTAACTAAGACTTTCAGCACTATAAAGTACCCATTTGCTGTTTAATGATAGTCATTAAGATAGAAGTTAGGTTCAGGTATTGGATCAAATTAGGGATAAGATCATGCAGAATGTCAGCTTTACAATTAATAATAAACAAGCCAAGGCAAGGCAAGGCAAGTTTATTTATATAGCACATTTCATACACAATGGCAATCCAAAGTGCTTTACATAAACAAGAATAAAGTTAAGTAAAATAAAAATAAAAACAAATAATAAAAATGCGTAAAAACAAAACAAAACATAAAAACAGGTAAAATGTGATATAAAAGAATGAAGAAGAAGAGAAAACATGATAGTGCAATCAAACAGAGAATAACCTAATAATATGCATGCTAATAAGACATTGGTGATAAATGATTCCTATATTATACTACTTGTATCAAGGAACTTGTTGGTGAACTCTATTTAGTTTGTTAAATTGCTCTAATTACTGTAAGTGGTTGTGGTCTCTTTTATTTTGGGCCTTCCTAAAAATGATCTTTTGTGGGTTGCAATTCAAACTCATTTAAATAACATAAGAAGTCAATTATGAAACTTTTCCTTTTTGTGTGCACAATCCCTTTAACTGCTTGTGGAATTGAACACGACCCAATACTCGTGATAAAACATTAATGAAAAGCAGGTCATTGCATCACTCACTGCAAAACAATATTGTCATTCAAACATTAAAAAGTGTTCCATACCAAGCAGGAAAGCATGAAACCAACCAGTAACCATTATCAACTCCAACTCAATCTGTAAGCTGCCCTCACCATCTGCCCTGCTGGCACTCATTAATGGATATGCATGAAGAAGAGCTGCAGTGGAATCAGATTGAAGGAGAGAGGGAGAGCATAATGCAGACACAGATGCTGCCATGAAAAAAAAGCGAAAGGACCACACGAGACAACTCATCCTCTATGGTATGGCTCTATAATAGCTCACTAATGAGTGTTCTGACTTCGAGTCTGTGAAAAATGAATAAGCCTACGCCTGTGCCCTTAAATTGCAGCATGCCTAGCCAACATAATGAAACCCTTCTCAATGACATCTGCCATCGTTTCATACTTTGTGAGCGCTCACTGCGAGGAAGAGAGGACAGTTTTACCACCTTCATTATAGATGAGGCCTTCCCTCACTCACAGAATGATCACAAAGGGATTCCTAAAGACCTAAAGACTACAAAAAAAAAAAAAAAAAGGTTGGTAATCTGATTCTGATTGTGTGAAGAAGACAATAAATGACACATATTAGAGTAATAATGTACAAATCCATTTATTTGGGCTGTCAAACTCAACTGAACTCAACTAAAATTGACTTGACTTGATTTGACTTAACATAACTTAACTTCTTTATTCATTCATTTTCTTTTCGGCTTAGTCCCTTTATTAATCATGGTTAGATATCTTTTGTATTATATTCCACACCATAAATACTGCCTCCAGTTGTATAGAAATTGCTAAATTCTCTTCTATTCAGCTGTGTTTAATCTGTTATAAACAAAGCTCCTTTGCTATGTGCAATATAAATATAATATAAATACACTGAAATATTTCAGTTTATGGCTCGATTATTTATTTACATAGGTTTGGGTCAAAAAATTATTGTCTTTACTCAGCAGCTGAAATGCACTGAATGAACTAAAAGTGTCAGTAAACATGTATAAAATGTCAAAATTTAGATTGGAAACAAATAAAAGTTTGTGGCAAAAAATGCGAGCAAAACAAATTAATGTTGACTAAATCCAAAATAAACTAAAGCAAAACTAAATCTGTTAATGCTCTAGTGATTATAATGATTAAATAATAAATGCAACAATGACCTATCGCATAAGTAAATTAACATTTTAAATATAACCTCGGGGAAAAGTCTATTTTAAATTGTACACCAATATTAAAGGTTTATTTACTGTATTTACACTGTACTAATTTCATAAAAATGCACTTGGTGGGCATATCTTCTTCACTGTCATCTTTTGAAGATATTTTAGAAGGTGTTTGTATATATATATTCATTATTAATTATCATTATTTTACAAGTGTCAGTAATTTTTGAAAGATCTAATAAATGTGATGGATGACATCTTAAAATTTTACCTTCTCATCTGCTGGAAAATACAACCCGTGATATATTTGGCACTGATGACTCTCCAGCACTTCCTAAAAACAAATAAAGAGAGAGCTTCAATTACTATCACAGTGAAGGATGGATTCCCTCAAAGAAAGCCATCATTTCAGGCCTCAGCATTAGATTACGTTTGACTGTGATCAATGGGCGGAAGTCAATGACTTTGTCATAGCTGGATGTGATAGGCCTGGGGACATTTATTACCGGTTCCTCCCAATTTTTCACTTCAAAGGAATCACCTCAACTTTTCTATCAAGTCATATCTCATAGAAACTTAGATAGTTCTACACCTCCAGCCCTTTCAAAAACTCCCAGCTTTATTGGGCAGCTTTTTTTTATTGCTCTCAGGAATGAGATGTCAGAACATGAAATGGTGAAGCGTGCAACAGCACAATAGGTGCATTAGGAGCAAAAGTGAAGATTTTCAATTGCAAAAAATAATAATAATAATAAAAATGGAAAGAAAGTACAGAGCAGCTTTATAATATCCTCTTGAAGACCAACAAATCTATTTTTGGGGATCTGGGAGTGCTTCTTTTGTTAGACGTTTAACTTCAACAGACAATCCTGCGCCTCCACCAGTGGGCAGATTGTTCTGCCCCACTTCTCTAACATTTTCTGAGGACAAACAGAATGGAAGGTGTTGGAGGGCACTTCTGTAGCATGAAATGTTCAACCTTTTTTACTCTGATGGAGACATGAAGCCTCTTAGGCCTGCCAAAGTGGCAGATTCATGTTGCCGACACTATACCAACAGCTCCTGAAGCACTTTTCACTTTGAAGGACGATGAATCATATGATTCATTCGTTGCCACAAGAAAATTATGTAATTCAACTTCCACACTTTAAGGTCGGCCTGTTTTAATGCACAGATTTTGCATATAAAACCACACATATCTGTTCTCAAATCAGCTGTGGGCTTCAACTGATCACAGTTTCATCTCTTAAAGTGTTGATCCAAAACCTCAAGTCTAGGCACTCAAGGTTATATAGACGTGTATAATAGACATGGTGGCCTGGCCAATCATGTTATACTTCTATTCCCCTTGGGCTCTCTAAGCGCCAGGTTACTGCGATGGGGTCCAACTGGTAACACGATTTCAGTCAGCAAATGTTTCTAAATCCAATTCTCTGTGTCGAGGCCCTTCAGGGACCGGCTGATGAAAAACACATCAACATCAAGTCTCTGAAATATGTTTGTCGACACAGGCCCCACAGAGAGGCTTTCAGCCCATTTGTTCACACCGCAACACTTTACATTTGTCCGCGAGGCAATAAAGGAGGAGCTTGTCATTGACATAACAGTCTATCACACTGCACTCATTAAGGATACCAAACCTTGCATGTTCCAATATGACATGCAGAGATAAACACTTCCTGTGCCGTTTTTGTCAGTCCTTAGGGGCATCTACAGCAGCATACAATTCATGCGTGCATTTATGTAGAAACCGTCGAACTCAGTTTAGCTCATTTTCTCGATGTGCTTTCACCTTCCGCTGTCAACCTTCAACCATTTTTTCACTCATCTCACCCAGTGTCACATTAACCTCAAGAAACCAGCAAAAATAATGGAGTCGGAGGAATGATGGTGACACAGTGTTATTACAGCTGTCTCTCAATTACTAATAAGGCTCACGGAGCAAGGGGTGAGCTTATTAGACAGTCCTGCCACTCATTTAGGATGCATAGTATATCATCAGCAGCCGCTTAGTCAGGTGACAATAAAAAGCTTTGTCTGATTGGTCGGTTCACGGTCCAGTGGCTGCAGGCGACAGTGTGGCACAAATGGAATCTATTATGTTTTTTTTTTTTTCCAGACAGAGGCGGAGCAGAGCAGTGTGAAGACGACTGTGACTGACAGAGTTTCTAACAAGCAATTAACCGCAGTGACCCGCTGCTGGCTAAACTGTGCTTTTGACTTTGTGTCACACCCATTACATACTCAAAGATCCACTGTAATAGATCACACCGCCTAGGGAGTCATTTAGGCGCTTAGTTTTAGTCGCTTGAATTACATACAAGTAGACAGAAATCAGTGCAGGATTTTACATCACATCAGACATCCAGGGCTTTCTGAGAATGTCTTCATTTGAGTAATTTTCCAGTGTATTAGTAAGATTTGAGCATTTGAAGTAATAGAAGTTAAAACTCACAAGCACAATATGACAATATTTATTTTTATTTTGCATTTTGTTGCATTTTAACTTTAAGTTTTCTCATAACTGTTAAAAACTTGTGCTTTAAAACAATTTAACAGGCCTTACATATTGTAAAAAAATCATTTTTTTACTCTGTTTATTTTGTTTTTCTTCAGAAAAAAACGCTGTAAAATAAGGGCTGTAAATTACAGACACTTACCGGAAAATAATGGACATTAAATTACAGAAATTTCCTTGAATGAAAATTTTCTGGTAAATTTCTGTAATTTACATTCTGTTATTTTACTGTACATGTCTGTAATTTAACAACCTTTATTTGACTCTAGCTGCCAGAAAAAAACGTAAAATAAGTTGTTGTTTTTTTTTGTACAGTGCAGTCAGTCCATTGTACTGACCTTATTCTTTAATGTAAGATCGGAAGCATTGGAATCTAATTGTCTTGAGACTTCCAGTATCATTTACTTACATAATTTTTTTAGCTACTTAAAAAAAAACAGCCCGTTATGTTGCTTGACCCTGCAGACTGGTATTTCTAATTATTTTATGTTTTATTTTTATGTCGTATTAATGTTAAAAAAAAAACCACTTTTTTGAATAGCTGGTATAGCTTGACCATTTACTCATAGGCAAATGAATCAGAAGTCTTAAAAAATCACCAGAAAGAGCTTACTTTCACATTGCAGAATAAGGTGAATATTAAAATGCTCTCCCCCATTGATAATTAATTTAAATAAATGCTGTAATTAATTAAACAAATGTGATTTTTTTTCATTCATTCATTTTCTTTTAGATTTGTCCCTTTATTTATCAGGGCTCGCCACAGCGGAATGCACTGCCACAAACATGCAACTCTACACAGAAATGCCAACTGACCCAACCGGGACTCGAACCAGCGAATTTCTTGCTGTGAGGTGACAATGCTAACCACTGAGCCACCAAGTTGCCCCTAAATGTGGTTTTATCAGATCTAAAGTAAGCAGAATACAGAATAACTCCTGGTCAAATGTTGCCTAATCAAACATCACTAATAGATTTAACTTGTCGGTGCTAGTAAATAACCATGGTAAAAGCAGCATAATCATGGCATAAACAATTTGAATTAAAATAATTTCAATTGAACATTAAAGGTTAAAATTATATCTAAATATAAAAATATAAATAATTGCAAAACCAAATTAATGCAACTACAATAATTTAACAACAAATAACATTACTCATAACAGCAGCAAATTAGATGCTATTATAAAATAATATAATTTTTATCTTAATATAGATTAAGATAAGGCTGTAACAGGGCGAAGCAGTGGTGCAGGTAGTGCTGTCGCCTCACAGCAAGGAATTCGCTGGGTCACTGGTTCAGAAATCAGAATACAGAAAACATCCATATAGCGTTTTTGTGTGTAGTTTGCATGTTCTCCCAGCATTCGCGAGGGTTTCCTTTGGGTGCTCCGGTTTCCCCCACAGTCCAAAGACATGCAGTACAGGTGAATTGGGTAGGCTAAAGAGCAAGGAAGGGTATCCGCTGCTAAAAACATGTGTTGGATAAGTTGGCTGTTCATTCCGCTGTGGTGACCCCAGATTAATAAAGGGACTAAGCCGAAAAAAAAAGTGAATGAATGAATGAATGCAAACTCTTTAATTGTTTAGGAAAATACATTTAAATACAATCTGAGAATTCATAGCAATGCAAGTGAATCTCTCAAAGTTCTTCAACCTTATGAGATCAGAAACCCTTCATGAACTCAACGTTGAATCCTGTAAACAATTCATTATGTATCAGGAAGTAAATCTGTACTTAGTCAGAGAAACATCCTTGATCAAATAGATATTATATTATTATTTAAATTTTATGATGAAACTAAATTACAAATTTGATTTGCTTTTTAGATATTAGAAAATGTCTCTCGTGTGCAAGAGGCCCATGCAACCCTGAGAGGATTTTCTTGTTCACTCTGTAAAACAAGGTTGCAGTTGGCTTACACACATTCGAGCCCATGTTCAAATTTGTTGCTGGATCGACTCAGTCAGTTACAGAATCAGACCAAGTAAATGGTGTATTATCAAAAAAATGCTATATGGTTATTTCGTAAACATGCAAGTTTGACCAACTATTTTTTTTTAAATACATGTGCTAAGGACTGTGGTCAATATCAATAGTGCATTAGGTCAATGAACAGTAGAAGTAATGGCTAATTCTTTAGATAATCTGATCGTTTACAAAAAAATGTATATATATGTATGTGTATATATATATATATATATATATATATATATATATATATATATATATATATATAAATATATAAAATAAAATGCACCCATTCCAGATATGTGAGTCCCATCTCACACTTATACACAACAATTATGGTATAAATGCAGCACTGCAACATAAAAAAGTGATCAACTTACATTGTCACTCACCAATTTTATAATGTTTTCATCAGCTGTAAATACGGCAATCTTTTCTCCTATAAGGGCTTATTATGTGGTCTCTGTCGCCATCTTGTGGATGAACAACATCAAAGGTCTATGCTCTGCTCAATGACAGGCTGATGGATGCCAATGTGCTGTATCTCATAAATAACTATTTAAAATAGGCACTATCCTTATAAATGAACTGAATGCAATCTAAACAACTACATTCTCGACTAAAAAGCCTCAAAATTACATTATGTTGTCCAACAGCAGCAATATTTGGCAAACTGTAGTGAGTTTTTAGATCTGCTTTCACTTTATGTGGGCGGAGTAATAAGGGTGAGAAGGCTGAGCGAGTTCTGCAGAATATCACATGGTTGTCAGCCAATCAGATTCGAGAACCAAAAAGAACTGTTGTATGAACATACATAAATGCATGCATGCTGTACACACACACACACACACACACACACACACACACACTACATGATGCTTAGTGACATTGACAACTACTGGCCTGCCTTTCATAATTCAGTGTTTTTTGTTTGTCCTTTCTGCAGATCCATATGAATGTGTATCTGTTGATCGATTTTTTCAATACATTTGACTTTGAAAAGTAGTTATTTTACAGTTCTTTAGGTTCTTCGTTACTATGAAAGTCCATCATATACATGTGTTTTAAAGCCATTTCGATTTAAATGGAGCCACAGTTTTACACAGAGCACACAAAATACACACAGCACACATAAAGTCAGCTGTCATGCTGTCAGCGCGTGTTGTGAATTAAATTACATTTTCGTCTACATTTTGTGCTTAAACTGTCAAGGTTATGTCAAAAACACATACATAAACATCACAGTTGGTTACGTCTGCGAACATAAGAAACTGTGAAAGGAATCAAATTGATATTAGATTTATATTTTAAAATGCCTGCAGTGATATATAGAGCATTGAACCACAATAAGGCTTTGTATATGAATTAGATTGCAAAAGCAAAACAGAAAATCACTCACCGCTCTAGACTGAATAACTTTACTAGATTCATTTTTTTTTCCTTTCTCCAGTTTTACATTACATTGGGCAGCACTCCTTGTTGGTTTATATTGAGACACCATTCCGGATTTAGGAGAAAAATTACCAAAAAAAAAATTATAATAATAAAAATAAAGCTGTGTTCACTCACTCACCTTCCACTTATTCCCTTCTGTATCAGGGGTCACCACAGTGGAATGAACCACTGCTATCTTAATCATTTAAAACCTTTTAGATGTAAAGGCTAACTCATATAAATTTGTACGTTCTCATTTATAAAATTTAGTCAATTCTCTCATCCCACAATGGGCTATATGCACAGCTAATGTTTTTCAGCCAATAACGAACTTCCGGTAAAAGCTTTATGTGACTATTTTCAAAGTCATAAGATTCCTTCAACCGTAACGATGTTGTGATGTAATTCAAATATAATCAGTTAAGTAGACTTAAGCATCCATTTGGTTGTTAAAGCGAAAAAAAGGGAATAAAAATCGGTGTTAAATTAATTTCCATATTTTAAAGACAGGTCCCTAATAAATAAAGGGACTAAGCTGAAAAGAAAATGAATGAATTTTAAAGATGTGCTGCGGAAACATATAATTTAATGCAGTGCTTCTGGTTTGGTCTGAGACCGTATCTCAACCAGGCAGTAATCATCGTTGTTTTTTTAAGAAATCAGATCTTAAATGCGGCAATGTTGTATGGAACGACAATTCGCCGGAAGCCCTGGGGCTGGCTAACTGAAAAAAAGTCTGTGTTCATCATTAGGAGTGTCAAAATTAATTGTTTCTTCGGTGCACCGTGATGCAGACGCGGACAGTTCGGTATTAGTTCAGTAATAATCATAAACGGTTATTATGTACTGACGTCATTGATCTCATTTGCGCTATGTCGCTGTAGCTTACTATGGCGAAGGAGGCGAGCGCAAGTATTTACAACGCAGAAACTGCACAATTTCTCTGCGTGTGTGTTTGCTGGACAGTCTTTCACTGACACTTACAGCAGATGCTCCTATTTTACTACGTTTGAGAGAATGAAAGTAAACTCCATTTCTCTATCTCTCACTGTGGCCCATTTGACCTGCTGGCATGGCTTTCTAGGCTGTTATAGTGATACTTCTGGATATAGACACAAGCGCGTCACTGCAGAGCTTTCGCCACTGTGTCTATCATGGATCAGCTGTGATTGCTGCTGCCGTTTATCAGTGTCACTCATCTGTGAAGAGCGCCAGTGTGTAAGAGACAATCGCAGCCCTTTCTGTTGAGCGTGTGACCAATTAAAGGGGTGTAAGAACTTGGTAGACGAGGCTTAGAAAGCAAGCGGGATATTTGTATTTGTTTATTTGCTATAAATGCTTGTGTTGTTTAAAGGTACAGTTTATATCTCTGACTGTTTGTATTAAAGGACAAAATTGGATTACAAATAGTATAGACATATATTTATTCATTTTAATACAAGAACTGTTGTGCTGTGAAGAAAATATAAAACTGTGTATGGAAGGCAATGTCAATGCACCGTGATGCACCGAAATATCTAATTGAACCGAATCGATGGCATGATAATCGTAACCAAACCGAACCGTGAGACCAGAGGACGTTCACAGCTCTAGTGTGCATATACCCCATCATGGATGGGAAAGACAACTCCTCCTTTTAAAAAATCTTACATTTTTGTGTTACAGAACATGCACTAACCTGACCAAATCTAAAAGTTATATTTCACAAACTGTGTAACAAACGGTGTAAATATGATTATGTAATTCATTAAACAGTGTTCTGGAGGCAATTAAGAAAAAGATTAAAGGGGTTAATAATATTAATCTTAAAAATGATTACAAAAGTAAAGAACAGTTTTTATTCCAGCCAAACTTCCCTTTTACACAAACTGTGTAAACATAATTATGTAATTCATTAAACATTGTTCTGCAGCCAATCAAAAAAAAAAAAAAAAAATATTAAAAAGGGGCTAATAATATTAATCCACAAAACAAAACACAAAATAATACACAATAATACACAAAATAAAGAACAGCCTGTATTCCAGCCCAATTGAAACAAATAAAAATGAAAAAAAAAAAATAAAAAATAAAATAAAATATATATATATATATATATATATATATATATATATATATATATATATATATATATATATATATATATAAAAAGCTTTTCTTCTAAAATTAGCATTTTTTTCTCAATTGTGAACACAGCAAATTCATCAGAGTTAAATTCTCGGTGTTGAAGCATTTCAGAGTAAAGTGTTGACGTTAAAGAGTTAGATTTTGATAAATGAATATAATAAGAGTTAAAATTGATTTTATTGAATGCGAAATCAAGGAGTTATCTTTTCAACACTTGGTGGTGTTATTTCCAACATCCGGGAATTCATGCAGCCCCAGTCACTGAAGAATTTTCCAGACGCCATTTTCCATCTGAGGTTTAGAACAGCAACTGGTGAGTCAAACTACCTAAATGTTGGTATTTTACTGACTTTCTTTAAGGAAATACAGTTGTAAACATATTGTTAAGTTAATAACTTTAGAATGGAGTGACAATTTTAAACTTCGGTTCATTCATGGTCGTTTGTGTATCTAGCTTAACTGCATTACTATTGACTTCTTTTCAAGAATGTTTTTATATATGCTCACGCATACATAGTGCATAAAAACATCAAATGTACATGTTCAACACATTTCTGTCACGCTTAATGCTATTTTGTGCGTTGTTACCCATCTGTAAAATAAAATCGACACTTCTCCTTTAATTCGAAGCAAACTAGCGAGGGAATCCCCGGAGCCGCCTAGCCAACTCTGCCCGGATGCTAACGGCAACACAGGATGGTTTCCATAAGCTCAGGAAAGTTTCTAAAACATATCTGGTGAGTAAATGAACATGCATACTTGTAAAAGGCTTCCTGACTGAAACATATGATTGTTTGTTATTCGTGTACGTTAATTTGGTTATTTTAAACACCGCGGCCCTTTTAAACTGGTTCATTCGTGGCCGTCCATATAACGTTAGTCCATAGACTCGTGTGATAACGTAACAGTTACGCTTGAATTATATTAAGTGTTGACAACCATTAAAGTCGGAATGTTAACATTATTGTCTTTAAATGACCGCGTTTGCACTTTATCAGACATTTGACGTTACAGAAGTCTCCCGGAAGTTGCGGGACTAACGTTAACGTTATCCCGCAAATGCACAGAGACTCCCAGATGCCCAAGTAGATGCCCGCAAATGAATGATAATCTCCTGGAAATCGCGCGTCTCCCGCCCGGTCATTAAACACTTTGCACACCCCTCTCCACCGCATCCCTCCCAGCTCTTCAGGTACGTCGCGCGCAAGTCACCCCCACCGCTCTTTAGGTACGTCGCGCGCAACTCATCCCGTTGCTCTTCAGGTACCCATCTCTCCCGCTACCTCCCGCAAATCAACTCTGTATCCCCCGAAAATGACTTTTCCCAACTCGGGATGTCTGACGTTAGTAAGTTAGGCTATTTCTGTAGTCAGGAACATCTTAGTCAAGCTTTTTCTCCCACATGATATTGTGCTTAAAACTATAGGCTAAACTTAGCATGTACTGTACACAACATTTCCGTTTTATTAAAGACAATTTAGTGCGTTGTAAACAGCCACCTGTCTGTAAAATTAATCAACTGATTCATATTTGAGCAGCCTAATGATGATAAAGGTTTGATTTGTAGATTTATTATCAATAATCAACATCTGAATCAAAAGATATCTGAAAAAGTGTGAGGCATACTTTGTGATGTTTATCTCTCTTTTATCTGAAGGTTATGCATATGTGTTAGATACTAATGTGTTGTTGTTTTTTAACAGCCACAGTTCTCTATACAATAACACAAGAGCCTGTGACGGTGGCTGATTAGAGACGGATGGTGTATTTCCAGAGTTGGTGAAATGACCAAGCACACCTTCTTGGTCATATGTGGTGATAATAATGAAGGTATGTTTGATAAAGTTCTGTATTTGTTTCACAATAAGCTAAGAGGGTATTAGAGCATTAAAGAATAATGAACGACATGAAGGTGATAAGTTTTGTATTGTGGGTGAACTGTTACTTAAATAATGTTTTGCTCTGCTTTGCACTTTTCCTCTTCTGCTTATCCTAATATTTTAGATTATATTTAGACCTGAAACATCTGCTAGACTCCAGGAAAGGTGGTGTCAATACTGGACCTGAAAGGGCCTAACAAGTTGAATCTGGTAAAGAAACACGCACGCACACACACACACACACACACACACACACACACACACACACGCACACACACATGCACGCACACGCTTACAGAAAACTGTAAGTTTATGAATATTTTTTACACTGTGGCCAATATTTTGGGGAAGTCAGCATCACTAAATGATATAAAAGATTTTAAGCTCCTCTAAATTTTGCTCCAAGTGTTGTGTTAAATTCAGGATTCTGGACAGACAGCTGCCTGTTTTTCCAGTTCTAGCCATAGTGGTTAACCTAATTGTTTTTGGAGATCCAACAGTGATACATGTGTTTTTTTCTACTTTTCCAAATCCTGTCACCTCAACCAGCTGGGAGAGTCAAGTTGTGGATCATCATGAAGATTTTCAAAAGGTGAGTTTAGATTTCTTGAATGTTTTATTTACTTTAAATGTTCTTTTAAATATATCATAGAATTTGATTGCAATTTGTTTTCAAACATTTTTCTTAGTCATGCTGGAGTCTTGAAGAGTTCTTAGATGAGCATCACCCTATATCCGTGCATCAGGAACCACTAGACGAGCGATCAGCAGCTGCTACATCGTCATGGATATAAAGGTCATCCTGTGGCTGGGAAGCACTTCATTCACAGGACATGCTTGATGAGATTTCCTAGCTCCAGTTTGTTTTCACACAAGTTTACAGCATTTGTACACAGCAAAATATGGGGACCCAAAACAACTCTATGGGTGTTAATTTCAACACTTTGAAAGTGTCTCATGGGGTCCACTCAAAACAGAGTTAAATCAACACTTTCAAAAGGGTTGGCACATTGACACCGAAGTAAGGGTTAATTTTAACTCTGGGCAGAGTTAAAAAATGTAACTATATTTAACACCGCCTGGTGTATTATATTGTTATTTTATTCAACTCTCTTGAGTGTAAATATGGTAAAAAGGTCAAATAGACTGTAAATTACAAAAGAAAACACATTTTATTTGAAAACATTCACCACTTCAACAATTCATTCAGTTTTTAAAATGCAACAATGTCAAATATGCTTTAAATGTTTTATTAGTACAGACAGTATCAACAAAATATGTATAACCAGTGCTCAAAAAGGCTGTTTCAGTCCTTTGGTCCAAACTTGATGTGTTATCAGAGCAATTTGAAAGTTCAATATAGCGTCACTCATAGTTTTCTTCTGAACGCATAGTTTTCTTCTGAAATTACATTTTAAACAACTTGGCGTGCAAATCTTTCACTTCTGGTGTTTCCTTGGTCCTCCATATCAAACACAGCAGTTTAAATGAAGGTATAAATGCTGTAAACCTGTGTGAAAACAAACTGGAGCTAGGAAATCTCATCAAGCATGTCCTGTGAATGAAGTGCTTCCCAGCCACAGGATGACCTTTTTATCCATGACGATGTAGTAGCTGCTGTTCGCTCGTCTGGTGGTTCCTGAAGCACGGATATAGGGTGATGCTCATCTAAGAACTCTTTAAGACTCCAGCATGACTAAGAAAAATGTTTGAAAACAAATTGCAATCAAATTCTATGATATATTTAAAAGAACATTTAAAGTAAATAAAACATTCAAGAAATCTAAACTCACCTTTTGAAAATCTTCATGATGATCCACAACTTGACTCTCCCAGCTGGTTGAGGTGACAGGATATGGAAAAGTAGAAAAAACACATACATCACTGTTGGATCTCCAAAAACAATTAGGTTAACCACTATGGCTAGAACTGGAAAAACAGGCAGCTGTCGGTCCAGAATCCTGAATTTAACACAACACTTGGAGCAAAATTTAGAGGAGCTTAAAATCTTTTATATCATTTAGTGATGCTGACTTCCCCAAAATATTGGCCACAGTGTAAAAAATATTCATAAACTTCATAAACAACACTTTTCTGTAAGCGTGTGCGTGCGTGCGTGTGTGTGCATGCGTGTTTCTTTACCAGATTCAACTTGTTAGGCCCTTTCAGGTCCAGTATTGAGGCCACCTTTCCTGGAGTCTAGCAGATGTTTCAGGTCCAAATATAATCTAAAATATTAGGATAAGCAGAAGAGGAAAAGTGCAAAGTAAAGAGCAAAACATTATTTAAGTAACAGTTCACCCACAATACAAAACTTATCACCTTCATGTCATTCATTATTCTTTAATGCTCTAACACCCTCTCAGCTTATTGTGAAACAAATACAGAACTTTATCAAACATACCTTCATTATTATCACCACATATGACCAAGAAGGTGTGCTTGGTCATTTCACCAACTCTGGAAATACACCATCCGTCTCTAATCAGCCACTGTCACAGGGTCTTGTGTTATTGTATAGAGAACTGTGGCTGTTAAAATAACAAGAAAAAAATTAGTATCTAACACATATGCATAACCTTCAGATAAAAGGAGAGATGAACATCACAAAGTATGCCTCACACATTTTCAGATATCTTTTGATTCAGATGTTGATTATTGATAATAAATCTACAAATCAAACCTGTATCATCATTAGGCTGCTCAAATATGAATCAGTTGATTAATTTTACAGACAGGTGGCTGTTTACAACGCACTAAATTGTCTTTAATAAAAAGGAAATGTTGTGTACAGTACATGCTAAGTTTAGCCTATAATTTTAAGCACAATATCATGCGGGAGAAAAAGCTTGACTATGATGTTCCTGACTACAGAAATAGCCTAACTTACTAACGTCAGACATCCCGAGTTGGGAAAAGTAATTTTCGGGGGATACAGAGTTGATTTGCGGGAGGTAGCGGGAGAAATGAGTACCTAAAGAGCAATGGGATGAGTTGCGCGCGACGTACCTAAAGAGCGGTGGGGGTGACGCGCGCGACGTACCTGAAGAGCTGGGAGGGATGCGGTGGAGAGGGGTGTGCAAAGTGTTTAATGACCGGGCGGGAGACGCGCGATTTCCGGGAGATTATCATTCATTTGCGGGCATCTACTTGGGCATCTGGGAGTCTCTGTGCATTTGCGGGATAACGTTAACGTTAGTCCCACAACTTCCGGGAGACTTCTGTAACCTTAAAAGTCTGAGAAAGTGCAAACGCGGTCATTTAAAGACATTACTGTTAACATTCCGACTTTAATGGTTGTCAATGCTTAATATAATTCAAGCGTACGTTATCACGCGAGTCTATGAACTACGGTATATGGACGGCCACGAATGAGCCAGTTTAAAAGGGCCGAGGTGTTTAAAACAACCAAATTAACGTACACGAATAACAAACAATCATATGTTTTAGTCAGGAAGCCTTTTACAAGTAAGCATATGTTCATTTACTCACCAGATATGTTTTAGAAACTCTCCAGAGCTTATGGAAACCGTCCTGTGTTGCCGTTAGCATCCGGGCAGAGTAGGATAACGTTAGGCTGCTCTGGTGATTCCCTCGCTAGCTTCGAATTAAAGGAGAAGTGTCGATTTTATTTTACAGATGGGTAACAATGCACAAAATGGCATTAAGCGTGACAGAAATGTGTTGAACATGTACATTTGATGTTTTTATGCACTATGTATGCGTGAGCATATATAAAAACATTCTTGAAAAGAAGTGAATAGTAATGCAGTTAAGCTAGATACACAAACGACCATGAATGAACCGCAGAAAATTAAAATTGTCACTCCATTCTAAAGTTATTAACTTAACAATATGTTTACAACTGTATTTCCTTAGAGAAAGTCAGTAAAATACCAACATTTAGGTAGTTTGACTCACCAGTTGCTGTTCTAAACCTCAGATGGAGAATGGCGTCTGGAAAATTCTTCAGTGACTGGGGCTGCATGAATTCCCGGATGTTGGAAATAACACCACCAAGTGTAGAAAAGATAACTCCTTGATTTCGCACTGAATAAAATAAATTCTAACTCTTATTATATTCATTTATCAAAATCTAACTCTTTAACATCAACACTTTACTCTGAAATGCTTCAACACCGAGAATTTAACTCAAATGAATTTGCTGTGTACCTTCATTTAAACTGCTGTGTTTGATATGGAGGACCAAGGAAACACCAGAAGTGAAAGATTTGCAAGCCAAGTTGTTTAAAATGTCATTTCAGAAGAAAACTATGCGTTCAGAAGAAAACTATGAGTGACGCTATATTGAACTTTCAAATGGCTCTGATGAAACATCAAGTTTGGACCAAAGGACTGAAACAGCCTTTTTGAGCACTGGTCATACATATTTTGTTGATACTGTTTGTACTAATAAAACATTTAAAGCATATTTGATATTGTTGCATTTTAAAAACTTGATGAATTGTTGAAGTGGTGAATGTTTTCAAATAAAATGTTTTTTATTTTGTAATTTACAGTCTATTTGACCTTTTTACCATATTTACACTCAAGAGAGTTGAATGAAATAACAATATATTACACCAGGCGGTGTTAAATATAGTTACAAATTTTAACTCTGCCCAGAGTTAAAATTAACCCTTACTTTGGTGTCAATGTGCCAACCCTTTTGAAAGTGTTGATTTAACTCTTTTTTGAGTGGACCCCATGAGACACTTTCAAAGGGTTGAAATTAACACCCATAGAGTTGTTTTGGGTCCCCATATTTTGCTGTGAAGGTTGTAAAACTTTTTTTGCAATATTTTGTCTTTAAATATATTTGGTGATTAAAATAATATTTTAAATTTGTTTAACAATTCTGTTTTGTTTAAATGCACCAAATACATTGTCTATATTCACTGAGAAATGGATACAAATATTTATTTTCAAAAAAGGGTGTACTCAATTATGCTGAGCATTGTATATAGGCATTTTCTTTAGGAAATATTAGGACATTTAAACACCACTTGAGAAATATTTGAAAAATAATCTAAATTTCACAGGATAATAAAAACAATAATTTTGCCTTCAACTGTACAAAAATAGCAAATGTCTAGAAAGAAAAGGAGAGAGAACAAAATGCACCTTCAAAAGAAACTTTAATCTAGGAGAACAGAGGAGGGTGAGGATGATGCATCTGAAGAAAAAGGAGATGGTGATTAAAATAGTGCACAAAATCTAAGCAAGGACACAAAGCAAGATTGACAACAAGAGAAAAGACACAAACTGAGAGAAAAAGAGGGAGGAGAGCCAAAGCAGCCAGAAGCAGATCAAGTTTGACAGCTAAGGTGAGTGTAAAAGACACGGATGAAAAAAGGGCATCACGCACATGCTGTAGCAGAGACCCAAAAACATGACATACAAATGGGATCAAGTCAGTTAGAGGCAAGTGTAGCTCTAATCTGCAAGTTCACGCATGGATGTGTATTTATTAAAAAGCTCATTGCTTTTAGACTAATTTTACCTGTTCCTTTATCAAGATCCAGCAGTTTTAGACATGATGTTGGAAATTAATCACCGATCAAGCACAAAAAAACTGAAAATTTCTGAAGAGATCAGTTATTTAATCAATGAAAATGCTAGGTTGCTTTAAAGAATGAACATATTTAATTTAGGCAAATATTTTCTCATATAAACTTTGATTGGAAAACCAAGTTTACAGCATTCAGATTTGCTCATCGAAGCTTAAGCACACTTCCTTAATGTGCAAGAGCAAATTATTATGTGAAATTATTTTTGCACATTACACCACCACATTTTAACTTCTGCAAGAACCAATGAATGCAAATTACCTAAATAATAAATGAATGGTCTTCATACTTAGACATCAGCACCGACATATGAGTAATACTTAATATAAAATGTTTTTTCTCTTCTTTCTCAAACAAATTGGTATTCTGAACACAGTAACCACTGCATCCCTGTTTTTTATTCGTGATGACAGGAACACACTAAATTATTCAGTTTTTTTTTTTAAATTCAAAGACAAACATATTCAGAAAAATGTTGATGAATTCCTATGTTTGCATCATATTTATTTAGAAAGAAAGCATTTCAATAGATTCTCCATGACATTATGCAATCTGAGGAGGTTTGAGTTATCTCAGTCAAAGCAAAAATGGGAGCTCACAATAAGACAAACTGATTTATATGCATTATACGAGTAAGGAGTGTGAAGAAATTGTATAGGAATATGACCATGGGGAGGCAAACATTTGGTATCAACAAAAGCAAGATACAAATAAAACATAAGGCCTAATAAATTCACAACTGCAATCATATATGGTCTAAGTTTTTCAAGCAACTTCTTGTATTTTTTTCTGAAGCATAATGTGTGTATATTAGGACAAATTGTTAGCATAAGCAGGATTTAATCAGCAGGATCAGCCAATCACATGGCAGCAACTCAATGCATTTAGACATGTAGACATGGTCAAGATGATCTGCTGCAGTTCTGGAAGAAGGGTAATTCAACTGATTTTAAATGTGGCATGGTTGTTGGTGCCAGACAGGCTGGTCTGAGTATTTTAGGGTGCTTTCACAATTGGTTCAATTGCCTGGAATGTACTCAAGTTCGATTGTCCCCATTTGTTTTCATGCACAACCATCAGGATTTACAGAGAATGGTCAGAGAATGGAAAATATCCAGTGAGTGGCAGTTCTGTGGGCACAAATGTCTTTTTGATGCCAGCGGTCAGAGGAGAATTGCCAGACTGGTTCCAGCTGATATAAAGGCAACAGTAACTCAAATAACCACTCGAGACAACTAAGGTTTGCAGAAGAGCATCTCTGAATGTACAACACGGCAAACCTTGAGGCGGATGGGCTACAGCAGTAGAAGACCAACCCGGGTGCCACTTCTTTCAGCTAAGAACAGGAAACTGAGGCTACAATTTGCACAGGCTCACCAAAAATGGACAGTAGTAGAATGGAAAAACATTGCCTAATCTGATGAGTCTTGATTACTGTTGCGACATTCGGATAGTAGGGTAAGAATTTGGCATCAAAATCATAAAAACATGGATCCATCCTGCCAGCATGGCTGCTGGTGGTGTAATGGTCTGGGGAATATTTTCTTGGCACACTTTGGTCCCATTAGTACCAATTGAGCATTGTGTCAACGCCACAGCCTACCTGAGTATTGTTGCTGACCATGTCCATCCCTTCATGACCACAGTGTACCCATCTTCTGATGGCTACTTCCAGCAGGATAAGGCACCATGTCATAAAGCGTAATTCATCTCAGACAGGTTTCTTGAACATGACAATGAGTTAACCGTAGTCAAATTGCCTCCACAGTCACCAGATCTCAATCCAATAGAGTACCCTCAGCATGTGGTGGAACAGGAGATTCACATAATGCATGTGGAGCCGACAAATCTGGATGTTTAGCCGACAAATCTGCAGTAACTCTATGATGCTATCATTCATTCATTCATTTTCTTTTCAACTTGGTCCCTTTATTAATCTGGGGTCACCACAGCGGAATGAACCGTCAAATTATCCAGCACATTTTTACACAGCGGATGCCCTTCCAGCCACAACCCATATCTGGGAAACATCAACACACACACTCATACACACATACACTATGGACAATTTAGCCGCAAGGAGAACATTTAAACTCCACACAGAAACGCCAACTGAGCCAGCCGAGGCTTAAATCAGCGATCTTCTTGCTGCGAGGGGACAGCACTACCTTCTTCGCCACTGCGTCAGCCTGATGCTATATTGTCAATACCAAAATCTCTAGGCAATATTACCAGTACCTTGTTGAATCTATGCCATGAAGGATTAAGGTAGTTCTGAAGCCAAAAGGGAGCTCAGATCCTTTTTTCTAAATCCAACAAAAAAAAAATTTCAGTGAATTGCCATTCTTTCCTCACTCAATTCAGTATTTGCATGTGCACGTGTCTTGATAAATATAACCTTTTTTAGTTAAAAATATAATTATTATTTGAAATATAACAACAAACATTATTACTTTAGTTGAGTTTATTTGCAGTATTTAAGGCAAGCACATTATAAATTTCCAAAACATGAACAAAATTGATTATTTTACTTTATTAATTGAAAGATTATTTAATTACAGTAAATGTTTATTCTGTAACTCATTACACACAAAACTGTTTCAGCCCCTGACTCGTGTAAAAGTACACTTTGAGCAGAACTTGTTTTCAAATGTATGCAATGTTTCAAACAAAGGGACAAAATCTCTTCAATTTCATGAATATATCATCATTTCGTTCGAAAAGATGAATGAAACTCTTACAGGTTTGATGTGGAACGAGTGTGAGTAAATGAACACATTTTGAGGCAAAGGTTTTAATATCATTCTCTCAGCCAGCAGAGTGAATGTTCCTGTCCTGAAGCTTAACCCCATTCATTTATATAACTGATTCGACCTTTTGGTTTCTGCTAATCTACTCTGGATCTGTCTGGACTCTTTTCCAAAAGGCATCTATCAATCTTCATTCGCACCTACTTAGTCTAAGCCTCTCTTGTTTATCTTTAATTTACCCATTAGCAGGAGAACAAGAGCACTGTGAAACAGGTGGGCAAGGTTGGTGTGGTGCAACGGGACTGATGCTAATTACAGCAGCTGGCACAAGCACTTCTGTTGACTTCCACCCATGCACTACACTTTCTGTCAAGGTTAGGCACATGTGGAGAATATGAAGAACTGTGATATAATTAGATTGTAGAAATTGCTAAGACAGGATGTATTATGGTAAAAATATTTAATGTTCTTGTGGAAAAAAAAAAGTATAGCAGTTTAGCCAACGCAATCTTGCGGATATTTGTAACTTTTGTTTTACTGGCTGATTTGTATTCATTTGTACAATTTCTGGTCCCACTTTATATTAGCTGGTCTTAACTATTATGTACTTGCCCTGAAATTAACCATTAGTTACAATTTGCGTATTGTGTATATACATGTTCATTTATTCATTTTCTTTTCGGCTTAGTGGCTTTATTATTCTGTGGTCGCCACAGCGAAATGAACTACCAACTTATCCTGCATATGTTTTACGCAGCAGATGCCCTTCCAGCTGCAACCCATCACTGGGAAACATTCAAACACACTCATTCACACACATACACTATGGACAATTTAGCCTACCCAATTCACCAATACCACATGTCTTTGGACTTGTGGGTGAAACCGGACCACCTGAAGGAAACCCACGCAAACACAGGGAGAACATGCAAACTCCACACAGAAATGCCAACTGACCCAGCCGAGGCTCAAACCAGCAACCTTCTTGCTGTGAGGCGAATATGCTACCCACTCACCATGCAGCAGATATACATGTTTTTACATTAAATACATGCTTGTAAATACATTTATAATTACATTGTTGATCCTTCCCTTACACCTTAACCCACCCTTAAACCTACCCACCAAACCTGTCCCAAACCCTATCTGTATCCCACTTCAAGAGCACCAGAAGTGTTCTGCAATACATTATGAACACATCAAGTGCATTGCATGTATATTTGGATGTAAGTACAGATTAGTTTTTCTAATATTTATATAAGAAACTGACCAAGCCGAGGCTCGAACCAGTGACCTTCTTGCTGTGAGGCGACAAGGCTACCCACTGCGCCTCCTTGTCGCACCTGGAAGTTTATTATACATGCATTTAAATTATTATTATCTGAAAATGCTTTTCAAAAATATAGTAAACTACAAGTGCACATTGAACACTCGAATGCTTCATTTATACATCAGAACTGCTTCTTCACTGTATAGTGCTGTGTGTTGTGTTTTACACAGGGCCAACAAACAGCATGTGGAGGTGTGTGTGGGAGAATTTAATTTGATTCATGAGTAGCTTTAATGGGAAAAACAGAGAAGCGTGAGAGCATCTATAATGTACCAACTGAGAGTGTTCTCTATGAGTTTTGCCCAGCTGCCAAGTGTACTCACTGATGCTGCACATTCATCTCCAGTAAACATGCTACCTTTTCAAACTGCAAATGTTGAGCGATAAAATTCATGTAAAGGGAAACTTTCATCATTTACTCACCCTCGTGTCAATTTAAACTTGAATGACTTGCATGGTTTCTTCTGTGAGAACAACTGTGATGCCTGTAAGGATATCTGAAATATGGCAATATATGAACATAATGAAATACCTATGTATACGTGATTTTTCAGGTTTTTTATTTTTAACAAATTTGCAACAATTCAAAAAATATTTTTTCACTTTGTCATTATAGGGTATTGTGTGCAGAGTTTTGAGGAAATAAATGAATTTAATCCATTTTGGAATAAGGCTGTAACATAAAAAATATGGAAAAAATGAAGCGCTATGAATACTTTCCAGATGCACTGTGTATAGTATTGATTCTAATTGTTTAGTTAATATTTGTGAACATATATGTACATATTGTTGATTCTAATAGTTTATAAGTTGATATATGTAAGCATTTATGTACTTATTATTGATTCTAATTGTTTAATAGTTAATATGTGTAAACATAAAAGTACACGTTTTATTCTAATAGTTTAATTGTTAGTATATTTGAGCATATATGTACTTGTTTGTAATTATATATGTTAAAAGGACAGCTTACCCAAAAATTATACTAATAATTTACTGACCCTGTTTCAATCCTTTATGAGTTGTTTGCTTCTGCTAACCACAAAAGAAGATATTTGGAAATTTGTACTGATTTGCAAATGCTATATCTGTTTTTCCTAACATGGAAGTGAATGATAACAGGTTTTCAGCTTTCTTCAATATATCTTCTTTTGTGTTCAACAGAAGAAAGAATCTCAAAGATTTGGGACCACTTGACCACTAAATAGTACACTTTCATTTTTGGGTGAACTATCCCTTCCACATTTGTATGTCGCTTTGCACAAAAGCATCTGCTAAATGTAAACCTAAATGTGTCTTGAAATTTCTCCTTGAGTTTTCTATGATGTCAAAAAACATATAAGTCAGATCATCAAGGTTTGGACATTTTTGTCATTTTCATTTGAGAGCGAACTCTTTAAAATTAACAGGAAAAAAAAACATGAGGGAAAACAACAGGAACGAGAGAGAAGCTCTCAATTATCATAATTGTCAGGCAATCTAGCAAGTGCTCCCCTGTGTTTATGTTTAGCGTGTGTCTTGATAAAATGCATAAACAGTTGTTAATTTGCAAATTTTCTGCTCCTGTCTGTCTTTAAATAGCTTCAAAAATTATTTTAAAAATGTTCGCACGAAGACCATGACTGATTAGTTGGTAAAATTACTTGCTTTAATATTTAATAGAGTTTTTAATATGCACAATGTTAATTACATTTACCTCTTTTGTTGTTGTTTTGCTTGTGTCTGGCGTGAAGGTAAAAAAAACTATATTAAAGCAGTTTAATATTGCTCCCCAAAGCTGATTCTTTTGAATAATCATGCTTGGCAATAATGATATGTTTTGCAATTCAAAAATCTCCCATATTCCTGCTGTCAGACTGGCTGTGAAAATAGAGGAGGGTTTTCGGGCTTTAATGCTCTATCTTTGATTAAATAACAGCTCGTCTTATATAACAACACAAACGAGAACTCCAGAACATCAACCAGAACCCGTGTTTTGTTGTTTAGTGTTTTTTTTAGTTTGCCACTGCTGATGTAAGGCGAAGACAAGCGAGAATTAGAACAACTTATGATGAATTTGTCATTCTTAAAAAAGGTAGGATTTTTTTTTTTCTAGAAAGAAATGAAACACAAAAGAAGCAGGGAACAGGAATACATCAAGAGTGACAATGGGAAAAAAAGACCAGACCAGATCAGAGAGATAAAAAGACAGTTGAGGACACCTCTGCATTTGCATACTGCTTTTTACATTTAGCAGATCTCATTAACCTGTGCTGAAACTGGCAGAAATTCATACGCCATCTGACACATGCAGAAGCCGTTCCCATACGCTTTTCATCATCTTCTCAGCCCCTTTGTTTTCAGGTCTTACACATCTACATTGCAATAGAGAGAAAGAGACGGTGAAATGTATCTTGTGAGATGACTAAACTCTGCTGGAAGACAGGCCATAATTACACAGTTTTGCCTCTGTTTGTGGGGGCACACATGGAGGGAACATGCCGTACTTATCAGGCAATGAGCGTAGTAGGAAAGTATGCTAAAAATTATATGCATAAATAATGTGATGTTACACTTTCAGAAATAAAGGTACAAAAGCTGTCACTGAGGTGGTACCTTTTAAAAGGTACACTTTTGAACCTTAACGGTGCATATTGGTACTTCAAAGCCTATGCAATGGCATCATTGTGAGGTTTTATGAAAACATAACCTTTTTAGTTTTGATAGTTTTATTAAATTTAATTATCTTTAATTGGCTTTTAATTGTTTAAACAATTTTGCACCAGTGCTGTTTTCTAATAAGCAGAGGAAAGTAACAAATCACAAATACTCAAACTACTGTACTTGAGTAGCTTTTCTCAGGAATTGTAATTTACTAAGTAGTTTCCCTTGAGTACTTTTTAGTACAGTATTTTTCCTTTTACCTGCAGTCACTACTTTACTTTATTCTTGACTATGGGGATTAGAAAAATCAGTCCTGTGATTCATCTTCAATCAAATCTCACATAGAAGGTAAATTGCATCATAATAAACTACCTCAAGACATGGGGCATTTATTCATTTTTACAGTTTGGAACCATTAAAAGTGTCCAAAAACATGTCAAAAAATCTTTACAGCTATTGACCCAGATACTGTTCACTCTTGAGAAGTTGACAGATGCTTTGACCGAAATGGCCTTAAACACCCAGCAGGCACAAGATGTCAACATGATGTTAGATCGACTTTGTACCCCAACGTCGTGGGGATGTTGCATATTGTTTGGAAATGAATCGGGTTAATGTCAGAATCCAACGTCAGGTCGACGTCAATTTTGGTCACCCGACATCACAACCTGAATCTAAACTAAATTTACCTCTTAAGATGTTGTGTGCCTGCTGGGCAATAACTAAGTTAAATTGCACTTCAGAATGTTACGTTTACACACATCCACAAATTACATGTAAATGCATCAGCTTATAACAGCGCAACACTCACTACTCTTGAGTACTTTTGAAAGAGCGACTTTTTACTCATATGTTGAGTAATATTTAAAACAGATAATCTCACACTACTTGCACTACATTTTTAAGCAAGTAATGGTACTTTTAGTACCATAGAGTGGTGCGGACTAGCAGCGGGAACACATCAAATCTGTTCCACCTGATGGAACATACTGAGAGTCAGAATCAATGACAGAAGATGAGGCATCATAAAAGTTTAAACCAACCTGTCCCCTCACTATACACCTTCCAGACACTGACACCAAACACAGATGGCTATGAGGCGCCGAGTAGGATTTAAGTCAAACTTTGCTCATCAACACATGCATATATGTGGATTTTGGTATTATTTTGATTGTTAAATATTCAGCATATACAAAAAAATCTGATAAAAATTTCTGTCCATCATGTTGGTCGAGCTAACCCCCATAAACTATGTCTAATATATATATATATATATATATATATATATATATATATATATATATATATATATATATATATATATATATATATATATATTACAACAAAAATGCTGTATTTACATTTACAGCACCATTTGTCTTGCTCTATATGTATTTACAGAATTGTATGTCTTTATTGTAAAATATACAGTCATTTTTACAATGCAACTTTAAAATACAGTAACATACTGCACAAATGTCCTACAGTATAATTCATTTTATATTACAGTCAAATGCAGTGTAATTAAATATATAATATAACAATATAAATATATATATATATATATATATATATATATATATATATATATATATATATATATATATATATATATATATATATATATATATATATATAAAACAGTGTAAGTAAACATTTAACAGTATTTATTGTTTCCTTCTAAGCATTTTTTCACTGTAGCATTTTTATTGTAGCCTTTATATATATATAATGCAATTCGGCTACCACAAAAGCAGATTGACCCCTTAAAAAGTTTCAAACCCTTGAAGACCTTTTCCTACCAACTTTTCCTGTCATGACATCTTAGCATAAAGCTTAAGCCCTGTGGTTGTTGACGAGCAGAAAAACACAGCGAGAGAAAAAGAATAGCGAAAAGAAGGCAAATAAGAAGTGGATCAAACAATACCAGTGCATGTCAGCTCAAATTGGCAGTGGCGAGTGACTTCAGGGATTCAGGATTCTCTTCAGGTCATGAAGCATTTCATCAGGCGTGTGGAGAAGAACATGAGCTCTGCCGCCACACACACGTTTACAAGCTTTTCACGGGCCCTAGATTTGCCCCTCCAGCCTCTTGACACACACTGGCATATGTGAAAAACATCTTCACATGTGCACGTGCAAGACTGATCTGTGCGTGGCCTCTGCATATTGATGCTGTTGGGTTTGACTGAATGAAGGGGCAACTAACTGAGTTCTGGTCCCATCTGGTGGCCTTCTAGTCATAGGCCAAGTTTGGATATGGGCTAAATATCATTAAATAATAAAAATAATATATTGTTAAGTACAGCCCTATTGTGATATGTAATTCTTGTTCAAATATTTACCAAGTGATGTTTAACAGAGTAACTTCACAATTTTTTCCTATTATATTTTCTTCTGAAAAAAAGTCTTAGCTTAAATTAAAGGTTTAATTACATAAATTAGTATCTTATTATATATATATATATATATAAACACACACACACACACACACACACACACACACACACACACACACACACACACACACACACACACACACACACACACATATCTATACATATACATCTACATATCTATACATATACATCTACATATCTATATCTACATATCTATAATTAATAAGATACTAATTTATGTAAATAAACCTTTAATTTAAGCTGAATGCTTTTATTTTGCAAATTAGTTAAATATGCTGTACTGTCATCAATGTCATTGGTATTAAAAATGTGTTATTAAAACTAATATGCATAACAATGTGTTGAAAAAATATGATCCCTTCGTTAAACATCAACTGGGAAATAAAAATTTCCAATTCGGGCTAATCATCTTGTCTATATATATATATATATATATATATTACAGGTGAACCTACACTGGTCTCATGTCTCATGGTTTGATTCGGTTGTGATTATCATGCCATCAATATAGTTCAATTCGATATCTCGGTGCATCGACGATACTTTCCATACACAACTTTGTATTTCACTTCACAGCACAAGAATTCTTATATTAAAATGTATAAATAGATTATATTTATATATTATTTGCAATATAATTTTGTCCTTTAATACAAACAGTCAGAACTGTATCTTTAAAATCTCAAGTACAGGCACAGAACAACATGAGCATTTATAGCAAATAAAGAAATATAAATATCCCGCTCGCTTTATGAGCCCTGTCCACCGAGTTCTTACACCCCTTTAATTGGTCACGTGCTCAACAGAAAAAGCTGCGACTGGTGCGGAGGAGAAAACTCGCTCTGCAGATGCGCTCGTGTCTGTTTCCAAAAGTATCGCTGTAACAGCTGTGAGGAGAGGAAAGGTCACGTCAGCAGGTCAAAGAGCCACAGAGAGAGAGAGAGAGAGAGAGAGAGAGAGAGAGAAATATGAAGTTTACTTTCATTTTCTCAATCACAGTGAAATAGGGGCTTCTGCTGTAACTTACGTAACTTCAGTGTCAGTGAAAAGACAGTCCAGCAAACACACACGCAGTGAATTGTGCAGAGTTTCTGCGTCTTTAAGTAGTTGGAGTGTTTTAATTACTCTCGCCTCCCTCACTATAGTAAGCTACCGCCACACAGCGCATGTGAGAAAAATGACATAAGTACGTAATAACCTGTTATGATGTATTACTGAACCGATACCAAATTGTCTGTGTGTACCAAAGAAACAATTAATTTTGACACCCCTAATATATATATATATATATATATATATATATATATATATATATATATATATATATATATATATATATATATATATATATATATATATATATATATATATATATCTGGGCTGGGTAATTAATCAAAAAGTAATTGAAATCGACATTCAAAACCTATAATAGATCAAGTTTTTCCAGGTCATTTTTTTTTCAGAACCCGCTCTGTTGAGCCGGATTAATACTTCTTCAGCCACTTTTTTTACATTGAAATATTGGTTCACACAAGATGCAAGAAATGCACCATTTAAAATATTATTTATAGGATATAAAGGAGTTATTTTATTTAGAACAGACACTACTTATTTTGTACAATTAATATGAAAAACACTGAAAATTATTTATTTTTTCAGGTTATTTATTTGAACTTTTTATTAGAAAAGTTTGTTTTAGGCAATGTGTGTTTTAATTTCAGTTATTCAATGTTGATGTTCAATAAATAATCATGGATAATAGATAGTTTGTGTTTCCTTCATTTTTTTTTTAAATCAAGTAATGCACCCTTTATTCAAAAATCTTTCACTTGTAATATGTGAGCATAGTTACTGTACAAAACCTGTCAGTAAATTATGAGGGCAAATAAATTAAATATATAAATAAAATAATTGATTAATCAGTATGTATCTGAATAACGACTACCCAGAAAAATTAAGCACTGTTGATTTTAGCAGACTATTTTATCCAAACAATATGCGGGTGTTTTCATGAAGATAAGGACTCAATTTCAAAATGATGTTCTTCATAATTTAATTTACAATATGAAAAGTGACAGCTGATAGATAGAAGAGATAATTCCTTCGGGGGGAAATGCTGGCACACACACACACACACACACACACCTATCAAAACGCATATGCTACAAAGTGATGTATATATTAGGACATTTTTAAATAATAATGTCATCTTTAAGGAGACTAAGGCATCTTAACAGTATAATCTGACACCGATACACTGATTCTGAAACTGATAATCTGATTTCTCTTATGACAAAGGCTACAATCAAGTTTCATTTTAGCTGTCAAGAAAGCAGAGAACTGAAACATCTTAATATTGTTGACAAGTTTAAAGGCTTCTAAGTATGGCTTTTATATATACGTGCAACATTATGTACAATGGGAATATTTATAATAATAATAATAAATATATGTTTGAATATATGTTTGTGGATGTGTGTTTTCAGCTGCTGTACAATATGCCTAAATTATAGTATGTTAAAGTTCAATGGTAGTGCCATTAACGTAGTGAATATCTTTCCTATGAAAAATAAATAAATATAAAAAAATTTCACAATTTCATGTGAAGAATAACACTGCATTTATTCTGAGTGTGATTAATTGTAGACGGCAGAGGGGGGCACCCAAGGTAGCAATATATAATGGCCAGCAGGTCCTGATGATATAAAGTTCGTCCACATGGGGGCGTCACACAGGTCAGTGTCACAGTGGCCTCAAAGCCATAGTCACCATTATCCGTGTCAAACGATTCAACTGGGTGTCTGGGATTACTTTGGTTGACTGTAAGAAGAGTTTAAGCAGTACTTCAATATATTAATTTTATATTAATAAATATGCTGTATGGTATTACATAGAGATGACTATTCACCAGGTTTGAACAATGAAAAAGACTTGGGAAATGCTACTGTAATATAAGGCATTGGATTGGTGTAACATTGGACACCAGAGGTTTATTGCTGCCCATTATACCGTTAATTTTCCAGGTTGAGTACTTGTTAAGTGTCCTACATTTGATTGCAGTGTGTTTTAGTAGATTTTCAAAAGCATTGCTCGAGGGAGGACAAAGACACTTGATTGTGAAGTGGGACTAAATGTTATTTAATTCAATAAATAATATGCACATTTGCTGGGAGTAAAGTGGCTTTTACAATAATAAATGACCAATAAAATGCTTTTAAATATTGCACAAATAAATGTGTTTGTTTGTTTGTAATAATAATTATTATTCATGATTTAATTACAAGATAGTTTTGTTGAGCTTCTATTTTAACAGCTGTAACAATATGAAACCTGCAGCAGCAATATTATTTACAATGTAACAGAGACAAGTTTAGGTTAATGAATGATTCTTACAGGTGATTTAGATTTTCTACTTGTTAGTTATAGCAGTAAATTTCTATAACATAGTACACATTTAAATATAGAAATAGTATAGTGAAATAGTGTATAGAGCTTCTATGTTGTTTTGTTTTTGTTTTTTTGGACTGATTTAATAATGACATTCGTTCAATCATTCATTAATTTTCCTTAGGGCTTATTTCATCAGGTTGCCACAGCATAACTTATCCAAAATATGTTTTAATGCAGCAAATGCCCTTCGAGCTGCAACCCAGTACTGGGAAACATCCATCCAAACTTGTTTACACACTTGTTTACATAAAATTCAGTTTATTCAATTCACCTGTGCTGCATTGTTTTTGGGCTGTGGGGAAAACGGGAGCACCAGGAGGAAACCCATGCTACTGAGCCACCATGTCACCCTTAATTATGACATGAAACGATGAACTGCACAGCATAATTATTCTGATTTTTAAACTTTATATACAGGTCTTTTAAAAGTCTAGAGAACATTTTCAGAATAGTGCCACTTTAATGTTTTATTTATACTACATCTAAAAAGCTTTTTAAAATTACAAAATGTTTATTTCTTTTCCTAAGAAATCCACTCATGAAGGCTGCATTTCCAATTTTAGTTAAATAACAAGTATATTTAAAATTTTTTTGTCAATTTTGTCAAATTTTTATATTTTTCAGAGTCATTACTTAAATCTTTCTGAATTCATCCGCGTTTGTTGATTTGATGATTTACTTAATCTTATTACTTTAAGTAATACACATTTTCAACTGTTTTCAACTGTAACGCTTTTTTGATGTTGTTTTTTTATTTTATTTTGATGGTCCCTGTTGCACATTTTGTTAACTAAAATTTGCATTGCAACTACTTGTCAATTAATTTCATATTCGAGTATTAGTAGACTGTCTGCTTTATATCTGCTGATACTGCTCCTTTAACAGACATTTAACTGACTAAAAGTGTCAAAAGTATGTCAACTTACACAAACTCTAACCCCATCCTAACAGTCTACTTATAATCTAATGAGAATTAGTTGGCATGCAGATGCAATTTAAATTAAATTCAACGAAATGCGTTATAGGTCCCATTAAAATAAAGTCATACCCAAAAATAAATTACAGTTGAAGTCAGAATTATTAGAGCTCCCGTATATTTTCCCTAATTTCTAAGATTTGCAACACATTTCTAAACATAATACTTTGTTCTGTAGACGATCAGAAAAAAAAAATTGCTTAAGGGGGATAATAATATTGAAAAAGAAAAAAAGAAAAAACATTATAGGAAATACTGTGAAAACTTCCTTGCTCTGTTAATCATCATTTGGCAAATATTTAAAAAGGAAAACAAACTATTTGCCTTTAACTATATAGAATTTTATTTTGTTTTCAAAATTTTGACCATTGTATTCTAACTTTGAAAATTTTGAACTATGAAACAATTACAAGATAAATAGCCTATATCTTTCAAAACAAATGTAAGAAAAGAAAAAAAAGTTTGTCTTGTGTTATTAAAGGTAACACCCCAGAGTAACAAGAGCAGCTAGGAGGAGTTTGCATTGCATCATCATTAACCGCGTGACGTTGTCAATAACTCTCAACGAGGAAAGTTAAATATTGAGAACGAAGTGGGTAAAGTGAGCTGAAACACAGTACCTATGAGATCAGTCATTGCTGCATTCCGACAGTAGCTACAAAATCCACTGGCAAGCCAGGTGAGAGTCGCCTTCTAGGAAACATCCAGACTCACAAGCACAGCTGAATGGCTTATAATTTCAAAAGTCTCGCCTGCACTTTCCACTGAGGCTTTTCTTTGCTTGCGCACTGGAGTGTATTAAGTTTGCATAGGATGAGCGTCGTGGGTTCGTGAGAACAGCTCATAAATGTCCACTAAAGCGGATAGGGGCGCACAGGTAGATGCGACCCACCTAGAGTGCCTGAAAGCGGAGTGGGTTGCAGACTGCGCCGGACGGGAGGTCATGGGCACGGATGAAGCTCCCGCGGCGCGCAGGCTCAGCCGCAGCCCGAAGTGCGCTCGCTGCAGGAACCACGGCGTCGTGTCGCGCCTGAAGGGCCACAAGCGCCTGTGTCGCTGGCGGGACTGTCAGTGCGCCAACTGCCTGCTGGTCGTGGAGAGGCAGCGAGTGATGGCAGCTCAAGTCGCCCTACGGAGACAGCAGGCCACAGAGGTTGGTGCATTAAGCAGAGCAGGGCAGTAGTGCTCCGGTTGAACTAAAATATCATTTGCACAAACTAAAATAAAATAGTAACTCCGACTCCGAATTGGTTTTGAGTATACTTGGCGGGCGCAGGCATGAACAAACATTTCAGCATCGCTTTTTAAAAATTACACAGACCATTATTAGGCAATTATGTACAGTATATAGGCTGTTCGATTTGTAGGCTATATTAAATTAAATACGAAACATGTTTGTATTGATGTCGCAGTCCTTACATAGTTATTTTTATGCGAAAAGTGAGAATATACAATCGCAGTACATAATAAAGAAATTGCAAAAAAAAGAAAACTACAACAGCAAAAAACATAAACAAACAAAAGGGGCATATTTCTAGCCCTTATTATTATATGGTGTTTTTTAATAAGGTTGAAATTATAGTAACAGGAAAAATTAAAAACAGTGATTGTAGTCAATACGTAGAAAATAGTTATTTAAACTTACATGTTTACTCTAGTAAAAAGAAAAATAGGGTTACATTTTAAAGGAAATTTCAGTTTCTGCAACAACAAAAAACAAAAACTTGTCTGATGTACACTTTATAACGTGATAACCTGCTGTACTATTTGATTTGACCTGGTAAAATTAATTTAGTTTAAATTAGTCTATAAAGGTTGCTGAATTTAAATATTACTAACTGAATTAAACCAGTTAATTTACATGTTACCATTCTTAGCCATTTTTTTGTTTTGTTCATAAAGTAGCCTACACACTTCAAAGAACACTATCGTGTTAAATATATGCATGTTAAAATAGTCTATAGTAGGAGCACAGTGGATTTGTTACAATTTAAAAAAAAATTATTAGGGCAGAATTTAATTTTTGCAAATTGAACTGTAACAACAATCTATTTTTATATACAAAATTATATTAAATGCTGCCATGCTCGTGTATATGCACACACAGAAAACCTGTCACTGGCACAATACCATTTGAAAAGATACACCTTTATACCATACAGGTGGACATTAGTACCCTAAGGGTACACTTTCTTTACCTATAGGGTATACTATAGGGTACACATTTGTACTTTTTGTGCTTTTAATTGTGATTTTGTCTACAAATTATACACTTCAAATAATACCACAGTACTGTTTAGTTTCAGTATATATATATATATATATATATATATATATATATATATATATATATATATATATATATATATATATATATATATATATATATATATATATATATATATATATATATATTTACAAAATCAAAAATTATATAACATTTTTTTAAATATAATGTTGTTGTGCCTCATGTTTTTGCCATTTTCTTCCAATGGTAGTAAACATCTATGTTACATAACATAACATAACACAACTGGGAGGAAATAAAATGTTTACCTTTTTAACTACGCACATTTTTAAAAGATGGTACTTTTATGTAAAACACTGTTAAATTCTATTACATTCAAGTAAAGATTTGTGGTATTTTGTCAATAGATTTGAATACCACAATATTACACTGCTATACCTTGAATTATGTTAAGTTTGATCATGTTGAACTTTATTTATCCTTCGATCATCCCAAATGCTCTAGTTATTTTCAAATCATATTTTAGTCATAATTAATATTCGCTTCTTCTGACTGTAATAAAAGACATTATCGTGTTTTTGTTTTAAGCCTTTGCTAGACAGATATTTGGTACATAACATGGCCTTAATTTCAACATCATCAGAAGTGTTTTCTAGCATTATTCATGTCATCCATCCCATGAATTAATGCTGAGTTGCTTTTGTTCTCATCAACAGGGTAAGAAAGGTCAGAAAAACAGCGCTGTTCTCAGACGCACAGCTTACCAGCGCTACATGAGGGCACCGAGTCTCTTGGCAAAGAGTATTCTAGAGGGTAAGCCTTAATTAATGCACATCTCATTAACACAATTGCTCCCCGAAAGGCGACATCAGGAGAAACTGGATTAGTTCACCCGTTATACCACAGAACCCTCTGTCGAAAATAAATCTGTTTATGTTTGTGTAAGGTAATTAAAATTATGCAAATGAATAGAGGAATTACAAAAAAGAAATTGGCTCATATGACTGCTCTGGACTTTGATTTTCCCTGGTGTGTTTCTCGCTGTGTCAACATTAAGGTCAAACTGATTTTATTGTTATCATAAATTTGAATAGACTTAATGTGCATTTCTTTGTTGCAGTAAAATGTTTAGAGAAGTTATACGTTATGAATTATATGAGTTCCACATGGACTATGAAATGGATTTTTAATTCCTCAGAATTATTTGTATGCCTAATTTCACAGTAATTAAGAAATACATTAAATGGCACTTTATGGGAGTTGTGTTCAAATTTGGATCATAACTGGAGGTTTGTTTTGGATTTGTTTTGATAGTAATCTTGTCAGCTAGGAATATATATTGTAAAAAATTATTATGTCGAAACATTTTTATTTCAAATAAATGTTGTTTTAATTGCAGTTCATTTTCTGCTAATCAAGGTATTCTAAAAATAGACCATGGTATTCTATTATACAGAAATACAGAGCAAATATACAGAAAATTGCAGCACAACAGTTTTATCCCTGGTAGTGCATTAAAAATCTATATTATCTTTTATACTATATTTTCACATTCTAGGTCAGGATGGACCCAAACAGTTGTTATTTCATAAAATAGTAATGATTTTTTTACAACATAAAAGCTAAAAGCATCGATTCAACAACTTATAATTGCTGATTAAATGCCACAATCTAATGTTGTAATCATTTTTAAATATTTTTTTTCTGTATTTTTGCAAACTTCATTGAATTTACAAATTACATATGAGCCATGCCAAAAGAACTATATGATGCAAATACAAAAATTGAGAATTATCAGTGTTAATGCCACCAAATTTCAATTGAATTTTCAAGTTAAATAAAATCCTTTAAATGTATATTTTATGATGGTTCAAAACACTACATTTTCATTTATTAAGAAAAAAATATTTAAGAGGGATGCAGAGTACATTTATCAGAAAAATCCACAAAATTAATAAAAGTGTCTGAAATACCATATGGAAACACATTGCTGACAAATTTAAGTCTGTTCTTCTTCAGCTATCTATTATATTAGATATATACAGTTAAGCCTGAAATTATTCATACTCCTGTAAAATTCTGACGTAAAGGCACTTTTATTCAACAAGCAAAATTTTTTGACTGCATATTAAATAGGAATTTTTTTTAACGATAATAAGACGATCTTCAAGAGGCATTTTTGCCAAAAAAATCTCAGATTTTATTTTACATTTGAACAAAACTTTATGAAGCTTGACTGTATCTTGTCTGAAGCTTGACTATATCTTGGTCCTAAATGACCCAAACATGAAAAATGTAACCTTTTAAAATGGTTGCTATTTTTTTAATTGCTAAAACAAATCCTAAGTAAATTAAGTAATTGAAATCTTGACATGTATCTTCTTTTTTAGATCCAAATGGACCTAAATTTATTATAATGGTAAAAAATATTTTCTTATGCAGCAAATCATGATATTTGGCTGATTTCATAAGTATCATATTATACTGTATACTGGAGTAATGATGCTACAAATTCAACTTTTATCACAGGTATAACTATTTAATGATTTCTAATAATACAACTCTAATCACAAAATGTTGTGACAGAATGGAAAATGCAAATAAAAGAAAGTAGTGATTTCTAAATTTACTTTGACTTGTTTTTTATTGTAGACAAACAATTTGTAATGTGTTCATCATTTATATATATATATATATATATATATATATATATATATATATATATATATATATATATATATATATATATATATATATTTCCAAAATAAACACATATTGCAATTTGGTTATTGCAAAACATTAAAAACAGAACTTTAAAGTTAGAAACATTGCCATTCCTTTTCACAACACTCAAAATATGTTTAGGACCTGAAGAAATTAATTAATGAAGTGTTTCAGGTGTAATTTTGTCCCATTCGTCCTGCTAACAAGTCTTAAGGTGGGCAACAGCATGGGCTCTTTGTTGTCACATTTCGCAATTTAAAATGCACCACACAATCTCTATTGGAGACAGTTCGGGGCTGCAGGCAGGCCAATAAAGTACCTGTATTCTCCTCCTCCACAGCCAGGATTTTGTAATGTGGTAGAATGTGGTTTTGCATTGTCTTGTTGAAATATGCCTGGGCATCCATGGAAAAAAACAGCATATTGTGCTCCAAAATCTCTGTACTTTTTTAGCATTAATGGTGCCATCACAGAAGTGCAAGTTACCTTTGCCATGGGCACTAACAAAACCCCATACCATGACCGACCCTGGCTTTTTGACTTGTTGCTGGCAAGAGTCTGGATGATCCTTTTCTTCTTTGGAGCACATTGGGTCCATTTCTACCCAAAAAATACCTGAAATACTGAATTTGATCAAAGTACTGTACATGTTTCCACTGTGTGATGGTCCATCCCAGATGCCTCCGAGCCCAGAGAAGTCGATGTTGCTTCTGATCCCTGTTAACATATGGGTTCCTTTTGGCACAGTACAGTTTTCACTGACATTTGACATTTCACTGACAAAATAACTATGTATTTTGGTACTTGACAAAGGTTTGCCAAAATAGACCTGAGCCCATGTGTTGATATCGCTTATAGATGAATGACGATTCTTGATGCAGTGCCGCCTGAGCGATCGGAGATAACGATTGTTCAGCTTAGGCTTGCGCCCTTGATCTTTATGTACTGAAATTCTTAAAGATTCATTGAATCTTTTAATTATGTTATGCACTGTTGAAGGTGAAATATCCAAATGTCTTCATATCTTTCTTTGAGGAACATTGTTTTTAAACATTTCAATAATTTTCTCATGTATTAGTTGGCAAACTGGTGATCCTCAGCCCATCTTTGCTCCTACAGCACTGGACCTTCCTTGGATGCTGAATTTGCACTAAATTATAATTACAATCCCCTGTTAAAATCATGCGTTTCAAATCACTTCATTATTTAACCAATTTACCTGATTACTAGCCCTAAAATGATCCTGTACTAACTTTTTTGGAATATGTTGGACGAGAAAGGATGTACGTTTACAAATGAAAAGTTGAATAGACAAAACATGAAATATTTTGTGTTCATATTGTCTGCAATGAAATACAATTCAAAGTACATTTGTAAATCACTATTTTCTTTTTTTATTTGCGTTTCCTTTTTTTCTGATTTGTGGTTGTATTTTGCAATATTAGACATTTTGCTGTTTGTTTATCAAATAAATGCAACTTTTGATGTTTATAAGATATTAATAACCTTAACCATGATGTTATTAATCTCAGAAATAATCTTCAAAAAACAGCTTGAAATAGTCTCTGTGATTTTTAGAGCTACTCTTTTAACACTCCCCTATCACGCTCTATAGGCTACAAGCCACCAGTACCGGAAGACTGGCCGAAACGACTCCACCAACCCCCCGTGAGTGTTCGGATGAGGAAGAGAAGAGCGTTTGCTGATAAAGAGCTGGAGACGGTGATGCTGGAGAGAGAGCTGAGGCAGAGAGAGATAGAGGAGCTGCCCTCTCTCCTCCTGCAGGCTGTGGTGCCCTCTGCCCCCTCCCCGTATTTCTTCCCGCTGTCAGACCCAATCATGCCCACATTTGTGCCTGTTTCCAAAAACAGCCCACCTTTGACTGACTGTGATCTCCGTCAACACGGGCTCAAATCTAAAACTCTAGACACACTGACAGATGACGTCTCTCTGAGAGTGTGCAAGAATTGGGACATTTTCAGTTCCATTCAGTCCCCATTGCAATGTTACAACAGCACAAGCCCAGGTGTCAACTTGGTTAAAAACACACCGGACAGAAGCTTTTCTGATTTGTATGTCAAACCAAAATTTGCAGTTGCTGACATCATGTCAAAGCAAGACATTCCTCCAATACTGAACATGGCGGATGTGTTGATACATGCAAAATCGCCACACAAACGCTGCAGGTCATTGGGACATGAGGCCTCTGTACGTTTGGACTGTGTGGAGGGTGCTAGTAAAGACCCCGTCAAAAAAGCTGTAACACGGCCATTACCCTTTTCTGTCGAGGCACTGCTCATGAGATAATATTTTTTTTTACTTTATAATGAGGTTTAATTCATTAAAAGTACAAAACTTGACTTTTACATTTCAGTTAAGAACAGTAAAGAAGATTTTTAGCTAAAACTGTGGTCCTTGGTTATTCAGAAAATGCAAGTGAATGGTGCATAGAGTTAAACAAAAACACTCACATACAGAGCATACAACATTAATATAAATGGCTCCTTTTGGTCTGGTTGATTTAGACTGTTATAAATACACTCAGGACCATTTGCTAGCTGTGGATGAAAGGTAATAGAGCTGATAACAATGTTCGTCTTCTTGCATATACTGACATTTTGAACTTAATTCATCAGCATGAGCATTGGGCCTTACTTTTGGTTTGCCTGTATATATTGTCTGACTCTGAAAGCACACACAGTTCTTGCATTTGCTCTTGCATTTTATGAAAGACCAAGTATTCAACTAATGAAATCTATTTGTTTTACTCAAGAGAAAACGTCTTTTACGTATTGGATGTCAAGATGTTTAATGAACATAACACTAGCCATTTAACATCATTTTGTATTTATCATAACTGCATTCTAAAAACAAACTTAAAGTTTTACATTAAGTTAATGTTATGCTATTGTAAACAAACATTAATAATGAACAACACTATATTACAAATGTAACATTAACCTACATTAATAAATGTTGTTAAAAAGATATATAAAGAAGTCTTTGAGGATATTTGTAAACGGATGATAATAAATAAAACATTTTGTGACATTTTCAATTTAAAATTCACCAGAGCAGTGTTGGGGAGCAACTAACTGAAATATGTGTAGATTATGTGTCATCTAAGCAGCTGACATTTCTATTTCTACTACTAATAAAAATAAATGTTTTTTTTTTCTAAAAACAAGCTGCATTTCTCAATGATTTGCCAAAAATGTGACACCACAGATTGTGTTAGATTTATTCTTAATATAGTCAAACAAAGTATCTAATATTTCTGAAAATTTCTTATGAGATATATGTACAACATGGACTTCATGTAAATAAACCTGTTTAACAATTACCCAATACATTCACCATTCTTTCTTTGTGCAAAATGCCTTTGCCAATTTTTTTGACTGATATATATATATATATATATATATATATATATATATATATATATATATATATATATATATATATATATATATATATATATATATATATATATATATATATATATATATATAGGATGATAGGTGTGTTTTGTGCCAGCTTATACTTTAAGCTTTAAGGTGAAAACTATCCAAAGATTTAAGTTATTTGGGTGTTATAAATATTTTGAACCACTTAATAATTAATATCATCAAAAAGTTATATCTGAAACATGTATGATTTCATTGCCACCTCAAATAGCTCAGAATTTGTTTTGGGGGTAAAACATCTGAGAAATTCATGGTACATTTCACAGTTAAACTTTAAAAGTTTAAACTTTAAAAATATTATTTTATTGCTAATACTAATCTTTATTTAAAGCCGATGATCAATTTAGAAAAGACATATTTTAACTTTTATTCATTCATAATCAAAGTTGTTTAACTTTTGCAAAGTACTTTATTTTACACTTCTGTTTTGCATGTACATACTATGTATATACTAGCTAACCCTTGAACCTCTTTTAAAAAATGTATCTTAAATACTGTAAGTACAATAAGTACATATACTGTTAAATAAAGTGCATCCCTTTTTATATAATGCTGCTCAATTCAACGTAAAAATGCTGGGTTTTACACAATCAATTTGTGTTGGGACTACATGAAGGAATTTACAAATTTAAGTAAATTAAAAATAAAACCATTGAAAATTTAGTAAACAATACATGTGTAGTTTCAGCTCATTTTAAATAACTAGGTTGAGCAAACAGCAAAAACGTCACACAATATACTGTTAAAGACCAGCATATTTGCTATACTTGACAATTTTTTTTTTCTGTTAGAACAACATTGGGATTTTCTTACATACAAACGTTCACGACTAACTCTGCTTTTTCTATTACATTATTCATATTTTAAAATTCACACATTGAAGTCTGATGTAAACTCATAGGTAGCCGAGGATGAAATGAAAGAGTGTTGAAAAAGATTAGTTTCTCTCTTTCTTCCTTTAATGTGAATTAATGATGTCGCTCATACAGTGGTTGGATTGAAGTGATGGCTGCTACATCTGTGTATTTAAGCTACAGGCTGCTTTGAGCTGTGCTTTGAACTGCTTCTGTGGTGTTCATAAAATATTTTTTAATTTTAAAGAAAACTTACGATGAAAAGGGCTCTCACACACGAACCAACTCCAAGTGTAAAACTAAATAAGTGAGCAGAAAGATGTGCATGAGAGTTCAGAAGAAAAGCGGTTCTAATATAAAGAACAACCTATGCAGTGTTTTTTTCTCTTTTCTTTGTACATCTTAATCAGGACATCCCTAAAAGTTTTGTTCCAGTAAGTGAATGTGTTGGTTCAGAGACATTGTGCAATATTTTTTGGAGCGTATTACAATCATGTAGACTGAATTATAGTTTACCCATGCAGACAATGTATGTGTATCCTCGTTTGTCTATCATTTCTTTATTTTACATTTCAGATCTGAGATAGGAAAGCTTGATAGTTTTGACAACTCTGGACCGCGTGGCGTCAACATGTGTGATGGCATCATGCCCTCCTCTGTGTCTGTCTCTATATCTCTGCACATCTACCAGCGTAGATAGGGGCTTCACATTAGGAGCCTTCCTGAGGAACAGTAGACTGAGCGGGGATCTCTGTGCTCTTGTGGTGCACTTTTTTTTTTTTTTAAAGTACAGAATAAAAATGTTTATATTATAATTATATCATAAACCTTACTCTAGTCTTCCTATTCTGGGAAATTGAGGTGTATACTTCACCTGAAAGCTGAATAAGTTGTAAGCTTTCCATTGACATTTTAGTTTTTTAGGTTATGACAGTATTCTGCTGAGATATGATTTATTTAATATATATCTGTACCTCAGGTATATATATATACCTGTGTCTCTGTACACCAGTTGCACATCTCGCTCCGCCTTTTGGTACCCAAAAGTGGTACAGTACTGTTTCCTTTTTGGTACCTTTTGACAGTGGAAACAACCATAAAACCGTAACCGAACCATATTGTACCGTACCATTCAGACCATAAGCCATCTGGTGAAATTGTATATATATCGCAAAATAAAAAAATATCACAATGCCACATTTTTCCAATATCGTGCAGCATCTGCTATATTGTGAATTTTTGCCTATTGTCAAAAACATATCTGTGCAACACAATACCGATTGATTACGAATATTGTGAATATCTATTTTTAAGAGTAACGTATGCAGTTTCCTCTTGTTAGGGATAAACTTGTCAACAACAAAATTAAAACTTGTTTTATAACAACAAATTAAAGGGCTTTACGCACTCAACATTACATTCTCAGAAATATGCAAGCTGTCACTGGGGTGGTACCTTTTCAAAAGGTACACATTTGTACTTGAAGGCTCCATATTGGTACTTCAAAAGTATATATTAGTACAGTACCTACAAATTTTAAGAGGAAACTTCTGTACTTTTAGATACTAATATGTAACCTTGTGGTATTAATATGGAGGTGCAAATTTTAGGTACAAGTTTGTATCTTTTGAAAAGGTAAAACCCATAACAGCTTGCGTACCTTTATATCAGGGGTGTACAGAAAAAAAACAGGTTAAGAACACATCCTTTGCACATCAATTCACCAACTCCGCCCCTAAGGGCAGTAGTAAGAAATCGATTAGAGATATGTTTTCAGCAAGGACTTAAAATATTCCAGTGAGTTACAGGATTATGATATGAGGAGGGAGGCTGTTCCAGAGTGTTGGAGCTCTTGGGTGAACAGCAGTGCTATACACACATACAGTACCGTATACTTCAGATAAACTTTTGGACATGGCGCTAAAAGAGGCAAATGCAAATTTCACGCTACTAATGCTAAAGCAGACTCCACAGTTTACTAGTGGGCAAAATTGTTATTCTAAGACAGCACCCCTAGACCCCTTTCATTGTAGGTTTATTTATTCTCACAGTCTGCTCTAGCATGAAGTCACCCTAAGCTGTTTGTGTAATCGAGATATCAGCATATTCTTGCTCCTGACATGATATCAACAACATTTAGAATCAAGGTCCAAGCCTTTGAACCTAGTGCCAGCTTCCAACTCCAGCAGAATTTGCCAGATTGTGATCCTGCGCTTGGCATGCATAACCCTGAAAAACCCCTGCGTGCCCTGTTGCTCTTGGGTTACACGGCTCCCCTCTTCTGTCAAACAGGAGGTGTCTCTTTCAGTGTGGGTGGGCTGGCCCTCTGCCGCTCACCTGCTGTGTCCAATAAAAAACTCTCTTGAGTCATGTGTCTTTAGCCCTGGGATAAACACACAGTTTCCACAAGGCAACAAAACTTCTACAGTCTTGATTTCTAAGTAAGTATTTGTTGTGGGGAACCATGAAGGAGCCAGTGCCAAAAAGCTTCCAAGCAGTTTTAATGTATTTAAATCTGTTTAATATACATTCCTTCAGTATGTCGGATAATACAGCGCTTCCAGCAAGAAGGAATGCAAAAAACTACCTAAGCAGTTTCAAAATACTTCACAGTTTGGGATGTGCAATCAATAATGCAGAAAATACTCAATATTTCAAGAAACAACAGTCCCTTTTTTATGCTATTCTGAATATTTAGGTATCAAACAGAGTCTCGTCAATACTTGTTTCAAGTTGATTTGCAGAATAAGGGATCTGCCAGCAATGTGAAACAAACTGATTTATTAACAAGAAAATCTGAGATCTCTTACAGTCAAAATGTTGTCTCTGTAAATTCAAAAACCAATCTCTCTCAGCAAATACATATACTTCCAGACATGCTTTTTTAAAGAAACCAACTGTGGGACTGAAATATTACACACTTAAAACATTACTGTTGGGTGAAAAGGGTCTCTCGCCTTCCATCATAAGATTTTTTCCCCCATATCCCTTAAACTGAAGCACTGACTTTTTGGTGTTCAGATGGAGCCAACGCAGAACCTGTGCTGACTGCAGCAGCTGTGTAGCTATACTGTTACAATCTCTTGGGTCGCCTGGTTCCTAAAATCTACATTTCCAATTCAAAGCACAGACTTTCTTGAATGTTAAACCACTGGAGCCATTACTCTGCATGATTCAATACGCTCTACCCATTAGCCTCCACTCTAACTCTCCAAACTCTTCAGGTTCAAACAATTTTCGTTCATTGAGAAATCAGTAGAAGCATAAATTAGAAATTTTAATTAACATCTGAAAAACTGTGAGAGAAGGATTACAGGGCTAAAATTGTATAAAAGTTTGGTGAGTAGTCAAAGTCTGCTGTTGTTTCTGACTTCTACTTGAACCAATCCAAAAAACGATTTAAAGAAAAATGTTCTAAATAATCATCTTAATTAAAACATTTCTCAAAAGAAAATGTAAAATATTATTAAGCATAGGACACAGGCGTATTTATTTTCACCATTTTACAATAGAGCTTAAACAACATTGTAGTAACACAACATTATAGCAATAATAATGAATGTTGTCATTTATTTATCTTCATATTCATTCCCAAACCATATAGTCAATCAAAATATTAAGTACCTGATGTCCTTGTCAAAACATAGAAGACATTTGAAGTAGGATTAGATAGAAAAAGTGTGAATTTTGAAAATGCCTGACAACATACCTAAATAGGCTGGATTCACTTTAACTAAATTAAAAGGAAGGCCCGGATTTTTCCTTTAAATTAAAAAGCTGTTAGGCTAACACAAAATGAACTGTTAAGCCAAACCATTCTGACCAGTCACAGGTAAGAAAGGCCACATATGGTCTGGACAGATTAGAAGGTAAGCTCTGAAACCACAAGGTCAGCGGTGGTGAGAGTTTACTATTACTGGTACAGGAAGAGGCAAACCATAAGCTAGAGACACTGCTGGTTGCACAATGTTTATCGAAGTGGCAGAGCAATAAAGACTATCCTGTGTGGTGTGATTAAAAAAGTCTTTTGTTGCACAAGTCACGCAAAATGTTAATGTTCTTAATCAAAGAATGTATCACAACATTGGGGCTGTGTAGATGAAGTTCAGTAACAGTGTCAATGATGAGCACTATCTGAAAAGCACCTACAAAGGGCAAACAAGCGTTGGAACTGGACATTGGTGCAGTGGAAAAAGGCAGCAGGTTCAATAAGTATCTTTTTTATAGATCACATTCAAAGCCGTCTATGTGTACATCATTTAACTAGGGAAGTGATGGCGCCAGTTTGCCACACCAAGACAGTGGAGGGAAAGTAATGATCTGGGCAAAGTTCTGCTGGATAATCCTCAGGGTTTACTACTGCACTTTACCAACCCAAGCTCATTTTGGAAACGTAGCCCCGCGGACGTTTCTGGAGACCGCGATTTACGTGGCCGGAGGTACGTAAAGGCCGCGTTTGTTTTTTTTCGAGCGAACGCTGCGGGGCGGTGTGGCGCTGCTCTGCCCCTCCTCTTCGCGGTCGCCGGCCGACGGCTCGCCTCCGAGTGGAGGGCTTTCCCGATGCAATCAGTTTGTCGGCTTAGCTCACAGCGTTGCGTCGGCGGAGCGGAGGCCCTGGAGGAGGAGCCGGAGGTAAGACGGAAAACGGAATCTGAAAAATAAGGGCGAGAAGGTGGCGGGATCCGAAAACGCAGTCGAAGACGAGGGCTTTTGCTTTTTTTTTTTTTTTTCGATCCGGCGGCTTTTCGCGCGAGAACGGCGCGGGCACGAGCGCCGCGCGCTCCCGAGAGGCGCCCAAGATGTGAAAAAGCGCGCACAGCGGCCTCTCGCGGATCCGCGAAAACAAAAAAACGCTCGAATACGTACCTCCCGGGACGTAAATCGCGGTCCGCAGAAACGTCCGCGGGGCTACGTTTCCACAATGAGCCCGGGTTGCACTTTACACTGCAACAGATCAAGTTCACCCCCTCATGACAATGATGTCCATGATGGAAGTGTCCTCTGTATTCAGGACAATACACAATGCTACACTACTCCATATTGTATAGAAAAAAAATTTAAAGACCAATTAACCCCAAATACCAGAAATGTTTAAAAAATATTCTACATTTACAGTACATTTTTATGTGACTATAGTCGATAATAATGAAACATTACAAATTCTTTTTCAGTAAGATAAAGGGAATTATTTTTTTTAAATAAGGAAAAGTTGACTGGGGTCATATAGACCCCAATATCAAATCAATTGTTAATCCACTGATATTTTTTCAATTAAAATCTGACCATTTGCTGCCATGTTTCAAGCAGTGGCAGGGCTATAGGTAAGTGCCAGGGTGGCACTGGCCCACTCAAATGGAAAGCTGGCCCACTCAGACAAAAAATGTCTTTATTATGGAAAATCCAAAATAGAAGGCATGTAATTAATGCATGAAGAATCATGACTGATGTTTAATACTGATGATTAACAGCATCCTTTATCCAAAAATAGAATTGGGATTGGGCCTTAGTTTAAGAGTAGGCACCGAGGTCAATCCTTTTTCAACAGGGTCCAGCCAATCTAAAATTTATGGCCTCGCCCCTTGTTTGAAGTGGCAGCTTATGACAATATTCTTCAACTGCCCCCATTACAACTCGATTCATTTTAATGCATCGTTATTTATACAACACTTTTACAATGTAGATTGTGTCAAAGCAGCTTAACATCTAGTAGATTCTAGGAGTCTAGGAAACTGTGTCAGTAAAGTTTTCAGAGTTGATTATAGTTAGTTTGCAATGAATGAATGATGCGAAAAAAAGAAAGACCCACCCTCAATAGTCTGTTTCAGTTGGAAGTACATTAACATATTGAAATAAGTCACAGCAACTTCTGTTTCATGCAGACTTTAAGGTCTTTATAAAGTCCATGGATCAGGCAAGATTTGGCTCATCAGTGTAAAACTGAGCAAATGAAGACAGAATTGTAATTATGGTTGAACTATTCTGCAAGTGTTCATCAGGCTTTTCAGGGAAAATTATTGCAAATAGTTGCATTGTTTTAAAGTAATTCATTTTTTAATGATGCTGTCTTCTTCCTTTAGACAGAACTGAACTAAACTAAACTTCCAACTGTGAAATCTGGAAAAAAGCAGTTTCAATTTACTACAACTTCATTATGTTCAGCTTCTTTGACAGAATCTACATTGTAAAATGCACTATAGAAATAAAGATGAATTGAATTGAATAGATTGTTTCGAACACTTGTGGTCAGCTGTAGGCTCACAATAGCGAAGTCTTCATTTGCCGGTTAAGCGTTTTAGCAGATAACTCTTATCCCAGTGCTCTCCCTTATGGAAACACATGTGCACGGACACCTTGGGAGTTTAATGCAATAGATTGTATTATACAGACAAGTGTAATCCCAACCCTGAGAAACCATTAACACATTATTTACCTTCTTTATATCTGGTTAGCCGTTAATCATATAACATAAACCATAGAATCCCAGAACCAAGGAAAACCAATCCTCCTCTGCGTATTATGCGGTCACTACACCATAAAAAAACGGCATTCAGAAGTATTGGCACCTACTTATTCATGATTAATTGCACCAGCATCAGACTCCAGTGGAGAAGAGGAAGGGTGATCTTCACATAAACCTTTACTCATGATGCTGGGTATAAATGTGGGCAGCAGAAGGATGTGGGAGGTTGAGAAATGACAGCGGCTTGGCAGAACGAAAGAGTGAGAAAACCGAGAGGCAGTTAAAGGAAAGAAAGGACATGTGGAGAAGGAGACAGAGCTAGAGAAGCAGCAACAGACAGACTGACAAAGCAACAGATGGATAGTAAGACAGCGAGAGAGAGCTGTGTTGAGTTGGCAGAATGAAGGAGCTGAGAGATGGTGTGATAAAGCAGAGAAACCCTGTATTCACCGCAGCTGTACAGAAGGCTCACCTGCCAAGAACAACACCATGTTTAAGGGCTATTTATTCTAACTGGATTACTATTACAGACACCACAATCCATGCTGTGAATTCTGAGAGTAACGGAAACCACAGGGTGGATTAAGGGATGCAATTCATTCTAATAGTTCTGGCTATATGTTACAATCGTATTTAGCAATAGTCACTCTTAATAGTCTGGTGTTTACTGCATATAGTTACGGAATTCACACATTCACATCTTTTTCTCCCATTGTCTATTTATATATTTCTGAGAGAGAAGAGAGAGAGAGAGAGAGAGAGATTGAGACCAACAAATGTTTTCAATGAAACAAAACTTATCTCTACTGATAAAGTCCAGTTAAGTCCAATTTTCATGCAGTAATGTTGATGCAGTTCATTCAGTAAAGGATTCATCAGACTGTCATACTGGTAGGGGAGAGCAAGAACGAAAGTATAATTTTTTATTAATTTTTTTTCACCTTTAAGTGGGATAGGATAGTAAAGGACAGCAGGAAAGCATTAGGAATAAAGAGAAGGGAAGGATCGGCATAGGACCTCAAGCCAGGAATCGATCTCTGGTCACCATGAGCATCATGGTGCTATATGTTAACCACTAAGCTATTGTCGCAGGTTTTGAAAACCTGTTTTTAAAAGATAATGTTTCAGACAGAATTACAGTTTGCTTACAAGCTCATAAGTGTGATCTACCGTACTTAATAATATTGGGTGCTATTTTGAACAAATGTAGAACAACTTCAAAATAATTTAACTTTAACATAAATTGCACAGTGAGTACGTTTACATGGACACCAACAATCCGATTTTAATATGATTAAGACAATACTTTGATTAGGAGTTCGCCATGTAAACAGCAATTTTTAATTCATTTAATCAGACTACGGTCATAATTGAACTAAACAGAAATCAAATTGGACATGTCAAGTAGCCTATGCTGATTTTAAAGGCGTCACTGAAGTGCAGTACAGACATGTAAACACCTTAATCAAACTATTACTGTCATGTAGGACTGTGTGCTGCATTTTGTGACAGATTAGTCTATACACACGCAGCTGTTCATCACTATTCTCTGAGCCTATTTAGCCCAGCAAACAATTTTGTGTGTAATCGACATCTAATAGACATCTAAACAATATCGTCTTGGCTAAAACAAGGCTAAACTGTCAGTGAAAATCTAATAAACATCTAAAAACAGCCCAAAACTAGACCGTCAAATAGCCAGATTAGACAGACTTTACAAGTGCAGTCATTAATTTCTGTTTATTTGATGACTAGTCTAGCTTTGGTCTATTCTTAGGTGTTTATTAGCATTAAAAAATGGTTTAGGCTGCATGGTGGCGCAGTTGGTAGCATGTTTGCCTCACAGCAGGAAGGTCGCTGGTTCATGCCTCGGCTGGGTCAGTTGGCAATTCTGTGTGGAGTTTGCAAGTTCTGCCCACGTTCACATGGGTTTCCTTCGGTAATGAGTGTGTGTGGATGTTTCCCAGTGATGGGTTGCAGCTGGAAAGGCATCTGCTGCGTAAAAAATATACTGGATAAGTTGGCAGTTCATTCTGCTGTGGCGACCCCAGATTAATAAAGAGCCCAAGCAGAAAAGAAAATTAATGAATGAATGAAAAAATGTATTATACACATCAGTTTTTCACTATTTAGATTAAATGGGTCAAACAGCATGTCCATGCATTTGTTCATGTGCACTGTATGTGCATTCTATAGTGTTTTAACCAAGCTTTGAGTAAAATTAGGTCAAACCAAACTGTTGGTTTACTTTTATAAACCAATAGATGTTTCTTCACATTTTAAACAAATTTGGGTAAATGTAGAACAGACTTTTTTAGAAAGAGAGTTCTTGATTCAAGCAACACAGCAAGAATGCTGAGTAACAACTTACAGAACAAATATATTAATGTAATAATTTAAATTAATTGAACTTGATTTCAGAAGGGAATTACAGTGGGCTTGAGGCAGAAATGTCACCAAAATGAACAAAAACAACACACAAATTCAACATAAGAGTGAAAAAAAAACTCAAAAGAGTGGAAATGATTATAGTTTGCATTATTAAAGGGCACCTATGATGAAAATCATATTTTGTAAGCTGTTTGGACAGAACTGTGTGTAGGTATAGTGCATGGATCACCAAACTTGTTCCTGGAGGGCCGGTGTCCTGCAGATTTTAGCTCCTACCTAATCAAACACACCTGAACTAGCTAATCAAGGTTATACTATGTATACTTGAAACACCCAAGCAGGTGTGTTAAGGCAAATTTAAGCTAAACCCTGTAGGCACACCAGACCTCCAGGACCGAGATTGGTGACCCCTGGTATAGTGTGTCCATAGTCATACTGGAATGATAGAAACACAGTAAGTCTCTTTTTTTAATTTTATGACATTAAAAATAGTATCCAAATCCCTCCCATTTTGAAGCCCACCACAACGTGACGTAGGAGTGCAGTTTTCCTGCCCACCGGATTGATTTATTGTCACATATTAACATGTCTGCATAAGAAAAAGCAACCGGGATAAAACAATTTCTTCAGCTGTCTGTGATCAGCAGCACCTCAAGAATGAGTTTTACAAGTTAAAAACATTTCCAAAACAATGCGTGTTTTAATAAAGACAGTATAATCACTTCGAATTTCTTCACCACAGCCCATGTCTAATAAAGAAGACTCTTTAATTCCCCTTTGTGGACTTAAATTAGGGTTATGTTCTACAATTACATAACAGATATCCATACAGCAGTGAATATTAAAATGTAACCTGTCACATTTGCCATGCAAAAACAGTGCAAAGCCAAATGCTTGTGTCTGTGTGAAAGTGTGCACATGTGCATGTGCGCATGTGCGCAAACTTAATACCAACATTGTGTGTGACTTGTTGCAGAAAGGCTTGAAGTATCTCCAAAACAAAAACATCAAATAACCATAGGAAAATTTCTTACTGTTGTAAGGGAGCTCTTCACTGCTGTCTGTCACTGTGCTGCTTATGCAATAGCAATAGTGAGCAATCTCTTTGGCTCTGACATGCACGTGGGAATGGTGGGCAGGCTGAACCAGCTCATTTACATTAAAGGCACAGATCATGAAAACAGTTACAAAGTCAAAACAGCTCAAATTTCCAATATGCACAAATTAATAATAAATAAATCTGTTAAAATAAATATCTGATGGGTATTTTGAGTTGAAACTTTACAGACACATTCTGGAGACACAAAAGACTTATCTTAAATATTGTAAAAGGGGTAAAATGGGTGCCCTTTAAAGTAAAATATGTTATACTGTTGGTGTCCACAAAAATGAAATGAAAAATTACACAAATGAAAACATTCACTGACTTAATTTTCTGTTTTCAACAAAACATTATTTTTGGCATAACTTGTGCTAAGCTAATGTCATCGACTGACATATTTTGTATAAGATTTTAAATCTGATTCCCCAACAGTATATAAATCTTATGCTTAGACATAACAATGTACCTACAGTACAGTACTGTAGGCCTGTGTCACACACCACCAGGTAATCTGTCTTGCATATATTTTGGAGAGCATTTCATTTGGTTTGATTCTTGCTTGGACAGCTGATTACCGAAACGCAAGCAGTCATCAACTACTATATAAATACCCCTAAAATTAAACAAATCAACCTTTCCTCCTACATACACGACCAGTCCTACACTACAACTACATACAATATCTGTCAAATCAGGGAAAGAGCTTAGATACACATACTCTGCCAGAGCGGGTTTATGAGATAATAATGCAACAACAGAGTCTCTTTATGCGAATTGGTCTTTGAGTCAATATTGCTTTTTCCTCCACGGCTCATGCACTAACTTCCATTACTAGCTACCATTTAGCCTGGAGCTTTTCACCTGTATCTCATACCTCAGGCTATACTTCACCACCTACTTCACATTTGTTACGGCTGGGGCTTCCTTTCCCTTCAGGCTGTTGATGGCTTCTTCCCCAGCAGAAAATTTTGCGTGTAACACAAACCTTTCTGTCTTGTGTTTTTACTTCAAACAAAGCTATTAATCACCTTAATCGCCCTCAATTAACCTGCGCCACCAGATGCTCTCGGCACGTCAAACCCTGAACTGTTCCAGCCAGCCAAACAGAACATAAATCAACCAGTGGAGCAATTTGCACCAGCAATTCCACATAATGTTTTCGGAAGCTGGATAACAAAACATTAACAACATGGAAACAGGCACCTGGGGGACGGTCTACTTGCCACAAGAGAAAGTGATGAAATGAATAAAGATGGAGGGGTAGAAAGCATTCTCTAAGTTAAGATTGGAACGTTTTTGCTCTACCCGTCCCGAGTGGTGCATGGAAGCTTACTGTGCTCCTAGCAGCTCTGACCAACACAACTTTACCAGGTTTCACGCACTGGGGTTCTGCCAAATGTTTGAAATCTTAGACCAAAGTACTTGCTTTGAACATGCTCTTACACATGGGTCTATCTTGTTTCACCGTTACGAAGCCTAAAACATTCTGGTCATGACTGGATTGTTGACAGGTGCGACAGGCAGGCTCTTATCTGCGGTGAAAGAATTGATGCCATTGTGACATTTATGACACTGCATCCGATTACAGCAAGGAAAACATATTAAATGCATATCAGAATGCATGAATTTGTTCACAAAAAAAATACAAGACCAGCAGCACCTAATTGTACCCAAAGGAGTACCTGAAATGGTTGTATTTCAAAGCATTATATTATAATTTATATGTGTTAAGTGCATCATAGAAACATGCTGAGGAAATATTTCTCTTGAGTGTTGAGGAAATCTCCACTTTGACCTGTGTGATGACAGATATTTGTGGGGGAAACTTGAGCCGAAAGCTGTTTCTTGGATGGATCGTTTGCAGACAAATGGAAGGTTGTTTGTCTTTCAAACAAAGATTTGAAAGTTCAGTCAATATGGCATTATTTGTGAAAGTCTATTAACACAAAATTCAGCATACATACACAACAATGTATGCCTTTGTTAAACAGTTACTATCTATCTATCTATCTATCTATCTATCTATCTATCTATCTATCTATCTATCTATCTATCTATCTATCTATCTATCTATCTATCTATCTATCTATCTATCTATCTATCTATCTATCTATCTATCTATCTATCTACACTGTTAGACATTTCTGTAAATTACACAGTTATTTACTGTATTTCACCCAGTGTAATACTGCAAATTCCTTTTACAGTAAATAACTGTATTTACCGTTGCATTATGGGAATTTAGTGTGACGTCGAACAACATATACAGCGATGTACTGTATTTGTAAAAATTCGTGTATTATACTGTATTTTCCACAACTGCTTCAACGCCACCTTGCGGCGATTCGACTACTCTGCACCACATTTTGCCTGAGGACCCTGGAGCAATTCTGGAGGACAATTTATTAGTGTGCCTGAAGAACATACTGGATTTAACAAACTTTACTCTGGTAAGCTGAGGCAGTGTTTCATTTTACAGAATGTTTTGTGGACGAGAATAGAACAAAGTAAAGTATAAAGTTGGCTATTATTATTTTCTCTGGCTTGGCGTTATTTCGCCCATTTGAGAAATATATCATCTATTAAGATGTTACCTTTATTTAATTTATTACATTAACACTACTATTACTTTAAATAAGACTGTTTATGACTATTAGCCATTGTTCTCGTCATATCTTTTTATTTATTTACATAGGAACCGGTGTTGCAGCGGGTTTTGGTTTAGGAGGGAACCAGAGGTATGCAGACAGTTTTGGAGGACACTTAGCACGAGACAACGGTCCGGCAGAGAGTGTTTTCCCCCAGAAGAATATGAATGAAAGACCAACAAATAATCCAGGTAAAAGCGCGTCTGTCTGTGCTAACAACACTCGACATTGATTTGAGCACCTCTATTAGCATTTGTTTGCTCGGCAACATTGGCTGAAGCGATCTTAAAATGGTAATGTTAACTGTTAGCTAAACTGAGCTAAGTTTATACTGAATTGGACTCAAACTCATTTTAACGTGCAACGTTTAACTTATATTGATTTATACTATATATATTAGATGTTGTGAACTTATTTTTCTCTGGTTTAGAGTAACTTATAACGTTAGCTTGAGAAAATAACATCGCGACGTAACCTATAAGAACGCTAACGTAAATCTATAACGTTACAATATGCATAGAGGTAAAGTTGGTTTTATATTCGCACATTCGTTCATTTAGAAGACTCTAAACTGTTTACCATGTTACTTTGAATATTCGATCAGAATTAGCATGCCAGTATGACTTGAAATCAACATTAACACTGTTTATTTGACCGTGAGCATGTTGTACTTTGATAGTCATTAGCTGCTAAAATGATTTCGCTATTTAGAGTTTGCAAATAATACTTTTATGAAACTAAATTATTAAGGGGGAAGTCTGAATCTGCTAATATAAAACCAATTTTACCTCTGAATTATGCTAATAACCACCTTTTTGCTTTTTATTGTTTGCTAATTATTTTTTTATCACAACTCTTGACATTTGGTTTAACATAATTGTTACCATTATATTTTTTTCTGTTTAGATATGGCACTGGCACAGCAGCAGGTTTTGTCTGAAGAAACAAACAGCATTTCAGAGGAACATCTTGATCAGCACAGCCTTATGCTTAAAAAATAAGCAAGACCAGTAAGCAACCAAGGTAAACAAATAAAAAAAAGTTGTGTGGAGGTTGTGGATTGTAGCATGGTATTCTTATCTGTATTTTTGGCTTTTTTATGGTCTCAATATAGAATACTGGGAGCCTGCCTGTGCAAACTGGACCTCATACAACAGTAAGTACTGTACATCTATTTGTTTCTCAATATATTAACGTTACTTTTAATACAAAATGTGTCACATGTTTAGTTGCTAGCTAAATAAAAAAATCGTTTTCCCTTTTTTATTAAACCATTTAGTAGGTTTTTTTTCATCTTTGTTTATAATATTTTTGAGCAGATTGAGGTCTGTCATGGGTGAGACATTTCAAAATACAATAATTAGTATTGGGATACATGCATTTGTCTATGTATTAAATGTCTTTTTCCCCGTTTCATGTTGCCTAAATATTTTGTAATAAATAAAATAATACAATTTTTTGTATAAATAATTCCAGAGGATGAAACAAAATGCACAGCAACAACCAGAGTGAGCCAGAAGATAGCAGGAGAAGTAGTGAAGAGAATGACAACCATGAACAACAGTGTGTTACCCTTCTTTCACCAGCTAACTGAGAACTTGGATTAGGTGAGACACTCTTAATAGTTTTATCAGTATTCAGTCAGTTTTAGTTTATTAGGAATACATAAAACAAATAGTCTAATCTGTCCTGCCGTGAATCAACCCATCACAAATGCTACAATGTTTTTGTAAAACCTTGTTAGGGAAAAAAATAAACAGGACGTTCTGGTTAGTTATCTTTTAAACATGGTAGTGAGCAGGTTATGAGCAGGAGCCAGTTGCTCAGTACCAGCTGAAAACTAGCCCAACCTAGCTGCCATGCTTCAAAATAATTAACCAGTATATGATTTTTTTTTTTAAACAAGCTTCTTCTATGCTTATGTTAGTCTGTTTGTCCTTATCCAGAGTTCTTCATAATCCTGGACTGGGCCAAATCCTGACCAGATGCTGTGGTGGTCATGGAGGAGTGAATCCTAAAAGACACACGTGATCAATGAGTTTCCGCATTGATCCAATGGGCCAGCCTGACCACCCGCTGGTGAACTTTCAAGCCTCTGGTGCCTAGACTGCGGCCTTGCACAAGTTTGGCTAGAGGAGAACTGGTCGTGCCCAACTGAGCCTGGTATCTCTCAAGGGATTTTATTCTACACTTTCGTCAGTTGGTGAAGTTTCTTCCATGCCACTGTCGCCACTGGATCACTTGGCTACGATTGGTGGATCGGTGGATTTGCTCTTCAGTGTTTAGACTTTCAGCAGTGACATTTACTGCTTCAATTCTGAAAACTGGACTGAAGCAGCTTCAATTTACAAGAACTTCTATGTTAAGCTGCTTTAACATCATTGATCTACATAGTAAAAGTGCAATAGAAATAAAGATGAATTGCATTTGAACATGTGAATTCAGACCTTGTTGAGCATTTGACACCAGAACTAGTAATATTTTAAAGTTGGGTTGTTTCTGAGTCGGCTAATAGTTACAAATATTTATTTTTCCAACAATATGCAATTCAGAAGTTTAAATTTTTATTGTACATGTATGTTCTAGTGCTTTGTGTGATTTATTTATTTTTAATGTGTTGATTTTATTGCTTAATGTAATTTTCACACATTTTCCTTAAATGCTTTAAGCGTTATTAATGTTTTAAAGAATGGAATATTTTGTAATTGTGTCTGGTTTAATGTCAGTAGTACTTAGTACAATTGGTTTTTTTTTTCTCAACAATATGCAGGTCAGACACTTAAATTAGTTTTGTACATGTATGTTAATGTGCTTTGTCATTTTCAATGTTTTTTTTTCTTAAAATAAAATATTTTGAATGATTGAAATGTAATGTTTTTACACATTTTTAAGCTTGTTTTAAGCATCTCCAATGTTTTAAATAAAGAGTGTTTATTTTGTTAATATTTTGTAATTGTGTCTTTTTTAGGTCTATAGTATTAAAATAATATTAATAAAATTATATTATAAAATATTTAGGACAAAATTAAAAGGTTTACAGTAGCTAACTGTTAACTTAGGTTTTTACAGTAGTTAACCATTTTCAGACACTACGGTAACATGCTGTAAACGGATTTACAGTTGTATACTGTAAATCTAAAATACAGTAACTTACTGGCAACAGTGTTGCCAGTAAGTTACTGTAAAAACCCTTTGAAATGTCTAACAGTGTACCTCTGTACCACCTCAATAGCATGAAAAGTGTTGTGCAATACAATATGATAACAACATTGTAATTATTTTTTTGATGTAAGTACCTAGTAGTTATGGCTGCTTAAAGTGAGAGAAATGTACCCCCCCCCCCACGACCCCCCCAAATCTGCCAACCTAATTTAAAAAAATGGAACCCATAATTTATGAAAAAAGAATAAAAAGAATTTTACCCAAGACTGAAAAATACTTTCAAAAACTCAAAATTCCAGCCTAAAAAATTCATAGAACGTTGAACATGTTAAAAAATTAATACTAATTTAAACAGAATCGGAGAAATAGATTGAAAATGCAAGAATGTGCAGCATGTGTGGAAGTGTGACAGTGGCAAATACCGAGCTGGAAGCAAATCTTGGATCCAAATTCAGTATGTTGGTTTAAGGCCTTGATGTGACCACGTACTGTAGCGGGGCTTAACTGCTATAAAAGAAGACCAAGCCCACTTGATCTGCCTCTTCAGCGCATTGAGCAGAGATCAAGGTCTCATTACAAGGTTTCCCCAATGTAGAAACCACCCTCTGACCAGGCAATGAACCAGCACAAAGCAACCACGTGTGCTATTTAGATAAGAGAATGTGGTGTGTCCTATATACAGCTAAATGTTTAGTCAAAAAATAATCACACATATTGCAGAATTGCCATTTATTTAAGTGCATGTCTTTAAAAAATAATGTTAAATATGAATTATCTGCACTTATAACAAACACTTTGTTGAAGAAATGCATTGAAAAGATGAATTGACACTTAAGCATAAATGGCTGAAAAATTTCTTCAAATGTTTAGCCTTTCACCATTAACATTCTAAGAGACCATCCATGAACGGCGACTGCTTTCCTTTCTGGATGAACACTTTTCTGTGCTAAAGTAATGGATGGTTTTGCTTACATATTCATACAGCCTAAGTAGACATGCCATCATTTGATAGAGACCCCGAAGGTCTGAGCACCATTATTTCTCCATCGCTGGTTAAATAAGTTTCCATCCATTCAACACTTAACTGTAATTTGTTTTGGTCGGGGAGACTGTAAAAGCCTGGGAATTATCCGTTGAGCTTTGTGTGCTCAACATGCCATCAGTTAGGTGGAAAGAAAGAATAAGACAAATTCTAGCAATCTCAGAAAATTTTTTTTTACAGACATTTAAATGTCAAAAAGAGTTGATGAAAAAAACAATGCTTGTTTGCGCATCCATTCAGGAAATCACAGCTCCTTTCATCTCTGGCATGAGCTTGCACTCAATGTGCATATCAGATGCATTAAAAAAACGTCAATATATTCAGGACGAATATCAAATCCACAAGATTTCTGAACAGAGTTTTTCTGAAAAGAGCTCGAGATGCCCAGAGGAGAGGAAATGAAGTCTTAGTGAGCACAAACTCTTACACTTCTGTCAAATGGTGGTTTTATTGAAGTTTATTTTCAGAGGCTTTACACTGACCAACATTCCTCCTTCAGTGGTTGAAAAGCTGACGGTGTTGAACATTGCCGTGGCTCAGCCAAGCTATCATTTTTATATGTGTAATTATTTTGATTTCCTGAAGCAGCTCATTTTGCACTTCTTAGCTGTTTGATTTGGCACATGAGATGAGTTCAAACGAGAGGCCAGCTGTTTATTTTTAGGCTCCTTTTACAATGATTTGGACAGGTTTAGTCCTCTAACCTCTATTATACCATTTGATGTGTATAGTTTTGAAAGAAAGTTTTTTTCTAGCGAATAAAGCTTTACCAATTAATAGAATAATAAATTGAGACATCCTCTTATTTTAAGAACGCAATACTTCCTTCTTTTTAAAAATATTACTGACAGCAGACTTTTTTGTTTTCATTTCTTTTGAAAAGAAACCCCCTACCTGTTCATTCATGTATATTTAAGACACACGATCAATAACCATTATGCAGGTCTAACTAAGAGAATGCTTGGAATTAAATATATGTCATATTAAACATTTTTAAGCACTTTTAAGTAAGGGATAATGTACATACAGGTGGTTGTTCATTCAGAATAAAGCCCGACAGGCTTATCAGCATGTTGTATAAGACTGAAGGGCTTTAGTCTGTGAAAAAAAAACACCTAGATGTACATTATCCCACTTATTATGGAGCTACTTACCACAAAAGTGAACAATTGTGAAGTCAAATTTAAGACTTTTCAAGACTTTTTAAAGACCATTATGAATGAAATTTCAGATTTACACAAGGGTACACACTAAGGAATTTTTCCAATGTCCCAGTTAAAACATAAAAAAACAATGATAACAAATGTGATTGTAAGAAGATAATTTTGTTAAAACTTTTATTGTGATGGAATGTTAGCGATTAGACAGACATTAGCCCAATTGGTTAGCTTTACATGGACAAAGAAAAATTAAGACCTGTCCAAAATGATTTAAGATCTACAGTACAACACGATATTTCAGCGAATTCAATACTCTTTAAAGCCTAAAATTTTGTTTTTAAAATTTAAGAGGTTTTAAGACCCCCCAGAAAGAGGGGAAAGCTTGCAGAAAGAAAAGGCTAAATGCAGCCTACACTAATATGTATTAATCAGTCCCAAATGTTTATAAATGGTCAAGTTATGTTAAGTCTGTTTTATTAGTTAAGTTAGGTTAAGCCTATGCCTATAGTTTAGTGGTTGTTATCTGGGAATAACATTCTTTGGATTGTTGTGATTGACCAGTCAGAATCCATTTCAGCGAGATGTTAAATAAAATAAAATAAAATAACATAAAATAAAATAAAATAAAATAAAATAAAATAAAGCACTGCTTCAACATTGTAAAAAGTGTTAGGTTCCTCATAATTCTTTCCTGTTGTCCCAACATGTATCGATTAAATAAACTTAATTGTTTTTACAAATTTAAGTGACTTGAACATATAAGAAAAGTTGTCTTAATAATCTTAATAATTATGATGTTTCAGCTCATTTAAAATAAGTAGATTGAACAAGCAGCTTTTCATTGCTTTAGAACAGGATAGAAAATAAATACTAACAAAAAAACAACAACTACACAGTTTTTTGGATCCATTATAGAAAATATTATATTTTAAATAGACATTTAAACAGAAATTTAGAAATTACTTTTAAATTTAGAGGTTTTGAAATGAAAGCATGCTTGCTAACAGTGCAGTTCATAACCCTTTAAAAGCAGGATTTCCAAACACAAAACAATAGATTTCTCGTTTCACACAAGATAAAATTGACAGACAGTTAGATATTATCCATATCGTATGATAGTCTCCTGTCTGCCAGAATGCAGTTACGGTATCAAACGCTCACAGTTGCTGCCGTGTAAATCAATACAGTTGACTTACTCGTACTCCATTCCCATAACACACAGTCTGTGGTGTACGTAGTTCATGCATGTCCGTTTATATATTTTTCTCCAGGTGTTTTGCCCTCTGGCTGAATCTAGCATTGGCTTTAATAACTTGAGGATTGACAAACCTCATATCTCAAGCCTTGGCATGTGTGTTAGCAAATCCATTGATGCATTTATTTTAATCTAAAACAAGATTTTGAGATTGCTAATAAAGCAAGCGGAAAATTAAAACAATTAAATGTTATTGATTCCATCACCTTGTAAAACCAAGCCTGAGGCACAACATAATTGTACAAGTGATTTAATGGGATTGTTTGTTCCATATCACAGAGCTGGCTTTAAATTAATCTTTGGCTTTGCTGATATGGAGAATATTGTATGGACTCGTTCTCGGCTGTTGGCTGATTTATCTGACTCTTACAAAAGGAATCTAATCTTGTGTTTCTTAATGCTTTACTCTGTGAAGAAGCCCTCGAGTGTTGATGAGGCCCTGATTATCAGTCTGCGTGTCACATACACACACACATACACACACACACACACACACACACACACACACACACACACACACACACACAAACACACACACATACACACACACACACACACACACGAGTGAGGATTGGTTTCGTCACAGCTCTCGTCCTGCCTTGACTGATGTGTGTCTTTGTTTGGAACACTAGATCTTTCCACCCGTTGATGTGTGCTGATGTTATCGGAGTAAATCTCCCAAAAAGAAAAAAACCTTACATCTCCAGAGAGTGAAAAGATATGTAACAATGGTTGTTCTAAACTTTCATTTGGTTCAGGGAAAATGGGCAAAAGTTTTTGTTTTTGTTTTGTTTTTTCAAAACCATGATATCTGTGGATGGGAAAAGATAGAGCAGGCAATGTAGGCCAAGTGATAGTTCTGCATTCAGGACTATATTAACATGCTTTAAATTAAAATACATCTACAATACATCAACTTTGAATTACTAATAAATATTACTAATAAAAATTTAATTACTAATAACAGGAGTTTTTATTTCCATTTATGAGCAGTACTGTTTTTTTTTTTTTTGATGTGCTTATATTATTTTATTATTTATTATATATATTTATGTGTCATATAGATATTTATGGAATATACAAGTCTGACAGGTCAAAGTGCATATAACATTCTTAAAATAATCTATTTCTGTTTGACACTGTTAGCACTGGCGAGTCCTGGCTGGGCCAGTTGTTATTTCTGCGTGGAGTTTGCATGTTCTCCCCGTGGTGGCTTGGGTTTTCCTCAAAGTCCAAAGGCATGCGCCATAGGTGACTTGAATAAACTAAATTGGTCATAGTGCACAGTATGTGTGTGCATCTGAGAGTGTATGGGTGTTTCCTAGTACTGGGTTGCAGTTAGAAGGGCATCTGCTTTGTAAAATATATGCCTGATAAGTTGGCCGTTCATTCAGCTGTGGCGACCCCTGATGAATAAAGGGACCAAGCTGAAGGAGAATGAATGAATAAATGAATCTAATCCTTCAGCGATGTTAACTTATTGTTTTGAGGAGAAAAAAACTGTAAAATATAAAAGAACATATAAAGCAGCACTATGTACCTTAATGATGTCTCCAAAATAATATTGGTGGTAGAAAAACTTTTAACTAGATGAATTTCACTCCTGTGGCTAACAGATCTGCTATGTGATATTTGTGGCACATAGTGTAGTGTAACACAGGACATTTGACCTGGTTGGTGGACATACGTGGTGTATTTGAAATCACAACTTATATTCACTATTCCCTACATTAGTCCACTAATATAGTCCACTTGAAGGAGTGAATGAAAAAGAGTGAGTGTATAAAAACAATTGAGCGAATTCCAGCCTTTTTTGTGTTTTGCTGGTTCATAAATCCATTAGATGGATTTGATTTTAAACATCTCCTTCAGACCCTGTGAAAGTTCCCTTACACTTAGGGCATACTCTCACTAGGCACGGTTGCCTTGAACAGTACAGAAGAGCGATTGTCCCCCCACTACCCTAACCCCCTCCTGCGCTCACACTGCATCTTTACCTTCCGAGCCAGAGCATACTTACATCATTGATAATGTGACTGTTCAGTTTAACAGGAAGGAAAGTGCTCTCGCTCAGCACAGTAAAAATTGCTTTAGTAGTATTGTTTTGTATTATTTTTTTAGTCATTTGGTATGCAGTGACACACAGTCCAATATTTTGCTGAACAGATCCATAACTTTTGACGATCATAAGTTATCATAAAAGTCATCAGGCTGCAGGTATTAGAAGGTTTGCTAAAGGTGTAGCTGATGTGCAGCGAGGGGTTCATCTTTGATGAACTATGATTGTACACTTTCATTAAAAAGTAAGAATAATTGATAAATCCACATAAAATAGTCCCAACTGATGACTCCAACTGAACGGTTGCTACTACAGTAGTTCAGATACGGTTGTGCCAGGAAGCTGATGAGAATTATTTATATTACCTATTAAATTTCCTAATAATTGCTTTTTTTCACATCTAGCCCTACCCCAACCCTAAACTCAATCATCACAGTAATGTAAAAACAGTAGTTGTAGCAAGTATTATTTATGTTATTTATTAAATTTCCTAATAAATTGTTTTTTTTTAACATCTACCTCTACCCCAACCCTAAACCCAATCATTACAGAACCATAAAAATATTAATTATTGTTATACAGCATCACAAAAATGATGCTACTGTATATTGATGTGCATATCCGCAGCTGTATCCTATCTAGACCGAACCGCGCTCTGGCACACCTCTCACAACTTGACCAGAATCGGCCAACTGAATCATGCCTACCTAATTCGGAGCAATCCCACTTGTCAAACGTACCAGGAAACGCGACCAGGCATGGTTGGGATAGCCTAGTGTGAGTAAGCCTTTAGCAAGCTATCTACTGTTAAAGAAACAAGGTATTTAGATTTCTGTGTGTATTGTTGTGGTGCACTGTGGGATTGATTGAGTGCACATCAGAACTACCACTGCTTTTGATACCGCTAGAATTGGCTGCTCTCTCAAATAGTGCACTATGTAAGGATTTCTGGTGTGATTTCGGATATAATCATGGTTTCTAAAAGAGAAAATGTCAGCAGGTAGTCAACAAATGCATGTTTTTGAGTTTTCGACACAGGCATTTGCACTCCCACAAGGGGAGCAAGAGATACTTGCATAGTGTTTTACATTACTATAAAATCTAAATTCTATTGCTTTACACCTCAGACTATACTAAAATATTTATTGAATGATTTCAGCTTTAATAAATAATTATACCATACCATTCCAATAACACATCTTTAATGTTGTGGTTGCGTGTCTCGATACAGTGTTGTGTTTCAAACATACACTGACATATGAAAGATGCAATCTTCCCACTCACCAGCTCAGTCTCTCTCTCTCGCCATTAAGTGCTGATCAGTTTCTCAAAGGAAAGTACGGGAGCCTGAAGTGATGACAAAAGGCAGCTCTGTGTTTCATAAGTGCTCGTTTCTGCCAGAGGGACTGTCAAAATGCATCAGCCTGCACCACAAGGACCTGCAATTAGTATGAGACCAACATTAGTTTATGTGGAAATGTAGAAACTACCATCACACAGTGAGAGAGCTTATCTCTACACAGGCAATAAATCCCAGAAGAAAACATCTTACTTAAACTTCTTTGACTGCTTGAGACCCAAGAGAATTCATTATTATTCAGACTGCAACCATGTTTGATCATGCTTTATAGAAAACCTCAGATGGTAATAAAGCTGATCTAACTTACATTGGCATTGGGACTGATCTAATATTTTGTGTCAGATGTCACACAAGCTCTATAAGTGAAGAGAACAATTTGTGATAGGGAATGAGTTGCTAAACTGCCTATAATGTGACAATTTTGTGAGGTGGTAGAAGCAGAACTTTGTTCAATATAACCATGATATGACACCTAAAAGCTGAGCCCTCAATGAAATACAGCTCATGAAATCCTAGAGTTGTGATGAACATTGCAATGGTGATGTAACTGGCTTTGCTGTATCCTTTTCTTTGGGCTGTGTCTGGATGAAGAAACAGACTGAAAGATTTTAGGGATTCAAACGTTTAAGGGAAACTGGAAAATCATGTAATTGAGTTCATTTATAAAGTTGTGGGAACATTGGAGGAAAAACGGTCAAAGTAATAATGATTATTTAATCCATAAACAGTGTTAATGCATGTGTACAGTGATAAAATGTGTTTACGTGGGTGCATTCATTAATTCATTCATTCATTTTCTTTTAGGTTTTGTCCCTTTATTAATCTGGGTTCGCCACAGCGGAATGAACAGCCAACTTATCCAGCAAATGTTTTATGCAGTGGATGCCCTTCCAGCTGCAACCCATCTCTGGGAAACAACCATACACACTTATTAACACTCATACACTATGGACAATTTAGCCTACCCAATTCACCTGTACAACATATCTTTGGATTGTGGGGGAAACCGGAGCACCCGGAGGAAATACACATGTACGCAGGGAGAACATGCAAACTCCACACAGAAACGCCAACTGATCCAGCCAAGGCTCGAATCAGCGACCTTCTTGCTGTGAGGCGACTGCACTACCTACTGTGGCACTGCGTCGCCCTATGTGGCTGCATATTGGAAGTAAAAGCTAATATTGTCGGAATATGGTTTTTGCAAGAATAAATCTGTTAGATTTATCAAAGAACTGCATTTGAATGATGTAAGAGAAATGAAAGAGTACAATTCTGAGATATTTATGTTTATTTTAATACAGAAATGCTGATGTTCATTTTAGTAGACTAAACAAGTTTTACTATAATCCCACACTAAGCTACACATTTAGCATAAATAAACTGAGTGTGTTTAGCAAAGCTAACTTTGCAAAGCTATATTTACATATAGAAAAAAGACAACCAATAACAATACAAAACTGCACCAATTTATATGGGTTTGAATACAAATACGAAAAATGTCCCCATTCATATGCTTTTACAACAAATTTAGTAATGTTTAAGAATTAGCAAGAGATGTGATGATCTTTTGTAGCTACTTGAATGCGTTTGACCACACACATATCAGCGCCATTGGTGTGATCCAAGAACTGTGAAGAAATGATGCCAACTACAAAGCACTTAGGGGTATTCATAATCCTGGACCAGGCCGTATCCTGAGCTTATGCAGTGGCGGTCATGGATAAGTGAAGAGCATTAGACTGATTCTTGAAAGACCCAAGTGACAGATAAGTCTTCTTATTAATCCCGTGGACCAGTCTGATCACTCGCCAGTGACCCACAAGCGTAAATCTCAAGGGGATGGGGGGGACATGTTCCCTCCCATCCGAGGATTGTAAAAATGAAAAAATGCAGATAACCGATGTAATTGTCCATGAATCTGCTGTATTAGTGATTAAAATGACTTATCTAGTTAAAGTTAGCTTGTTGCAAAGTGCCTTGCAACTTAACACGCCAAAGCTGTTTCCCATGCATTGTTTCTTTTGTGACGACTTGGCATAATGTTAACATTAACGGCCACAATTAGCATATTCTTTAGCCGTGTATTTGCTAAATGAGCACTGTGCTACGTCCAAACTAACCTCACTGTATTTTTTGTATAATCAATTTCTATTCTGTTTTTAAGTGACTCAATTAATTTGAAATTAAAATGTTAACCTTGTTAATTACTTGTTATCATTGTTGTGATTTTTATCGTTTATGATAGTTTTACATTCGTTATGTAAAGCACTTTGAATTTCCATTGTGTATAAAATGTGCTACAGCATAAACTTGCATAGTTAGATAAAATGACAGAGAAAAGACAATAAGATCATTTTTCAGTGCAGCTAAACACCAAGTTCAAAAACTTCACATATTAAGCAATTTGGCTTTAAGAATGAGTGCTTATGAAAATACTAATGTCACAATACTAATCACAGGCAAAAGAGAAAGAAATGATTGAGGAACAAGCAGAGCAGGGTCAGTCAGATGTACAGTGTCAGGTAAGGGTGTTGTGCTTTATTGAAGGGATAATGACAATTTTTTTGGAGGGTGAACAATTTTTTTTAATGTTTTCGGAGTTGTGGCTATTTAACAGATGAATCTTACACACTCACTGATTTACAATATGATCTGTCAATTTAAAAAAGTGTACAGTAAAGTTAGTTATGAGTATGAAAATTTTTCTGCATTTATTCTGCTTCAGGAGTCAGTCTGTTGACTGTAAACAACATAACAAACAATGCAATAAATAGTTTTGAAGAAAAATTGATTTGTCATTGAACCTGAGAAAAAAATTTAAAATAATCATAAGGATGTAATCTCCATGCTATAATAATAATGAAACCATTTTTAACTGCGGGGACATTTCTTTATTAGTACCATTTGGTTATATTATTTGTGTCTCCTTCAAAAAAATGCTAAAAGAAATTTTATATTTACTGTACCCCCTACTGTTAAATCAGATTTACGCCCATGCTGTGACCTACTCTTACCTGCACGTCTTTCTGCACGTCTTTCTCTACGATGAACGCCTAGTGTTCTTCAGCCTTCAGCACCTAGACTGCAGCTCTGCACAAGAAGTTTGGCCAGACAAGAAATGGTGCCCAATAGAGTTTGGTTTCTCTCTAGGTTTTTTCCTTTACTTTTGTCAATTGGTGAAGTTTGTTCCTCACCACTGTCGCCACTGGCTTGCATGGTTTGGGATTTGTGGAGCTGAGCATGGATACATTTGCTCTTTAGTGTTTGGACTTTCAGAAGTGAAATTTAAACCACACTGAACTGAACTAAAATGAACTTCAACTCTGAAAACTGGACTGACAGTTTAAAGTTAGTAGAACTTCTATGTTAAGCTGCTTTGACACAATCTACATTGTAAATGCACTATAGAAATAAATAAACAAACATGAACAATGGCTGTGTCCAAAACCACCTAACGTTACTACTGAGTAGGTAGCACATTTGAATTTAAACTACTCGGCCATTAGAAAAGTACGTTTTATACAGTATGACCAACACAATCTCATGGCAATTCATAACTTTATTTTATTTAGTGTCTAATTTGTATGAATTCGTACAATCAAATTCGTACAATTTAGTACGATTTGCTCATCACCCAATGTGGTTGGGTTTAGGGGTGGGGTTGGGTGCCTCGCCTCCTTTCTAAAATCGTACATTTTCGTATGACTGAAATACTTACGTTTTCTCGTGAGATCAATCTGGTATGACTGTAAGTACTATGAATGAAATCAGGACATACTACATCCGCCATTTTGTCATGGTCACATGAGCTACCCACGTCAGTTGCGCCGCTTCACTTCCATCCACTTCAGAATCTCGCCGGAAGTAGTAAGTCATTCCGGTGCTCCTCACATACTGATTTTCAAGTTTTATGGGTAACACTTTAATATAACTATCCGTTATAACTAGTTAATAGACCATTAATAAACTGTTAGTTAACAAGTTATAAATGACTTGTTAAATAAAAGTTAATAGTTTGTTAATTATTTACAACTGTGCCTTATAGATGGGCAATGGATAACTTACAAGCCGTTAGTTGACAAGTTGTAAATGACTTCTTAACTGTATTTTAATGATTTATAACTATACCTAATAAATTTTTAAGAGATCATGAACAAGCTGTTAGTAAATTACTTAATAAAGACTTGTTAAGTATCTGTTATGGTGTGTATATGTTATTGGGACGTTATTCTAAAGTTGCAGCTATTTTTCATTTATTAACTGTTAGTTAATGAGGAATAGTTGCAACTTTAGAATAACGTCCCAATAACATGCTTAAGCTAATAACTAACACTTAACTATTATATTTACTCACACTTTACAGACGAGAGTTGTTCATCGTTTGTTAACCATCTACTAATACCAATGAATCCTTGTAGAACAGCAAATGGATGGAATAAGTTCAAGCTACAGAAATTTGATGTAATATTTAAAATATAAAATGTTTGTTTCTAAACCTTGTTCCACTTATAGGCTTTTCTGTGTGCTGTGTTTTACCAAAGAAACTCCACAGATGAAATTTTAAAAGTTGTCTTTAATGTATAGAAACACACATACTGAACCATGACATGGCAGTACAGCAGTATGCAAGAATACAAACCCATGAAGTGCTAAACATGAAAACAAAATAAATAAAAAATTTAAAATTACACCAGTGGTCTAATAAAAAAGTTTCACTGGTGTTATTATAGGGTGAACAACTGATCTGTAAAGTGTGAGTAAATATAATAGTTAAGTGTTAGTTATTAGCTTAAGCATGTTATTGGGACGTTATTCTAAAGTTGCAACTATTCCTCATTTACTAACAGTTAATAAATGAAGAATAGCTGCAACTTTAGAATAACGTCCCAATAACATATATACACTATTAACTGATACTTAACAAGCCTTTATTAAGTTATTTACTAACAGCTTGTTCATGATCTAGTACTAATTTATTAGGTATAGTTATAAATCATTAAAATACAGTTAAGAAGTCATTTACAACTTGTCAACAAACGGCTTGTAAGTTATCTATTAGCCATTTATAAGGCACAGTTGTAAATAATTAACAAACTATTAACTTTTGTTTAACAAGTCATTTATAACTTGTTAACTAACAGTTTATTAATGGTCTATTAACTAGTTATAACAGATAGTTATTCTAAAGTGTTACCGTTTTATGAATTCGGACATAAGACTCGGCCCGCATGCTGATTTTAGGGTACTATATAGTATGGAAATATGCGGTTTTGGTAACAGCAAATGAGTTCTTGATCATCTCACGAGTTCTTGACGAGCTCAAAATTTTGTGCTTGGCTCAAAGAAAATACAGCTTAAAGTGTAAACAATATGGATTAAATTCTTTTAAAAATTCTAATTCCAGTCAGTCTGGGACAAATGATTTTGCATCATTTCTTTTTTTTTATCAGTGATTTGTAATTTACAACTTCCTCAGATGAAAAAAAAAAACTTAATTTCATCACCTAATGTAAACAGTATTTTCACTTTCTTGCACTATAGCAGGGATGGGCAAACTTGATCCTCAAGGGCTGGTGTCCCTGCAGAGTTTTGTTCCAACACTAGTCAAACACACCTGAACAAGCTAATCAGTGTCTTCAAGATCACTAGAATCTATAAGCAGGTCCTCCAGGACCGAGTTTGCCCACCCCCGCACTATAGACACTATCTTAATCACTCCATGTGTCTTGGAAACATTGTGCACTTCGAATTGTGTCATTCAGGTGAGTGGCCTTAACAAACCACCTGTAGAAACATTTTTTTCTCTTATGCACCTGACACTTTATCGAAACTCCATCTTACAAGGAAATGTTGTTTACTATAAATGAACCACAATCATGTTGGGCTGCTTGTTTCAACCTTGAATAACTCACACAATATTAAACCTTAAATACTTCTTTTGCACATTATTAACCTTTAATCCCTCTCTTTTACAATATCACAATATTGTTCAGTCTAATGTAAGTACTTTTATAGCCTGTCATATGTATATAGTTAAGCATCTTATATGTTGGTTATGCATAGGTTTTTTAAATATCTCTTATGTCCAGTATTGTGTTTGTATTAATGATTAGTTTATGTAGCACTGTTATCCTGCAAGACATGACAATTCGTTCACCCTGTAGGTCCACATATGAAATGGAATGACAATAAAGCTCGACTTGACTTGATTTTGTAACATTTAAGAAATCTCCCTGGCTTCCTTCAATAGACCACCACTGCAGAAGGTCCAGTGCAGAAGGATTACAAAGAAGGACTTGAAAAAAAAGATCTTCAAGTAATCCACTTTACACAAGAACCTCACATCAGACCACACATCCCCTTGCTTGGAAACTATCAACGTTTCATAATGAGGACAACAACCAAGATAAACAAACCACCAAGACACTGAATAAGCGTAGAGTCAGTCAACATGTCTGAACAAATGAGAGGCACTTGAGCAAAAGTGTTTCAATAAGTGGAGGCTTCACTTAGCGTAACCCGATCACCATTTGGGCTCCATGGGAATGACAGTCAGTGATTGGCATCACCTCTGTGGCGCAGACGTTGCTGTTTTAACACTGGATAAGGACAGAGGAGAGGAGCCTTTGTGCTCTTATCTGTGCATAGTGCATGTGGAGTCGCCACCTCAGTTTGGGATCAGTCTAGCGGTGTCTCTTCGCTCCTTCTGAGAGCCACAAACAACCGCACACGCTCACATAAGTGACATGCTCACGTCTGGACATGCAGAGGTCTGGACTGTTTTATGCTGCCGCTGACCCTGGAAACAGCACGGTGAGGGTTTGAAGCGACCCTAAACGCTGATGGTCAACGATCACTTAGAGAGGCTTCACATTAGGTCTTGCATTAAAAGCAAACATTGGCAATTGAGGCAAGCTGGCACATTTTTTACAATGCATTCATTTATATTTGATTGAAATAAAGATTATTATTTAAAGTCCACATGAATCTTAAGTTGCTGAGAATTCTATTGGCATTTTGTTTTTAGGGACAACTCACTTAATTTTAGCATATTATTTCTGAAAACAAAAGTAGTTATTTTTTAATTTTTTTTTTTTTGCTTGTCTAGAAAATGCTTCTTCATACAGTATATCCCTTTAATTGCCCCAAAAAGAAAAAAAATTACATTGCATTTCTTAACTTCTAATGTCACTAGTTAACACACTCATTGCATTTTTTCAACAGATCCCATAATTGATAAAATATCAAGCTCTACCAAATAGCTGATAAGCAGAGGTGGGTAGAGTATCCAAAATCTGTACTCAAGTAAGAGTACAAGTACTTGGCGAAATTTTTACTCAAGTGAAAGTAAAAGTTACAATCGTAAAAGTTACTCGAGTAAGAGTAAAAGAGTACCTTATGAAAAAATTACTCAAGTAATTAGTTACTTAGTTACTTTTAATTTTATATATATGTGTATGTATATACACGCTTTGGCGCAGTAGGTAGTGCTGTTGCCTCACAGCAAGAAGGTCCCTGGTTCGAACACACATGCACATATATATATATATATATATATATATATATATATATATATATATATATATATATATATATATATATATATATATATATATACATAGTTTGTCAAAATTAATGGTACTCCTGTGTATTTTTTTTTCTTATTTCAAATATTTCCTAAATGATGTTTAACAGATTCAGGACATTTTCACAGTATGTCAGATAGTATTTTTATATATATTTATATATATATATATATATATATATATATATATATATATATATATATATATATATATATATATATATATATATAAACACTTGACAATGACTAATATTCATCCATTTTCTTTTTTCGGCTTTGTCCCTTTATTAATCCGGGGCCGCCACAGCGGAATGAACCGCCAACTTATCCAGCACGTTTTTACGCAGAGGATGCCCTTGCTGCCACAACCCATCTCTGGGAAACTGAATGACTAATATGTACTGGGATAATGTGTTATTCCATTAAACAGCTACTTGGTTATCTCAAAGCAGGCCAGTAGCCTGCTTTTTATAAAAAAATTTTTTCTAAAAATGTGGATTTTTTACTGACATTTTAAGCACTATTTTAGCTGGATTAGCCTGTTAAGTCATCATCTTAATGACACATTTAATGTATCAAAATATTTTCTAAAGATTTAGAAAAAAAATAATTAAATACTTATTTTTAAAATACAAATGCATTAGATCATAAATCATTAGAAAAAATAGGAATCTGTTGAAGTTTTAATTAAAAACTGTAGCCTATAGCAGCTTTAGCCTACAAACTGGCCAAAACATTTAACTGTACTAGATTAAAAGCTTTCAGACACCTTGATGTTTTAGTTCAGGTGTATGAGATTTGCAAAGATGGTACCGTCTGCAGGTTGGTTGCCCTCCACATACAACTCTAGTCAATCGTGATTTTCTACCCACTTGTCTTTTTTATCTTAAAACCTTGCTCCAGGTGAGGCTCGAACTCACAACCTCAGCAATGCTAAGCATCGTACTGTCTTATAAGTACCGCGCACTGACCTATTGCGCCACTGGAGCTGTTGCCTAAAAGCGTTCAAACAATGAAATGATTCCTAAAACATTCCTCATTTAGATCATACAGGATTAAAAGCTTTTTAGAGATCTTGACGTTTTAGCTCAGGTGTAAAATACTTGCAAAGATGGTACCGTCTGCAGGTTGGTTGCCCTCCACATACAACTCTAGTCAATCGTGATTTTCTACCCACATGTCTTTTTTATTTTAAAACCTTGCTCCAGGTGAGGCTCGAACTCACAACCTTGACATTGCTAAGCATCGTACTGTCTTATAAGTACCGCGCGCTGACCGATTGCGCCACTGGAGCTGTTGCATAATGTGGTTTCAAACAATGAAGTGATTCCTAAAAACAGCAATGATGATACAATTTACAGCTTAGTTAGCATAGACAGATTAGTATCGAAGATACAATCAGCAAGTTTTTTTGCCCTCCACAATCTACTCTGGACAGCACTAGCTTTCACCCCCCTTTTCTTCTTTATCTAAAGACCATGCTCCAGGTGAGGCTCAACATCACAACCTCAGCATTGCTAAGCATTGTATTGTCTTATTAATACCACACGCTAAACCGATTGCGCCACTGGAGCTATTGCATGAAGTGATTTCAAACAATGTAGTGATTTCTAAAACATTCCTGATTCAGATCATAGAGGATTAAAAGCATTCAGAGACCTTGATGTTTCAGTTCAGGAGTTGAGAATTAGCATAGATGATAGAACCTGCAGGTTGGTTGCCCTCCACAATGCACTCTGGTCAATGGTAATTTTTAACCCCCTTGTCTTCTTTATCTTAAAAACACGCCCCAGGTGAGGTTTGAATTCATAACCTCAGCATTGCTAAGCATTGTACTGTCTTATAATTTCCATGCACTGACCGATTTCACCACTGGAGCTGCGGTCTTAATGCTTTCAAACAGTGCAGTGGTTCCTAAAACATTCCTGATTCAGATCATAGTGGAATAAAAGCTTTTAGACACCTTGATGTTTTAGTTCAGGTGTATGAGATTTGCAAAGATGGTACCGTCTGCAGGTTGGTTGCCCTCCACATACAACTCTAGTCAATCGTGATTTTCTACCCACATGTCTTTTTTATTTTAAAACCTTGCTCCAGGTGAGGCTCGAACTCACAACCTCGGCATTGCTAAGCATCGTACTGTCTTATAAGTACCGCGCGCTGACCGATTGCGCCACTGGAGCTGTTGCATAACGTGGTTTCAAACAATGCAGTGATTCTTAAAAACCGCAATGATGATACAATTTACAGCTTAGTTAGCATAGACAGATTAGTATCGAAGATACAATCAGCAAGTTCTTTGCCCTCCACAATCTACTCTGGACAGCACTAGCTTTCACCCCACTTTTCTTCTTTATCTAAAGACCATGCTTCAGGTGAGGCTCAAAGTCACAACCTCAGCATTGCTAAGCATTGTATTGTCTTATAAGTACCACACGCTAACCGATTGCGCCACTGGAGCTATTGCATGAAGTTATTTCAAACAATGCAGTGATTCCTAAAACATACCTGACTCAGATCAGACTGGATTAAAAGCTTTCAAAGACCTTGATGTTTTAGTTCAGGTGTTAAGGATTAGCATAGATGATAGAACCTGCAGGTTGGTTGCCCTCCTTAGCGCACTCTGGTCAATGGTAATTTTTAACCCCCTTGTCTTCTTTATCTTAAAAACATGCTCCAGGTGAGGTTTGAACTCACAACCTCAGCATTGTTAAGCATTGTACTGTCTTATAAGTTCCATGCGCTGACCGATTTCACCACTGGAGCTGTAGGCTTAATGTTTTCAAACAGTGCAGTGGTTCCTAAAACATTCCTGATTCAGATCATAGAGGATTTAAAGCTTTCAGAGACCTTGATGTTTTAGTTCAGCTGTAAGAGATTTGCAAAGATGGTACCGTCTGCAGGTTGGTTGCCCTCTACATACAACTCTAGACAATCGTGATTTTCTACCCACTTGTCTTTTTTTTATCTTAAAACCTTGCTCCAGGTGAGGCTCGAACTCACAACCTCGGCATTGCTAAGCATTGTACTGTCTTATAAGTACCGCGCGCTGACCGATTGCGCCACTGGAGCTGTAGCATAACGTGATTTCAAACAATGGCGTGATTCCTAAAAACAGCAATGATGATACAATCTACAGCTTTGTTGGCATAGACAGATTAGTATCGAAGATACAATCAGCAAGTTTGTTGCCCTCCACGATCTACTCTGGACAGCACTAGCTTTCACCCCACTTTTCTTCTTTATCTAAAGACCATGCTTCAGGTGAGGCTCAAAGTCACAATCTCGGCATTGCTAAGCATTGTATTGTCTTATAAGTACCACACGCTAACCAATTGCGCCACTGGAGCTATTGCATTAAGTGATTTCAAACAATGCAGTGATTTCTAAAACATTCCTGATTCAGATCATAGAGGATTCAAAGCTTTCAGAGACCTTGATGTTTTAGTTCAGCTGTAAGAGATTTGCAAAGATGGTACCGTCTGCAGGTTGGTTGCCCTCCACATACAACTCTAGTCAATCGTGATTTTCTACCCACATGTCTTTTTTATTTTAAAACCTTGCTCCAGGTGAGGCTCGAACTCACAACCTCGGCATTGCTAAGCATCGTACTGTCTTATAAGTACCGCGCGTTGATCGATTGCGCCACTGGAGCTGTTGCCTAATGTGGTTTCAAACAATGCAGTGATTCTTAAAAACCGCAATGATGATACAATTTACAGTTTAGTTAGCATAGACAGATTAGTATCGAAGATACAATCAGCAAGTTTTTTGCCCTCCACAATCTACTCTGGACAGCACTAGCTTTCACCCCACTTTTCTTCTTTATCTAAAGACCATGCTCCAGGTGAGGCTCAAAGTCACAACCTCGGCATTGCTAAGCTTTGTATTGTCTTATAAGTACCACACGCTAAACAGATTGCGCCACTGGAGCTATTGCATGAAGTTATTTCAAACAATGCAGTGATTTCTAAAACATTCCTGATTCAGATCATAGAGGATTAAAAGCTTTCAGAGACCTTGATGTTTTAGTTCAGCTGTAAGATATTTGCAAAGATGGTACCGTCTGCAGGTTGGTTGCCCTCCACATACAACTCTAGTCAATCGTGATTTTCTACCCACATGTCTTTTTTATTTTAAAACCTTGCTCCAGGTGAGGCTCGAACTCACAACCTCGGCATTGCTAAGCATCGTACTGTCTTATAAGTACCGCGCGCTGACCGATTGCGCCACTGGAGCTGTTGCATAAAGTGGTTTCAAACAATGCAGTGATTCTTAAAAACCGCAATGATGATACAATTTACAGCTTAGTTAGCATAGACAGATTAGTGTCGAAGATACAATCAGCAATTTTTTGCACTCCACAATCTACTCTGGAAAGCACTAGCTTTCACCCCACTTTTCTTCTTTATCTAAAGACCATGCTCCAGGTGAGGCTCAAAGTCACAACCTCGGCATTGCTAAGCATTGTATTGTCTTATAAGTACCACACGCTAAACCGATTGCACCACTGGAGCTATTGCATGAAGTCATTTTAAACAATGCAGTGATTTCTAAAAAATTCCTGATTCAGATCATAGAGGATTAAAAGCTTTCAGAGACCTTCATGTTTTAGTTCAGCTGTAAGAGATTTGCAAAGATGGTACTGTCTGCAGGTTGGTTGCCCTCCACATACAACTCTAGTCAATCGTGATTTTCTACCCACTTGTCTTTTTTTATCTTAAAACCTTGCTCCAGGTGAGGCTCGAACTCACAACCTCGGCATTGCTAAGCATTGTACTGTCTTATAAGTACCGCGCGCTGAAAGATTGCGCCACTGGAGCTGTTGCATAACGTGATTTCAAACAATGCCGTGATTCCTAAAACAACAATGATGATACAATCTACAGCTTAGTTAGCATAGACAGATTAGTATGGAAGATACAATCAGCAAGTTTTTTGCCCTCCACAATCTACTTTGGACAGCACTAGCTTTCTCCCCACTTTTCTTCTTTATCTAAAGACCATGCTCCAGGTGAGGCTAAAAGTCACAACTTCGGCATTGCTAAGCATTGTATTGTCTTATAAGTACCACACGCTAACCGATTGCACCACTGGAACTATTGCATGAAGTGATTTCAAACAATGCAGTGATTTCTAAAACATTCCTGATTCAGATCATAGAGGATTAAAAGCTTTCAGAGACCTTGATGTTTTAGTTCAGCTGTAAGAGATTTGCAAAGATGATACCGTCTGCAGGTTGGTTGCCCTCCACATACAACTCTAGTCAATCGTGATTTTCTACCCACATGTCTTTTTTTTATTTTAAAACCTTGCTCCAGGTGAGGCTCGAACTCACAACCTCGGCATTGCTAAGCATCGTACTGTCTTATAAGTACCGCGCGCTGACCGATTGCGCCACTGGAGCTGTTGCATAATGTGGTTTCAAACAATGCAGTGATTCTTAAAAACCGCAATGATGATACAATTTACAGCTTAGTTAGCATAGACAGATTAGTATCGAAGATACAATCAGCAAGTTTTTTGCCCTCCACAATCTACTCTGGACAGCACTAGCTTTCACCCCACTTTTCTTCTTTATCTAAAGACCATGCTTCAGGTGAGGCTCAAAGTCACAACCTCAGCATTGCTAAGCATTGTATTGTCTTATTAATACCACACGCTAACCGATTGCGCCACTGGAGCTATTGCATGAAGTTATTTCAAACAATGCAGTGATTCCTAAAACATACCTGATTCAGATCAGACTGGATTAAAAGCTTTCAAAGACCTTGATGTTTTAGTTCAGGTGTTAAGGATTAGCATAGATGATAGAACCTGCAGGTTGGTTGCCCTCCTTAGCGCACTCTGGTCAATGGTAATTTTTAACCCCCTTGTCTTCTTTATTTTAAAAACATGCTCCAGGTGAGGTTTGAACTCACAACCTCAGCATTGTTAAGCATTGTACTGTCTTATAAGTTCCACGCGCTGACCGATTTCACCACTGGAGCTGTGGGCTTAATGTTTTCAAACAGTGCAGTGGTTCCTAAAACATTCCTGATTCAGATCATAGAGGATTAAAAGCTTTCAGAGACCTTGATGTTTTAGTTCAGCTGTAAGAGATTTGCAAAGATGGTACCGTCTGCAGGTTGGTTGCCCTCTACATACAACCCTAGACAATTGTGATTTTCTACCCACTTGTCTTTTTTATCTTAAAACCTTGCTCCAGGTGAGGCTCGAACTCACAACCTCAGCATTGCTAAGCATTGTACTGTCTTATAAGTACCGCGCGCTGACCGATTGCGCCACTAGAGCTATTGCATAACGAGATTTCAAACAATGCCGTGATTCCTAAAAACAGCAATGATGATACAATCTACAGCTTAGTTGGCATAGACAGATTAGTATCGAAGATACAATCAGCAAGTTTGTTGCCCTCCACGATCTACTCTGGACAGCACTAGCTTTCACCCTACTTTTCTTCTTTATCTAAAGACCATGCTTCAGGTGAGGCTCAAAGTCACAACCTCGGCATTGCTAAGCATTGTATTGTCTTATTAATACCACACGCTAACCGATTGCGCCACTGGAGCTATTGCATTAAGTGATTTAAAACAATGCAGTGATTTCTAAAACATTCCTGATTCAGATCATAGAGGATTCAAAGCTTTCAGAGACCTTGATGTTTTAGTTCAGCTGTAAGAGATTTGCGAAGACGGTACCGTCTGCAGGTTGGTTGCCCTCCACATACACCTCTAGTCAATCGTGATTTTCTACCCACATGTCTTTTTTATTTTAAAACCTTGCTCCAGGTGAGGCTCGAACTCACAACCTCGGCATTGCTAAGCATCATACTGTCTTATAAGTACCGCGCGCTGATCGATTGCGCCACTGGAGCTGTTGCATAACATGGTTTCAAACAATGCAGTGATTCTTAAAAACCGCAATGATGATACAATTTACAGCTTAGTAAGCATAGACAGATTAGTATCGAAGATACAATCAGCAAGTTTTTTGCCCTCCACAATCTACTCTGGACAGCACTAGCTTTCACCCCACTTTTCTTCTTTATCAAAAAACAATGCTCCAGGTGAGGCTCAAAGTCACAACCTCGGCATTGCTAAGTATTGTATTGTCTTATTAATACCACACGCTAAACCGATTGCGCCACTGGAGCTATTGCATGAAGTGATTTCAAACAATGCAGTGATTTCTAAAACATTCCTGATTCAGATCAGACTGGATTAAAAGCTTTCAGAGACCTTGATGTTTTAGTTCAGGTGTTAAGGATTAGCATAGATGATAGAACCTGCAGGTTGGTTGCCCTCCTTAGCGCACTCTGGTCAATGGTAACTTTTAACCCCCTTGTCTTCTTTATCTTAAAAACATGCTCCAGGTGAGGTTTGAACTCACAACCTCAGCATTGTTAAGCATTGTACTGTCTTATAAGTTCCACGCGCTGACCGATTTCACCACTGGAGCTGTGGGCTCAAAGTTTTCAAACAGTGCAGTGGTTCCTAAAACATTCCTGATTCAGATCATAGAGGATTAAAAGCTTTCAGAGACCTTGATGTTTTAGTTCAGCTGTAAGAAATTTGCAAAGATGGTACCGTCTGCAGGTTGGTTGCCCTCCACATACAACTCTAGTCAATCGTGATTTTCTACCCACTTGTCTTTTTTTATCTTAAAATCTTGCTCCAGGTGAGGCTCGAACTCACAACCTCGGCATTGCTAAGCATTGTACTGTCTTATAAGTACCGCGCGCTGACCGATTGCGCCACTGGAGCTGTTGCATGACGTGATTTCAAACAATGCCGTGATTCCCAAAACAACAATGATGATACAATCTACAGCTCAGTTAGCATAGACAGATTAGTATCGAAGATACAATCAGCAAGTTTTTTGCCCTCCACAATCTACTTTGGACAGCACTAGCTTTCACCCCACTTTTCTTCTTTATCTAAAGACCATGCTCCAGGTGAGGCTCAGAGTCACAACTTCGGCATTGCTAAGCATTGTATTGTCTTATAAGTACCACACGCTAACCGATTGCGCCACTGGAACTATTGCATGAAGTGATTTCAAACAATGCAGTGATTTCTAAAACATTCCTGATTCAGATCATAGAGGATTAAAAGCTTTCAGAGACCTTGATGTTTTAGTTCAGCTGTAAGAGATTTGCAAAGATGGTACCGTCTGCAGGTTGGTTGCCCTCCACATACAACTCTAGTCAATCGTGATTTTCTACCCACATGTCTTTTTTATTTTAAAACCTTGCTCCAGGTGAGGCTCGAACTCACAACCTCGGCATTGCTAAGCATCGTACTGTCTTATAAGTACCGCGCGCTGACCGATTGCGCCACTGGAGCTGTTGCATAAAATGGTTTCAAACAATGCAGTGATTCTTAAAAACCGCAATGATGATACAATTTACAGCTTAGTTAGCATAGACAGATTAGTATCGAAGATACAATTAGCAAGTTTTTTGCCCTCCACAATCTACTCTGGACAGCACTAGCTTTCACCCCACTTTTCTTCTTTATCTAAAGACCATGCTTCAGGTGAGGCTCAAAGTCACAACCTCGGCATTGCTAAGCATTGTATTGTCTTATAAGTACCACACGCTAACCGATTGCGCCACTGGAGCTATTGCATGAAGTGATTTCAAACAATGCAGTGATTCCTAAAACATACCTGATTCAGATCAGACTGGATTAAAAGCTTTCAGAGACCTTGATGTTTTAGTTCTGGTGTTAAGGATTAGCATAGATGATAGAACCTGCAGGTTGGTTGCCCTCCTTAGCGCACTCTGGTCAATGGTAATTTTTAAACCCCTTGTCTTCTTTATCTTAAAAACATGCTCCAGGTGAGGTTTGAACTTACAACCTCAGCATTGTTAAGCATTGTACTGTCTTATAAGTTCCACGCGCTGACCGATTTCACCACTGGAACTGTGGGCCTAATGTTTTAAACAGTGCAGTGGTTCCTAAAACATTCCTGATTCAGATCATAGAGGATTAAATGCTTTCAGAGACCTTGATGTTTTAGTTCAGCTGTAAGAAATTTGCAAAGATGGTACCGTCTGCAGGTTGGTTGCCCTCCACATACAACTCTAGTCAATCGTGATTTTCTACCCACTTGTCTTTTTTTATCTTAAAATCTTGCTCCAGGTGAGGCTCGAACTCACAACCTCGGCATTGCTAAGCATTGTACTGTCTTATAAGTACCGCGCGCTGACCGATTGCGCCACTGGAGCTGTTGCATGACGTGATTTCAAACAATGCCGTGATTCCCAAAACAACAATGATGATACAATCTACAGCTCAGTTAGCATAGACAGATTAGTATCGAAGATACAATCAGCAAGTTTTTTGCCCTCCACAATCTACTTTGGACAGCACTAGCTTTCACCCCACTTTTCTTCTTTATCTAAAGACCATGCTCCAGGTGAGGCTCAGAGTCACAACTTCGGCATTGCTAAGCATTGTATTGTCTTATAAGTACCACACGCTAACCGATTGCGCCACTGGAGCTGTTGCATAACGTGATTTCAAACAATGCCGTAATTCCTTAAAACAGCAATGATGATACAATCTACAGCTTAGTTGGCATAGACAGATTACTATCGAAGATACAATCAGCAAGATTGTTGCCCTCCACGATCTACTCAGGACAGCACTAGCTTTCACCCCACTTTTCTTCTTTATCTAAAGACCATGCTTCAGGTGAGGCTCAAAGTCACAACCTCAGCATTGCTAAGCATTGTATTGTCTTATTAATACCACACGCTAACCGATTGCGCCACTGGAGCTATTGCATTAAGTGATTTCAAACGATGCAGTGATTTCTAAAAAATTCCTGATTTAGATCATAGAGGATTAAAAGCTTTCAGAGACCTTGATGTTTTAGTTCAGCTGTAAGAGATTTGCAAAGATGGTACCGTCTGCAGGTTGGTTGCCCTCCACATACAACTCTAGTCAATCGTGATTTTCTACCCACTTGTCTTTTTTTATCTTAAAACCTTGCTCCAGGTGAGGCTCGAACTCACAACCTCGGCATTGCTAAGCATTGTACTGTCTTATAAGTACCGCGCGCTGACCGATTGCGCCACTGGAGCTGTTGCATAACGTGATTTCAAACAATGCCGTGATTCCTAAAACAACAATGATGATACAATCTACAGCTTAGTTAGCATAGACAGATTAGTATCGAAGATACAATCAGCAAGTTTTTTGCCCTCCACAATCTACTCTGGAAAGCACTAGCTTTCACCCCACTTTTCTTCTTTATCTAAAGACCATGCTTCATGGTGAGGCTCAAAGTCACACCCTCAGCATTGCTAAGCATTGTATTGTCTTATAAGTACCACACGCTAACCGATTGCGCCACTGGAGCTATTGCATGAAGTTATTTCAAACAATGCAGTGATTCCTAAAACATACCTGATTCAGATCAGACTGGAAAAAAAGCTTTCAGAGACCTTGATGTTTTAGTTCAGGTGTTAAGGATTAGCATAGATGATAGAACCTGCAGGTTGGTTGCCCTCCTTAGCGCACTCTGGTCAATGGTAATTTTTAACCCCCTTGTCTTCTTTATCTTAAAAACATGCTCCAGGTGAGGTTTGAACTCATAACCTCAGCATTGTTTAGCATTGTACTGCTTATAAGTTCCACGCGCTGACCGATTTCACCACTGGAGCTGTGGGCTTAATGTTTTCAAACAGTGCAGTGATTTCTAAAACATTCCTGATTCAGATCATAGAGGATTCAAAGCTTTCAGAGACCTTGATGTTTTAGCTTAGCTGTAAGAGATTTGCAAAGATGGTACCGTCTGCAGGTTGGTTGCCCTCCACATACAACTCTAGACAATCGTGATTTTCTACCCACATGTCTTTTTTATTTTAATACCTTGCTCCAGGTGAGGCTCGAACTCACAACCTCGGCATTGCTAAGCATCGAATTGTCTTATAAGTACCGCGCGCTGACCGATTGCGCCACTGGAGCTGTTGCAAAACGAGGGTTAAAACAATGCAGTGATTCTTAAAAACCGCAATGATGATACAATTTACAGCTTAGTTAGCATAGACAGATTAGTATCGAAGATACAATCAGCAAGTTTTTTGCCCTCCACAATCTACTCTGGAAAGCACTAGCTTTCACCCCACTTTTCTTCTTTATCTAAAGACCATGCTCCAGGTGAGGCTCAAAGTCACAACCTCTGCATTGCTAAGCATTGTGTTGTCTTATAAGTACCACACGCTAAACCGATTGCACCACTGGAGCTATTGCATGAAGTGATTTCAAACAATGCAGTGATTTCTAAAACATTCCTCATTCAGATCATAGAGGATTCAAAGCTTTCAGAGACCTTGATGTTTTAGTTCAGCTGTAAGAGATTTGCAAAGATGGTACCGTCTGCAGGTTGGTTGCCCTCCACATACAACTCTAGTCAATCGTGATTTTCTACCCACTTGTCTTTTTTTATCTTAAAACCTTGCTCCAGGTGAGGCTCGAACTCACAACCTCGGCATTGCTAAGCATTGTACTGTCTTATAAGTACCGCGCGCTGACCGATTGCGCCACTGGAGCTGTTGCATAACGTGATTTCAAACAATGCCGTGATTCCTAAAACAACAATGATGATACAATCTACAGCTTAGTTAGCATAGACAGATTAGTATCGAAGATACAATCAGCAAGTTTTTTGCCCTCCACAATCTACTCTGGAAAGCACTAGCTTTCACCCCACTTTTCTTCTTTATCTAAAGACCATGCTTCATGGTGAGGCTCAAAGTCACAACCTCGGTATTGCTAAGCATTGTATTGTATTATAAGTACCACACGCTAACCGATTGCGCCACTGGAGCTATTGCATGAAGTTATTTCAAACAATGCAGTGATTCCTAAAACATACCTGATTCAGATCAGACTGGAAAAAAAGCTTTCAGAGACCTTGATGTTTTAGTTCAGGTGTTAAGGATTAGCATAGATGATAGAACCTGCAGGTTGGTTGCCCTCCTTAGCGCACTCTGGTCAATGGTAATTTTTAACCCCCTTGTCTTCTTTATCTTAAAAACATGCTCCAGGTGAGGTTTGAACTCACAACCTCAGCATTGTTTAGCATTGTACTGCTTATAAGTTCCATGCGCTGACCGATTTCACCACTGGAGCTGTGGGCTTAATGTTTTCAAACAGTGCAGTGGTTCCTAAAACATTCCTGATTCAGATCATAGAGGATTCAAAGCTTTCAGAGACCTTGATGTTTTAGTTCAGCTGTAAGAGATTTGCAAAGATGGTACCGTCTGCAGGTTGGTTGCCCTCCACATACAACTCTAGTCAATCGTGATTTTCTACCCACATGTCTTTTTTATTTTAAAACCTTGCTCCAGGTGAGGCTCGAACTCACAACCTCGGCATTGCTAAGCATCGTACTGTCTTATAAGTACCGCGCGCTGACCGATTGCGCCACTGGAGCTGTTGCATAAAATGGTTTCAAACAATGCAGTGATTCTTAAAAACCGCAATGATGATACAATTTACAGCTTAGTTAGCATAGACAGATTAGTATCGAAGATACAATCAGCAAGTTTTTTGCCCTCCACAATCTACTCTGGACAGAACTAGCTTTCACCCCACTTTTCTTCTTTATCTAAAGACCATGCTCCAGGTGAGGCTCAAAGTCACAACCTCGGCATTGCTAAGCATTGTATTGTCTTATTAATACCACACACTAAACCGATTGCGCCACTGGAGCTGTTGCATGAAGTGATTTCAAACAATGCAGTGATTTCTAAAACATTCCTGATTCAGATCATAGAGGATTAAAAGCTTTCAGAGACCTTGATGTTTTAGCTCAGCTGTAAGAGATTTGCAAAGATGGTACCGTCTGCAGGTTGGTTGCCCTCCACATACAACTCTAGACAATCGTGATTTTCTACCCACATGTCTTTTTTATTTTAATACCTTGCTCCAGGTGAGGCTCGAACTCACAACCTCGGCATTGCTAAGCATCGAATTGTCTTATAAGTACCGCGCGCTGACCGATTGCGCCACTGGAGCTGTTGCATAACGAGGGTTAAAACACTGCAGTGATTCTTAAAAACCGCAATGATGATACAATTTACAGCTTAGTTAGCATAGACAGATTAGTATCGAAGATACAATCAGCAAGTTTTTTGCCCTCCACAATCTACTCTGGAAAGCACTAGCTTTCACCCCACTTTTCTTCTTTATCTAAAGACCATGCTCCAGGTGAGGCTCAAAGTCACAACCTCTGCATTGCTAAGCATTGTGTTGTCTTATAAGTACCACACGCTAAACCGATTGCACCACTGGAGCTATTGCATGAAGTGATTTCAAACAATGCAATGATTTCTAAAACATTCCTCATTCAGATCATAGAGGATTCAAAGCTTTCAGAGACCTTGATGTTTTAGTTCAGCTGTAAGAGATTTGCAAAGATGGTACCGTCTGCAGGTTGGTTGCCCTCCACATACAACTCTAGTCAATCGTGATTTTCTACCCACTTGTCTTTTTTTATCTTAAAACCTTGCTCCAGGTGAGGCTCGAACTCACAACCTCGGCATTGCTAAGCATTGTACTGTCTTATAAGTACCGCGCGCTGACCGATTGCGCCACTGGAGCTGTTGCATAACGTGATTTCAAACAATGCCGTGATTCCTAAAACAACAATGATGATACAATCTACAGCTTAGTTAGCATAGACAGATTAGTATCGAAGATACAATCAGCAAGTTTTTTGCCCTCCACAATCTACTCTGGAAAGCACTAGCTTTCACCCCACTTTTCTTCTTTATCTAAAGACCATGCTTCATGGTGAGGCTCAAAGTCACAACCTCAGCATTGCTAAGCATTGTATTGTCTTATAAGTACCACACGCTAACCGATTGCGCCACTGGAGCTATTGCATGAAGTTATTTCAAACAATGCAGTGATTCCTAAAACATACCTGATTCAGATCAGACTGGAAAAAAAGCTTTCAGAGACCTTGATGTTTTAGTTCAGGTGTTAAGGATTAGCATAGATGATAGAACCTGCAGGTTGGTTGCCCTCCTTAGCGCACTCTGGTCAATGGTAATTTTTAACCCCCTTGTCTTCTTTATCTTAAAAACATGCTCCAGGTGAGGTTTGAACTCATAACCTCAGCATTGTTTAGCATTGTACTGCTTATAAGTTCCACGCGCTGACCGATTTCACCACTGGAGCTGTGGGCTTAATGTTTTCAAACAGTGCAGTGATTTCTAAAACATTCCTGATTCAGATCATAGAGGATTCAAAGCTTTCAGAGACCTTGATGTTTTAGCTCAGCTGTAAGAGATTTGCAAAGATGGTACCGTCTGCAGGTTGGTTGCCCTCCACATACAACTCTAGACAATCGTGATTTTCTACCCACATGTCTTTTTTATTTTAATACCTTGCTCCAGGTGAGGCTCGAACTCACAACCTCGGCATTGCTAAGCATCGAATTGTCTTATAAGTACCGCGCGCTGACCGATTGCGCCACTGGAGCTGTTGCAAAACGAGGGTTAAAACAATGCAGTGATTCTTAAAAACCGCAATGATGATACAATTTACAGCTTAGTTAGCATAGACAGATTAGTATCGAAGATACAATCAGCAAGTTTTTTGCCCTCCACAATCTACTCTGGAAAGCACTAGCTTTCACCCCACTTTTCTTCTTTATCTAAAGACCATGCTCCAGGTGAGGCTCAAAGTCACAACCTCTGCATTGCTAAGCATTGTGTTGTCTTATAAGTACCACACGCTAAACCGATTGCACCACTGGAGCTATTGCATGAAGTGATTTCAAACAATGCAGTGATTTCTAAAACATTCCTCATTCAGATCATAGAGGATTCAAAGCTTTCAGAGACCTTGATGTTTTAGTTCAGCTGTAAGAGATTTGCAAAGATGGTACCGTCTGCAGGTTGGTTGCCCTCCACATACAACTCTAGTCAATCGTGATTTTCTACCCACTTGTCTTTTTTTATCTTAAAACCTTGCTCCAGGTGAGGCTCGAACTCACAACCTCGGCATTGCTAAGCATTGTACTGTCTTATAAGTACCGCGCGCTGACCGATTGCGCCACTGGAGCTGTTGCATAACGTGATTTCAAACAATGCCGTGATTCCTAAAACAACAATGATGATACAATCTACAGCTTAGTTAGCATAGACAGATTAGTATCGAAGATACAATCAGCAAGTTTTTTGCCCTCCACAATCTACTCTGGAAAGCACTAGCTTTCACCCCACTTTTCTTCTTTATCTAAAGACCATGCTTCATGGTGAGGCTCAAAGTCACAACCTCGGTATTGCTAAGCATTGTATTGTCTTATAAGTACCACACGCTAACCGATTGCGCCACTGGAGCTATTGCATGAAGTTATTTCAAACAATGCAGTGATTCCTAAAACATACCTGATTCAGATCAGACTGGAAAAAAAGCTTTCAGAGACCTTGATGTTTTAGTTCAGGTGTTAAGGATTAGCATAGATGATAGAACCTGCAGGTTGGTTGCCCTCCTTAGCGCACTCTGGTCAATGGTAATTTTTAACCCCCTTGTCTTCTTTATCTTAAAAACATGCTCCAGGTGAGGTTTGAACTCACAACCTCAGCATTGTTTAGCATTGTACTGCTTATAAGTTCCATGCGCTGACCGATTTCACCACTGGAGCTGTGGGCTTAATGTTTTCAAACAGTGCAGTGGTTCCTAAAACATTCCTGATTCAGATCATAGAGGATTCAAAGCTTTCAGAGACCTTGATGTTTTAGTTCAGCTGTAAGAGATTTGCAAAGATGGTACCGTCTGCAGGTTGGTTGCCCTCCACATACAACTCTAGTCAATCGTGATTTTCTACCCACATGTCTTTTTTATTTTAATACCTTGCTCCAGGTGAGGCTCGAACTCACAACCTCGGCATTGCTAAGCATCGAATTGTCTTATAAGTACCGCGCGCTGACCGATTGCGCCACTGGAGCTGTTGCATAACGAGGGTTAAAACAATGCAGTGATTCTTAAAAACCGCAATGATGATACAATTTACAGCTTAGTTAGCATAGACAGATTAGTATCGAAGATACAATCAGCAAGTTTTTTGCCCTCCACAATCTACTCTGGAAAGCACTAGCTTTCACCCCACTTTTCTTCTTTATCTAAAGACCATGCTTCATGGTGAGGCTCAAAGTCACAACCTCGGTATTGCTAAGCATTGTATTGTCTTATAAGTACCACACGCTAACCGATTGTGCCACTGGAGCTATTGCATGAAGTTATTTCAAACAATGCAGTGATTCCTAAAACATACCTGATTCAGATCAGACTGGAAAAAAAGCTTTCAGAGACCTTGATGTTTTAGTTCAGGTGTTAAGGATTAGCATAGATGATAGAACCTGCAGGTTGGTTGCCCTCCTTAGCGTACTCTGGTCAATGGTAATTTTTAACCCCCTTGTCTTCTTTATCTTAAAAACATGCTCCAGGTGAGGTTTGAACTCACAACCTCAGCATTGTTTAGCATTGTACTGCTTATAAGTTCCATGCGCTGACCGATTTCACCACTTGAGCTGTGGGCTTAATGTTTTCAAACAGTGCAGTGGTTCCTAAAACATTCCTGATTCAGATCATAGAGGATTCAAAGCTTTCAGAGACCTTGATGTTTTAGTTCAGCTGTAAGAGATTTGCAAAGATGGTACCGTCTGCAGGTTGGTTGCCCTCCACATACAACTCTAGTCAATCGTGATTATCTACCCACTTGTCTTTTTTTATCTTAAAATCTTGCTCCAGGTGAGGCTCGAACTCACAACCTCGGCATTGCTAAGCATCGTACTGTCTTATAAGTACCGCGCGCTGACCGATTGCGCCACTGGAGCTGTTGCATAACGTGGTTTCAAACAATGCAGTGATTCTTAAAAACCGCAATGATGATACAATTTACAGCTTAGTTAGCATAGACAGATTAGTATCGAAGATACAATCAGCAAGTTTTTTGCACTCCACAATCTACTCTGGAAAGCACTAGCTTTCACCCCACTTTTCTTCTTTATTTAAAGACCATGCTCCAGGTGAGGCTCAAAGTCACAACCTCGGCATTGCTAAGCATTGTATTGTCTTATTAATACCACACACTAAACCGATTGCGCCACTGGAGCTGTTGCATGAAGTGATTTCAAACAATGCAGTGATTTCTAAAACATTCCTGATTCAGATCATAGAGGATTAAAAGCTTTCAGAGACCTTGATGTTTTAGTTCAGCTGTAAGAGATTTGCAAAGATGGTACCGTCTGCAGGTTGGTTGCCCTCCACATACAACTCTAGACAATGGTGATTTTCTACCCACATGTCTTTTTTATTTTAATACCTTGCTCCAGTTGAGGCTCGAACTCACAACCTCGGCATTGCTAAGCATCGAATTGTCTTATAAGTACCGCGCGCTGACCGATTGCGCCACTGGAGCTGTTGCATAACGAGGGTTAAAACAATGCAGTGATTCTTAAAAACCGCAATGATGATACAATTTACAGCTTAGTTAGCATAGACAGATTAGTATCGAAGATACAATCAGCAAGTTTTTTGCCCTCCACAATCTACTCTGGAAAGCACTAGCTTTCACCCCACTTTTCTTCTTTATCTAAAGACCATGCTCCAGGTGAGGCTCAAAGTCACAACCTCGGCATTGCTAAGCATTGTGTTGTCTTATAAGTACCACACGCTAAACCGATTGCACCTCTGGAGCTATTGCATGAAGTGATTTCAAACAATGCAGTGATTTCTAAAACATTCCTCATTCAGATCATAGAGGATTCAAAGCTTTCAGAGACCTTGATGTTTTAGTTCAGCCGTAAGAGATTTGCAAAGATGGTACCGTCTGCAGGTTGGTTGCCCTCCACATACAACTCTAGTCAATCGTGATTTTCTACCCACTTGTCTTTTTTTATCTTAAAACCTTGCTCCAGGTGAGGCTCGAACTCACAACCTCAGCATTGCTAAGCATTGTACTGTCTTATAAGTACCGCGCGCTGACCGATTGCGCCACTGGAGCTGTTGCATAACGTGATTTCAAACAATGCCGTGATTCTTAAAAACAGCAATGATGATACAATCTACAGCTTAGTTGGCATAGACAGATTAGTATCGAAGATACAATCAGCAAGTTTGTTGCCCTCCACGATCTACTCTGGACAGCACTAGCTTTCACCCCACTTTTCTTCTTTATCTAAAGACCATGCTCCAGGTGAGGCTCAAAGTCACAACCTCGGCATTGCTAAGCATTGTATTGTCTTATTAATACCACACACTAAACCGATTGCGCCACTGGAGCTGTTGCATGAAGTGATTTCAAACAATGCAGTGATTTCTAAAACATTCCTGATTCAGATCATAGAGGATTAAAAGCTTTCAGAGACCTTGATGTTTTAGTTCAGCTGTAAGAGATTTGCAAAGATGGTACCGTCTGCAGGTTGGTTGCCCTCCACATACAACTCTAGACAATGGTGATTTTCTACCCACATGTCTTTTTTATTTTAATACCTTGCTCCAGTTGAGGCTCGAACTCACAACCTCGGCATTGCTAAGCATCGAATTGTCTTATAAGTACCGCGCGCTGACCGATTGCGCCACTGGAGCTGTTGCATAACGAGGGTTAAAACAATGCAGTGATTCTTAAAAACCGCAATGATGATACAATTTACAGCTTAGTTAGCATAGACAGATTAGTATCGAAGATACAATCAGCAAGTTTTTTGCCCTCCACAATCTACTCTGGAAAGCACTAGCTTTCACCCCACTTTTCTTCTTTATCTAAAGACCATGCTCCAGGTGAGGCTCAAAGTCACAACCTCGGCATTGCTAAGCATTGTGTTGTCTTATAAGTACCACACGCTAAACCGATTGCACCACTGGAGCTATTGCATGAAGTGATTTCAAACAATGCAGTGATTTCTAAAACATTCCTCATTCAGATCATAGAGGATTCAAAGCTTTCAGAGACCTTGATGTTTTAGTTCAGCCGTAAGAGATTTGCAAAGATGGTACCGTCTGCAGGTTGGTTGCCCTCCACATACAACTCTAGTCAATCGTGATTTTCTACCCACTTGTCTTTTTTTATCTTAAAACCTTGCTCCAGGTGAGGCTCGAACTCACAACCTCGGCATTGCTAAGCATTGTACTGTCTTATAAGTACCGCGCGCTGACCGATTGCGCCACTGGAGCTGTTGCATAACGTGATTTCAAAAAATGCCGTGATTCCTAAAACAACAATGATGATACAATCTACAGCTTAGTTGGCATAGACAGATTAGTATCGAAGATACAATCAGCAAGTTTGTTGCCCTCCACGATCTACTCTGGACAGCACTAGCTTTCACCCCACTTTTCTTCTTTATCTAAAGACCATGCTTCAGGTGCGGCTCAAAGTCACAACCTCGGCATTGCTAAGCATTGTATTGTCTTATTAATACCACACGCTAACCGATTGCGCCACTGGAGCTATTGCATTAAGTGATTTCAAACAATGCAGTGATTTCTAAAACATTCCTGATTCAGATCATAGAGGATTCAAAGCTTTCAGAGACCTTGATGTTTTAGTTCAGCTGTAAGAGATTTGCAAAGATGGTACCGTCTGCAGGTTGGTTGTCCTCCACATACAACTCTAGTCAATCGTGATTTTCTACCCACATGTCTTGTTTATTTTAAAACCTTGCTCCAGGTGAGGCTCGAACTCACAACCTCGGCATTGCTAAGCATCGTACTGTCTTATAAGTAACGCGCGCTGACTGATTGCGCCACTGGAGCTGTTGCATAATGTGGTTTCAAACAATGCAGTGATTCTTAAAAACCGCAATGATGATACAATTTACAGCTTAGTTAGCATAGACATATTAGTATCGAAGATACAATCAGCAAGTTTTTTGCACTCCACAATCTACTCTGGAAAGCACTAGCTTTCACCCCACTTTTCTTCTTTATCTAAAGACCATGCTTCAGGTGAGGCTCAAAGTCACAACCTCGGCATTGCTAAGCATTGTGTTGTCTTATAAGTACCACATGCTAACCGATTGCGCCACTGGAGCTATTGCATGAAGTTATTTCAAACAATGCAGTGATTCCTAAAACATTCCTGATTCAGATCATAGAGGATTAAAAGCTTTCACAGACCTTGATGTTTTAGTTCAGGTGTTAAGGATTAGCATAGATGATAGAACCTGCAGGTTGGTTGCCCTCCTTAGCGCACTCTGGTCAATGGTAATTTTTAACCCCCTTGTCTTCTTTATCTTAAAAACATGCTCCAGGTGAGGTTTGAACTCACAACCTCAGCATTGTTAAGCATTGTACTGTCTTATAAGTTCCACGCGCTGACCGATTTCACCACTGGAGCTGTGGGCTCAATGTTTTCAAACAGTGCAGCGGTTCCTAAAACATTCCTGATTCAGATCATAGAGGATTAAAAGCTTTCAGAGACCTTGATGTTTTAGTTCAGCTGTAAGTGATTTGCAAAGATGGTACCGTCTGCAGGTTGGTTGCCCTCCACATACAACTCTAGTCAATCGTGATTTTCTACCCACTTGTCTTTTTTTATCGTAAAATCTTGCGCCAGGTGAGGCTCGAGCTCACAACCTCGGCATTGCTAAGCATCATACTGTCTTATAAGTACCGCGCGCTGACCGATTGCGCCACTGGAGCTGTTGCATAACATGGTTTCAAACAATGCAGTGATTCTTAAAAACCGCAATGATGATACAATTTACAGCTTAGTTAGCATAGACAGATTAGTATCGAAGATACAATCAGCAAGTTTTTTGCCCTCCACAATCTACTCTGGACAGTCCAAGCTTTCACCCCACTTTTCTTCTTTATCTAAAGACCATGCTCCAGGTGAGGCTTAAAGTCACAACCTCGGCATTGCTAAGCATTGTATTGTCTTATAAGTACCACACGCTAAACCGATTGCACCACTGGAGCTATTGCATGAAGTCATTTTAAACAATGCAGTGATTTCTAAAAAATTCCTGATTCAGATCATAGAGGATTAAAAGCTTTCAGAGACCTTGATGTTTTAGTTCAGCTGTAAGAGATTTGCAAAGATGGTACCGTCTGCAGGTTGGTTGCCCTCCACATACAACTCTAGTCAATCGTGATTTTCTACCCACTTGTCTTTTTTTATCTTAAAACCTTGCTCCAGGTGAGGCTCGAACTCACAACCTCGGCATTGCTAAGCATTGTACTGTCTTATAAGTACCGCGCGCTGACCGATTGCGCCACTGGAGCTGTTGCATAACGTGATTTCAAACAATGCCGTGATTCCTAAAACAACAATGATGATACAATCTACAGCTTAGTTAGCATAGACAGTATAGTATCGAAGTTACAATCAGCAAGTTTTTTGCTCTCCACAATCTACTCTGGACAGCACTAGCTTTCACCCCACTTTTCTTCTTTATCTAAAGACCATGCTCCAGGTGAGGCTCAGAGTCACAACTTCGGCATTGCTAAGCATTGTATTGTCTTATAAGTACCACACGCTAACCGATTGCGCCACTGGAGCTATTGCATTAAGTTATTTCAAACAATGCAGTGATTCCTAAAACATACCTGATTCAGATCATACTGGATTAAAAGCTTTCAGAGACCTTGATGTTTTAGTTCAGGTGTTAAGGATTAGCATAGATGATAGAACCTGCAGGTTGGTTGCCCTCCTTAGCGCACTCTGGTCAATGGTAATATTTAACCCCCTTGTCTTCTTTATCTTAAAAACATGCTCCAGGTGAAGTTTGAACTCACAACCTCAGCATTGTTAAGCATTGTACTGTCTTATAAGTTCCACGCGCTGACCGATTTCACCACTGGAGCTGTGGGCTCAATGTTTTCAAACAGTGCAGTGGTTCCTAAAACATTCCTGATTCAGATCATAGAGGATTAAAAGCTTTCAGAGACATTGATGTTTTAGTTCAGCTGTAAGAGATTTGCAAAGATGGTACCGTCTGCAGGTTGGTTGCCCTCCACATACAACTCTAGTCAATCGTGATTTTCTACCCACTTGTCTTTTTTTATCTTAAAATTTTGCTCCAGGTGAGGCTCGAACTCACAACCTCGGCATTGCTAAGCATTGTACTGTCTTATAAGTACCGCGCGCTGACCGATTGCGCCACTGGAGCTGGTGCATAACGTGATTTCAAACAATGCTGTGATTCCTAAAAACAGCAATGATAATACAATATACAGCTTAGTTGGCATAGACAGATTAGTATCGAAGATACAATCAGCAAGTTTGTTGCCCTCCACGATCTACTCTGGACATTGTATTGTCTTATTAATACCACACGCTATCCGATTGCGCCACTGGAGCTATTGCATGAAGTGATTTCAAACAATGCAGTGATTTCTAAAACATTCCTGATTCAGATCATAGAGGATTCAAAGCTTTTAGAGACCTTGATGTTTTAGTTCAGCTGTAAGGGATTTGCAAAGATGGTACCGTCTGCAGGTTAGTTGCCCTCCACATACAACTCTAGTCAATCGTGATTTTCTACCCACATGTCTTTTTTATTTTAAAACCTTGCTCCAGGTGAGGCTCGAACTCACAACCTCGGCATTGCTAAGTATCATACTGTCTTATAAGAACCGCGCGCTGACCGATTGCGCCACTGGAGCTGTTGCCTAACATGGTTTCAAACAATGCAGTGATTCTTAAAAACCGCAATGATGATACAATTTACAGCTTAGTTAGCATAGACAGATTAGTGTCGAAGATACAATCAGCAAGTTTTTTGCCCTCCACAATCTACTCTGGACAGCACCAGCTTTCACCCCACTTTTCTTCTTTATCTAAAGACCATGCTCCAGGTGAGGCTCAAAGTCACAACCTCAGCATTGCTAAGCATTGTATTGTCTTATTAATACCACACGCTAACCGATTGCGCCACTGGAGTTATTGCATGAAGAGATTTCAAACAATGCAGTGATTTCTAAAACATTCCTGATTTAGATCATAGAGGATTAAAAGCTTTCAGAGACCTTGATGTTTTAGTTCAGCTGTAAGAGATTTGCAAAGATGGTACCGTCTGCAGGTTGGTTGCCCTCCACATACAACTCTAGTCAATCGTGATTTTCTACCCACATGTCTTTTTTATTTTAAAACCTTGCTCCAGGTGAGGCTCGAACTCACAACCTCGGCATTGCTAATCATTGTACTGTCTTATAAGTACCGCGCACTGACCGATAGCGCCACAGGAGCTGTTGCCTAAGTGGGTTCAAACAATGAAGTGATTCCTAAAATATTCCTCATTTAGATCATATTGATTAAAAGCTTTTTAGAGATCTTGGCGTTTTAGCTCAGGTGTAAAAGACTTGCATAGATCATACCATCTGCAGGTTGGTTGCCATCCACATACAACTCTAGTCAATCGTGATTTTCTACCCACTTGTCTTCTTTTTCTCAAAATCTTGCTCCAGGTGAGGCTCGAACTCACAACCTCGGCATTGCTAAGCATCGTACTGTCTTATAAATACTGCGCGCTGACCAATTGCGCCACTGGAGCTGTTGCTTAAGTGCTTTCAAACAATGACGTGATTCCTAAAACATTCCTCATTTAGATCATACTGGATTAAAAGCTTTTTAGAGATCATGACGTTTTAGCTCAGGTGTAAAAGACTTGCATAGATCATACGATCTGCAGGTTGGTTGACCTCCACATACAACTCTAGTCAATCGTGATTTTCTGCTCACTTGTCTTCTTTATCTCAAAATCTTGCTCCAGGTGAGGCTCGAACTCACAACCTCGGCATTGCTAAGCATCGTACTGTCTTATAAGTACCGCGCGCTGATCGATTGCGCCACTGGAGCTGTTGCACAATGTGATTCCTAAAAACAGCAATGATGATACAATCTACAGCTTAGTTATCATAGACAGATTAGTATCGCAGATACAATCAGCAAGTTTGTTGCTCTCCACAATCTACTCTGGACAGCACTAGCTTTCACCCCACTTTTCTTCTTTATCTAAAGACCATGCTCCAGGTGAGGCTCAAAGTCACAACCTCGGCATTGCTAAGCATTGTATTGTCTTATAAGTACTACACGCTTACCGATTGAGCCACTGGAGCTATTGCATGAAGTGATTTTAAACAATGCAGTGATTTCTAAAACATTCCTGATTCAGATCAGGCTTAGTCCCTTTATTAATCCGGGGTCGCCACAGCGGAATAAACCGCCAACTTATCCAGCACATTATTTACGCAGAAGATGCCCTTCCAGCCGCAACACATCTCTGGGAAAACAAATGACTAATATGTACTGGGATAATCTGTTTTTCATTAAACAGCTACTTGGTTATCTCAAAGCAGGCCGGCAGCCAGCCTGTTATAAATGGTCTTTTTCTAAAAATGTGGACTGTTGTAGCACTACTGTACGATCGGCGGAAGTTGGCTCGGGGTATTAAATTTTACCTGAAATGCGTCATGCGCCCATTGTTGTTGACACCTTGGAGTGAAAACAGACTGAACTTGAGGCCGGGTGACCTGGTCCGATAAAATCAATACACAGACAGCAATATCGTCCTTCTCGGAACCGCAACTGGCCATGGCGTGACTGCAGTATAACTCGCACGTCTCCCTCGTCAGCCATCATTCAACACGCGCGCGCTAACAGAAAATGGAAGACGCGTCTCTATAGCAACCTCTCGCGACACAACCTCTCCAATGAGGCGCCTCGTGATATTTGCAAACAAAACATATGGATCATTTTTATTATCATTTGACAGTAACGGAGGAACGCCGCGAAATGTAGTGAAGTAAGAGTACTGATTTTTCTCTAATATTTTACTTGAGTAAGAATAAAAGTACACACATTTAAATGTACTCAAAAAGTACACGTTACCCAATAATTTTACTTAAGTAAATGTAACGAAGGAAATGTAACTTGTTACTACCCACCTCTGCTGATAAGTCGGTTTATGGTAAAAGAACAGGAATTACTACATATAATATTAAAAAACTGAAAATATTATATGTTTAAATATTCAAAATAAAACAAATTTGAATACTAAATCATCTTTATTTTTTGAAGTGTGACATAAAATATTTCATATTCTCATTTAACATTTTTTTACAGTAAAACCAAAATCAATTGTAGCAGCACAACAGGATTTTGTGTTTGATTTTTTGTAAAACAAAAATGCTCTGTAGTGTAAATCATCATTTAAAACAGTCAAAATATGGTCAACTATTTGGTAGAGCAAGCAGTTAAAGGTTTAAGAATTTTAGATATTTGGTCTAGAAAACAACATGTCTACTTAAGAGCAGCACTTTCTTCAGTGTTCAAAGACATATTTTTTGAATGTCATTTTTGTAGTAAAAAAGCATAGACAATTTTTGTATTATTATTTTGTATTTTTAATGCACGTGTTCACACAATATTTATTTCAATAGTCTCTCTCACAGTTTCCTATTACTCTACAGACAGTCTATTGAAATGCATCGAGTTCGCCAGGAAAAAATTATGGTTATTTTGATTACTACGTAAGAGGCTACCAGAAACTAACTGATGCCATTTCAGTGTATTTGGCAGACAGAGAATACAGTGTTAGCAGTGCTGCCAGGTGTAAAGTGTGATAATTATATGTTAGCAAACTGGCAGAATCTGGCACAGGACCAGAGCTCCATGTACGGGCTTTCTAATGACATGTCAACCCACTCCTCTGGTGGCCTGGAAAGAACTTTAGTCAGCATATCAACACACTGAGGTTCTCTCTAAAAGTCACACAATACATTGCAGTCTTGCATCTCTCTGAAAAAAATCCAGAAGTTATCTGCTTCTTTGGTGTAGTTTTTGTGTGTTATTCTATAATTGCAGGTTTAGTGCCCTTAGTCTTTCTTTTTTCTTTCTTTTGTTTAAATAAAAGTATATGTTTAATTTCTAACTCAATGTCATTGATCAAAACATGCTAAAGGTCATAATAATATCATATTTTAGAGGTGAAAATCATGAATTTTTCGTTGTGCAAATTATATTACCATACCACAGTGTACCTTTAAATTGGTGAAAATATCCACCAGAATAATTTAAAGGTACACTGTGGTATGGTTGTAGAAACTATGGCCAATTTAGTTTATTCAATTCATCTATAGCACATGTCTTTAGACTGGGGGAAACTGGAGCACCTGGAGGAAACCCACACAAACAGGGAGAACATGCAAACTCTACACAAAATTTTTAGAAAAATAATAAGATGAAGGAAGGATAATCTGTTTGATTTGTATGATCTGACACACTGTAAGATATGTGTGCCCTCACAAATATTTACTTTAATCTGCTTATTCTTTTGATGAACTTAAACATGTTTAGTAAATCTTTAATTTTGAAATTACTGAAATTTACTTCAAGAATTAAGTAAATGGTACTAAACAAAGTAACTACATATAAATAAAAGTTCATATATTCTTAAACAATGTATTGTATGTCAATGATGTAAATCAATGATTCTAAAAAGTAAATTTCATTTACAGGATGTATTTACAATTCACTAGCATTTTTTGGTTTACTTTATCATCATCTATCATTTCTAAGAATCCTTTACAATTATAAAACCAAAAGCTAAACAAAACAACACATTATTTTGATTAAACTTTTTTTGATCACACTCCAGTTCATGCATAGAACAACAATTTTCGAAACATTACCAGGATGTTAACATAAACAAAAAACTCACATTTCAAAGATCACCTACATCTTTACTGAGCAATAGTTATGACACAGTGGCGTCCGTCATGTTTTAGGGTCATCTTAAAACATTTACGTTGTGTTTTAGTTTATTTTGTGCTGTGAGAAAATACAGCATGTTTTTAAAACGTGTTTGTCTTGTGAAAAATTTGAAGCATGTGTGCTGTCAAACAGATGAAGATCATTTTTTAATTTGCTGGAGTTTTTTGTAGTTGCACGTGTTTTCTCATGTCTTTCTTGGTACTATATTTCAGTAATTTCACAGGTTGAAGATTTACTTACCAAAAATGTGTAGATTATAGTAAAAGTATTTACAGTATGTCTGTCCCCAACAGTAATTTTGTTGAACATGACCCTTGTTACCCCAATAGAAAAAGCGAGCTTATTTAACAGACTTTTTACATATTTTTGATAGTGGGTTTTAAAGTCTTTCAATTGTGATTTCATTAGTGCCATGTGCACTTAGCCTTTATGCTAGCTAGCAAGTGGAGTTTTGGGCTAAAAGTTTAAAGTGGTAAATCTTGTTACTGTCAAACTGTGTTACCATGGTAGAATACATTGCGTGAAATAATTTTCAGTAACAGCTTTAATAAACACCATCCATAAAGAACTTGGTTTTATGGTTAAACACAAAAAAAGGAAAAAACTTTGTTTTACAACTACAACAAAGAGTTACTACAATTTTGTTACAATGTTTTCAATGAGGTACAGGAAAGGTTTTTTCAGACTTATTTTCTGATACAAAGTCAGAGTAACAATGCTGACACTGTGGCAGAATTGTTAGAAACAAAGCTGAAAAACAATTCCTTAAAAAGTTTAAATGTTAGTAAGCTAATCATAAGAGGTTTGTTTTTGGCAGTTCTGGTTCTAAAAAAATAATTTGTTAGCAAACTGTTTTTTTTCACTTTTTTATGACCTTTTTTACTCCTCAACTACAGAATGATTTTAACACTACAAAGAATTATTTAATCCAGGACAAAAGCAAATATTATTTAGGATCCAGTGACATGATGGTCATGTTAGATACAGTTGAAGTCAGAATTATTAGCCACCCTTTGATTTTTTTCTTTTTCAAATATTTCCTAAATAATGTTTAACAGAGCAATTTTCAAAGTATGTCTGATAAAAAAAAATTCTTCTGGGAAAAAGTCTTATTTGTTTTATTTTGGCTAGAATAAAAGCAGTTTAAATTTTTAAGGTCAAAATTATTAGCCCCTTTAAGCTGTTTTTTTTTTCAATAGTCTACAGAACAAACCATCGTTATACAATAACTTGCCTAATTACCCTAACCTGGCTAGTTAATCTTATTAACCTAGTAAAGCATTTAAATGTCACTTTAAGCTGAATAGAAGTGTCTTGAAAAATATCTAGTCAAATATTATTTACTGTCATCATGGCAAAGATAAAAATAAATCTATTTTCAGAAATGACTTATTAAAACTGTTATGTTTAGGGAAAAAAATCTCATCTCCGTTAAACAGAAATTTGGAAAAAAAGGGGGTTGGGGGGTCGAGGTGGGTAATATTTCTGACTTTAACTGTATGTGATTCTGAAATCCCCTTTAAAACCCAGAAGACCATCTGCAAATGTTAGAAGAGAAAATGGCACTGAAGTACTTGTTCAGCTTTCACCTACAGTTGTTTCAATCCTCCATCATTCAACTCACGCCAACTGATTGCATTAAAGAGCCCATATTATGGGTTTTTGAAAATTCCCCTCCATGTAGTGTGTAACACAGCTCTAAGTGAAGCGAAGTATCCAGCTAAGGCTTAAATCTGTAAGAATACAGTGTTTAAAACGGTTGATTCATCTATAAAAGAGTCGACTCATAGTGCTTCAAACGAGTCGCCTTGATACCGACTCATTAGGTGTTTCGCCATGACGTACGAACGAAACCAAGTTATTCACGTGCACGCGCAAACCCGGGAGATTTCAAACCTGAGGCCCCGCCCTCTGACGCAGAAACCCAGACACACACACACACCCACAAACACACGCACACCCACAAACACACGCACACAAACATGCCGGTCGATTGAAGTCACACTGCAGATGGATATATTGAGTCTCTACCCAAAGATGAAACCTCAGCATTATAACCAAGCAGTTGGAAACTTCTGGAAGCTACATGCTACAAAGAATACTTCATCTGAGTTTGTTAAAGGAAGGATCAGTAAAGAGTAACTGATGGACGTCAGGATGGGTTTCTTCCATTTCTCAAGTGTAAGTACGTGCGGTTAAAGTTGTTGCCTCGTTTACTCTTGCTTGCAAATGTATTTAGTTGTGATTTGTTACTTGTAACCGCGTGTACTGTATCAGGTTAACTGGATATTTTATCTTATCGCGTGCAAAGTCACGTTAAAAACGCGACGCGTGCTGTTTGTTTATGGAGCTCCGTGCTAGAGTTCTGCTCCCGCGATTTATTCGGAAATTTATTCCCGCGCCGCAGAAATCTGGCGCGGGGACAGCCGCGGGAATAAATTTCCGAATAAATCGCGGGAGCGGTCGGTAACGGGTTTAATTTGGGACGGGAGCGGGCTGTCTAGCAATATCACGGATATTGCTATGCGAATTAGAAAGAGAGAGTCTGCGTGGTGCTTGTGTGTGTGTTAGTGCGCACGCGCGCGTATGAGAGAGAGAGAGAGAGAGAGAGAGAGAGAGCGAGCGAACGAACGAACGACAGCTTGGCTGTCTGGACTGTATACTGGGTGATTTTTGGTTGTGTTCTCCGCTCTAGCGGGACCGGGCGCGGCGGGCAGAAAACGGAGCGGGTTCTCAGGCTAAAACCTGGCGGGTGCGGGCGGAAGCGGGAGCGTTGTCATCCGGAGGTGTGTGTGTGTTTTTGTGTGTGTGTGTGGTATGGCGAGTACACGACTGTCTCCTTCGTTCGGTTATCCGTGGCACTATCCACTTGCCATAGTGTGGCAGCTAAAATCCACGTCTGCACTATCGAGCGTGTATGAACTGTGATTACTTTTTAAATTGCTGATTAGCTATTGGCCATTTCCCTCTCTGACTGAAGGCAGTCGACCAATCGCGACAGACTGTCATCGGTCCAATCAGCGCAGATTAGCTCCGCGCTAAGGAGGGGTTTGGGAACAAATGAATCACTGGACGATTCATACAGGAGTCGCTGGGATAATTAGGTAAAAATAAATGCAGATTATAAGACCATGAAAGTGTTTTTTGACCTTGCATGCATATTAGACTGTTGTTGGAGACCCTTACAACCAGGATATGACCCTATTTCATGTATAATATGGGCTCTTTAACCAAATGACTTTAAAATTCTCCTCCCCTCACCCCGTCTCTTTTAGATTGCCATGTATGATAAAGGGATTAAAGATGCATGATTTATTGTGATTAATATGATGGACTGTCGGGGGGCACATTTGGCTTCTGAAGTGTTGAGAGTTGACTGTAAAGGTTTAATGGGACGTCTATGAGTCTCTTTGAACTTAATGAGCCCATCAGTCTCTATTTGATGGATAGCAGCCACTGCGCTACTTTAAGTGCTTTCAGTAGTTCTCCTGTTTGAAATATTTGAAGATAACCCAAAATTGTCTGACTTTAATTTAAGAAAAAAGTATGATCTTTTAAGTATATTGCAGTAAAAGTGGTCTATGATTAAAGTTTCCCTTTTTTGGATATAAGTAATGATATAAGTAATGACAGTACAAATATATCTAAAATGTAATATTTAAATCTGTTTCTTTTAGACAATGACACATTATTTAATTTATTTTTTAAGGTCTAGGCTTGAACTAGTAACAACTTTAAAAATCTTTTTATCAAATGGATTTCTTTGATAATCACCTTTGAGACAAGATACTTGATGTTAATATATTGAATTGTATTGTTCCTTACTGCCAAATTATTGGGTTTAGTTTTCCAAATGTGTCCACTGAAAATAATTCCCAAGTTGACTCTACCCAATTTTCCATTTGTCAGAAAAGAATTCCCAGCATTCCAGGCAAACAAGTGGAAAAATGAACTGATGATAAGATTGATCCTGGGCTTTTGGACTGCTTCGTACACACAGGACACCCAAACACAGGCTCTTTACTCACACCACCTACTCTGGACATGAGCCCAAACAGGCCCGTCTCTCAAATGATCCTCTGCAAACACAAGCCGGCCTCTCTGAAGAAACCCAATCCCTCTTTTGTCGCCAAGTAGTAAGTGGTAGTTGAAGACAGATCTGACATTTAGCTGGCTCATCACCTCGAAGAAGAGGAACCGTCTGTTCTGATTTCTGCTGTTCTCAAGACAAATGGGCCAGTTTATTTAACAGCCTGCTCTTATTCCATGGGAATTAATATTTAAAACAAACCAAAAAGAAAAGAAAAAAACTAAAGATTGGGATGTAGACGCAACGACAGATAAACAGATAGATAGATTAACAGATAGACAGAAAGACAGATAGATAAATACAGATAGACAGACAGAAAGACGGATAGATAAATACAGATAGACAGACAGAAAGACGGATAAACAGATAGAAGATAGACAGATAGACAGACAGAATGAAAGACAGGCAGAACTTTGTGTGTGTAGCCTACAGAAGATCTTTTTTTTTTTGAAAAATGTGCTTTTCAAATAAATGTATATTGATTTTAACAATCTTTACACTGTGAATATTTATATTTACAGTGATCAATTTGTCCTGACAACAACATGTTCAGTGTAATTTTAACTTATTAAACTAATAAACTTTATTTTATTAGTTATTTTTTATTAATATCTTATTTATAATTTACACAAGCTGTTTTAAGTCAGTTTAACCTAATATAAGTTTAAAGGACTTTTTTTTAAGTGTAGAAATTTGTAGTGGGAAACTTTTTTCTTAAAAGTTTTCAAATACAGATATTTAGTCATCGCCTGAACAAAATATTAAAAATTAAGTAAGTTCATGCATACATATAATAAAGTTAATTAAAAGTTGTTTATGTAGTTATGCTTTGTTTTCTTCCTGCCCCACGGATTTAAGTTTAATCACATATTTTTTATATATATATATATATATATATATATATATATATATATATATATATATATATATATATATATATATATATATATATATATAATTTGTTTTGAAAAATAAATAATCATTTTGTTTCCTTTAATGTCCTTGTTAGATAATGTTTTTGTGCTGCATTTACTACAAAAGAAGACAAAATGAATGATAATATCAATTTATTTATTATTATTTATTATAAAAGAAGCAACATAACAAATTAAATATTAATAAATATTAAGTTTTGTTTTCTGAATAAAAAAAAAAATTACTTATAGATGGACAGATGGACAGAGATAGATACACTAGATATAATGTGTGCCCTAAATTACATACTTACGCACTATTCACTATTCACACTGAAAACTCGGTGATACCCGGTCAACTGGAAGTGGGATATGCACATCAATATACAGTGGTGCATAATAACAAATTACAAATAATCAAATTACTGTAATTGAGTAGGTTTTCTCAGATATTGTTATTTACTAAGTAGTTTTAAAACTGTTCACTTTTATTTTCTCGAGTACATTTTTAGTACTGTATCTGTACTTTTACTCCACTTCTTTCCTTTAACCTGCAGTCACAATTTTTAGTTGTCTATGGGGATTAGAAAAATCAGTCCTGTCATTCCTGTCCAATCAAATCGCACATAGACGGAAAATCTCATCATAGTGAACTACCTTAAGACATGGGCGATTTAAAATTGCAGCAAACGGTTTGGAAGCATTAAAATTGTCCAAGAAGATGTCCAAGAAGATGTCCACGGTGAGAAGTTGACGGATGTATTTTGTATGATGACCAAAATGGCCGTAAACACCCAGCAGGCACAAGATGTTGTGGAAATAAAAAGATGGAAATGAAAATCGGGTTGACGTCAGAACGCAACGTCAGACCAACATCAATGTCTAACCAAAAAACAACCAAATAACAACATCTAATGATGTCACAGCAGTTGTGTGGACGTTACCACGATGACATCTATCAGATGTTAGATTTTGGTTGCCATACCTGATGAATAAATGTAAGTATTTGACGCTAAAATGACATTGATTTAGGATGTTGACTTAACATTGGATTTTAGTCACTTTCTAACACAACCTAAAATCGACCAAATAGCGATGTCATTTGACGTCATTATTGGACATCAAAATAACTTTGTCCTTAGACTCTGGCTAAATCTAACCGAATATTAACATCTTATGACATTGTGTGCCTGCTGGGCAATAACTAGATGCACTACAGAATGTTACGTTCACACACACATGCACAAATTACATGTAAATGCATCAGCTTTTCACAGCATAATACTCACTACTCCTAGGTACTTATGAAAGGGCTACTTTTTACTCACACTTTGAGTAATATTTACAACAGATACTTTTACTCTACTTGCACTACATTTATAGTGCATATGTGCGTAGTGTGCCATTTTGGATGCAGCTACAGTAGACAGACAGACAGACAGATAGACAGATGATAGATAGATAGATAGATAGATAGATAGATAGATAGATAGATAGATAGATAGATAGATAGATAGATAGATAGATAGATAGATAGATAGATAGATAGATAGATAGATAGATAGATAGATAGATAGATAGATAGATAGATAGATAGAAAAGACTAAAAGATGATGTCATCTCTGCCTCTAAATTCGCAATTTAAACTACAGTGTCCCATGATCATGCTCAGCTTGTAATATACTGTGTCCACTGACATTTACTGCTATCAAAATCCCATTAAGACATGCTGCCTGATAAGAAGTCTTAATGAGTGAACTTTGGAAACTCTCTCACGCAGAAGACAGCACGGCGGCGACCAAGTGCACTCTATAGTCCATCAAATGCTCTTTAAGTAATCAAACCACTCCGTTCCTCAATCCTTTCCTCTGCTTCACCTGTCAGAAGTGCTCAAGTCCCACACATGACGAGTACTACTGCAAATCCCCACGCCGTAGATCCTTTTCCCAAACAAACGCCACTTGAGGAAAGAATGTGAGACAAGCAGCAAGCCGTTTGTTTTTATTCTTCTGGACATCCTCTTAGGAGCAAAGAAAGTGACAGTTACAGAAATCTCTCTTGTTATGTTTTAAGGCCATGGGGAATGAGGAAAATTGGAACATATGTTTTATGTGACATACTCGCTGAAATTTGCTATTAGCAGTTGTATCAAAGAAAAATGTGTGTGTGTGTGTGTGTATGTGTGTGTGTGTGTGTGTGTGTGTGTGTGTGTGTGTGTGTGTGTGTGTGTGTGTGTGTGTGTGTGTGTGTGTGTGTGTGTGTGAAAAAGAGAGAGACACAAATTTGTATAACTGCATGTATGACATGGGTATTACAAGAAGAAAGTGACTTATGAGGACATTGCACATGTCCCCATTTTCAAGAGCCTTATAAATAATACATAATAGTAAAAATGCACACACTTTCCTGTGAGGGTTGGGTTAAGGAATAGGGTTTGGGTAGTGCGATATAATATACTGTAGTTTGTACAGTAAACAGAATGGAATACATTGGGCAAACCAATGCAAGGTGCCTACAATTCACAAAAACAAACAAACAAAAAAACATGTAACTTATATTACTTACATTGTGGGGACCAAATGTATCCACAAATATAGCAATGAGTAAATTTTGACCAGGTGGAAACATTTTTGGGCCCTATGAGACAAATGGCTCATAAATCATTGCATTTGGGATGTAGACTCATTGCATAAGTCACTGCATTTGGGAACAGAGATGAGGTTCTCAGGGTGAATGTGTACTTTGGCTCTAAGAGTCAAAAAAAAAAAAGGTCAAGAATCTTGGTGTGGTTCTGGAGTCAAATATGAGTTTCAGTAATCATGACAAAGCAGTACGTAAATCAGCATATTATCATCTGTAAAATTAGATGCTTTTTTACATTGAGGACTAAGAGAAACTTGTTTATGCTTATATCACCAGTAGGGTGGATTACTGTAATGGACTTCTCACTGGCCTCCCCAAAAAGACAGTCAGAAAGTTGCAGCTCATGCAGAACGCTGCTGCCAGGATTCTTATCAGCAGCAGAAATTAGAGCGCATTACACCTGTCCTCAGGTCTTTACACTGGCTCCCAGTTACAATCAGAATAGATTTTAAAGCATAACTACTTGTTATAAATCGCTAAATGGCAGATGACCTCAATACATTACAGCAGGGGTGCTCAACCCTGTTCCTGGAGATCTACAGTCCTGTAGATTTCAGTTGCTACCCATTTCAAACACACCTGCCTGTAATTATCAAGTGCTGTTCTGGTCCTAATTAATTGGTTCAGGTGCGTTTGATCAGAGTGAGAGCTGTGTTTTGCAGGAAGGTAGATCTCCAGGAACAGGATTGAGCAGCCCTGCATTACAGGATGTGCTCACTGAATATAAACCTAACAGATCACTCAGATCTTAAAGATCAAGTACATTAGAAATTCCAAGAGTTCAGTCAAAGCAAGGTGAATCGGCCTTTAGCCACTATGCCCCCCCTGCTGGAACCAGAAGAAATGATCAGATGTGCTACAACATTAGGCACATTCAAATCAAGAAATCCTCTGTTTAGCTGTGCCTTTACTAAATGAGCACTAGACTACGGCCGAAAGATCACATTTTTATGTCTTTCTTTTCTTTTTCATTCCTTCAAAACCTATTTTAACTTGTTCAATCAGTTTGTCTTATACTTGATTGTTTTATTCCAGTTTATGTAAAGTACTTTGAATTACCACTGTGTATGAAATGTGCTATATAAATAAACTTGCCTTGCTAAAATCACACAGATTGAAGTATTTTGAAAATCTAAAAACGCAGAATGTTTCTTGTAAGATAGCTGTACAAGTGTGTCTGTGGTCTGTGTGTGTGTGTGTGTGTGTGTGTGTGTGTGTGTGTGTGTGTGTGTGTGTGTTTCTATGTTTAGCTGTCAGAAGAGCAGAAGTCAGAGTGTCGACACTCGATAAGCTTCTGAAGTCCAGACGCAGTTTTCGCCAATCAGATAAAAGAAAGCATCAAGTGCCAATGTAAGTTAACGCTGTTAAATTCACAAATGTCAAACTAATAACCGCAGGCGATCATGTTACAGCAAACTAAAACAAACCATAAAGGGTGTCACTTCATCTTTTCTGGGTAATCTGAATTGATGATCTTTTGTCAGTCCTTGTGGAGTTTGAAATGACTCATAAAACTGGCAAAACATAACAGAAAGCCAAAAAGAATATATATGAGACGCGGTGTTAGCACAATGCTGTCTGACAAGAAAAAGTTGGCTTATTATTTTATATAGCTTATAGACAGACCATAATAACTAGAGAAAAAAATAACAATAAATAGCTTGTGATTCAGCATGCCAACAAGTTTGCCCAGGTTTATGTTACTTGCATTTCATGCTCACCTGCAGTAGCCTCTTGGGTATCAATGATTAGACAAAAGACGCTCTGGTCCAGTTCACACACAGGGCTTACCTTAAAGGAATAGGCCAGCCAGAAAAAGTGCAAATTCTCCAATCATTTTTTTTTTTTTTACCTCATTTACTTTATGCCATAGTTGGAAAAATACATTTTCAGACCTGGCACTGTAGCCACATCAGCCCACATTACCACACCGACACAACCCCACCCATGGACACGCACATTCAGTATTTATTTTGGTATACAGATGGTTAAATAATATGACATTCTTGCCAGATTTTGATAATGTCCGGGTGACCTCGGATTGGGTCGGCCAATCTTGAAATCAGGCGGCCGTCGCTGATTGGGCCAAATGCTTAACATTAGTTATTATTATTATTATTATTATTATTATTATTATTATTATTATTATTATTATTATTTTATTATATTTATTAATCAACATCATAATATCACATCTAGCAAGAGATAAAAGCTGCCTGCACGTAAAAACAATACATATTAAAAAAAAAAAAAAAACAAGAAAAAAAAAACTGACCGGCCCACATTTAAAAATTGGTCAGGCCCTTCTGGCATTTGCCAGAATTGCCAGATGGCCAGTTCGCCCCTGTATGGAAGTATGTAAGAAATGCTTTACTTTGCATTCAGCAAGCCTAAACCCTAACATAACCCTAATATATCCTTTAAACCAGGACTAGGCCTTTGTTAAGTTATGGAGTATTTAAACAACTTTTATTAAAATGACCTTTTTATTTTACTAATTTAAGATATATCAAGGCAAGCTTTAAGCTCCCTGTCTGTGACATCTGTACACTGTAAGTAGATCCTGATTATGCTTTTTGCAAAGGGTTGAGAAGTTTTTGTCTCTCCAGACCACTAGGAGGCAGTGCGCCCCAACACACCAGGTACTCTGAGACCACAGTTGTCATAACACACACCAAGTTTGGTGTGAATACATCAATACATTACAAAGTTTTTGACTCTACATTAAATTTGATCACAAGTTAATCAAAAACGTTTGTCTAATCAACTTGAATACCATAACATTTGGTCAGCAAGGTCTGTAGATTATGTGATTCAATTTTGGTGAAAATCGGACAAATGGCCCAGGATGAGATCTTTCAAATAGGTTTTATGAAAAATTCGAAATAGAGAAAAAATGTTCATGATGTCATTGAGTCCATTTGAATCAGCAAAGGATTCAGAGGAAAAAGATTTTTGATTGTAGCCCATTTGGTTCTAAAGTTATAACGATAAACATAAGGCAAACTTTGGACAAGTGGTGGTGCTAGAGAGTTTGAGATAGAGAGTCAAAATTTGTTGTGAGTGAAGATGAGACTGTCAGTGTGCCAAAGTTTGCGCAAATGCCGCAAATGGTTAATATGAATGCTGTAGACTCCCAGAGCAGAAGAAGAAGAAGAAGCAGAAGAAGAAGAGGTAACACTTCATTTTGATGGTCCATTTGAGTATTAGTACACAGCTTAATTTCTGTTGATACTGCTACTAAACAGACATTTAACTGACTATAAGAAACTTTACGAGTACATGTCAACTTACACTAACCCTAAACCTAACCCCAACCAAACAGTACTTACAATCTAATGAGAATTAGTTGGCATGTAAATGCAATGTACTGTAACTTCATGTACAATTCAACAAATGAACCATCAAAATAAAGGGTGCCTGTAGAAGAAGAAGCCAATAGAATAATAAGAACCGTAAGGGATACAATAGGTACCTATGCACCTTCAGTGCTTGCCCCCTAAATATGAAACCTATGCAGACACACCGACTCTACTGAGACCTATGGTATGCAATGAGAGACTAGAGATGTGTTGCGAGACGTCTATGAGAGACTATGTGCTGTGAAAGACTATGTGATGTGCAGTAAGAGACTATGATGTCCTGTGACTGAGAGATGTCTATGAGAGACTAAGAGAGAATAGTAATGACTATGAGAGACAACTACGAGGGAATGTGATGTCCTGTGACCTATTTTCAAGTCATTCATAGGAAGGACTTCCACATTTCCCATTCATTTATGGCTTAGATAAACTTCAGAACTTCTCATTTATTTTCTTCATGCTGCATGTCTGTTCTCTATGTTTGATCATAGTGTAAACACAAATTAAAGTGGAAATTAAAGTTAAAATGTAACTGTTTTGTGCTTTGGGACTCACAACTAAAGTTTCTTGAATTTAAAAATGTTGAAGATCACAATATTTCTGACACAAATCTAAATGTTTCTTTTATTTTAATCTCCAGAGTGCGTCTCATTTTGGTGTGCCTTTAACTTTTCCCATTAACAGAAAACATGCTGAGGCTGCGGGAATGCTTAAAAAGCAGTGCCAATCTGATTTTTCAAAAGAGTTTCCCATGACCGAGTGGCGTCTCCAGTGGGCCTCGATGATGGCGAGTGTATAGAGAACAATCAGTGGCATCAGTGGTGTATGACTCCTGGGGTTTATCTAGCAGATAGAGATTTCGTAGTCGCTCCTTCTCTGTGACTGAGGGAATAAAGCTTTATTTCAGCTAAAGGTGGGCGACAAGAATGATGGTAGGTGCATTTATCTGAACCCTAACATACACTTACTCACACCTAAACAAACACTCGCATACGTGTTCACATTGTGTCTTTGTGTATGAGATAGAGTATTATCATGCTGTGCGTGTAGACAATAGGCCTTGAGCGAGTGTGTGTTTATGTTTCGGCACAGATTGTGGTTATGGATGACTGCTAGTCACAGACATAGCATGGACTCATGGTTAGATGTGCTGAAAACTTTCTCACGTTCCTAAATCTCTCACTATAATCTGTAAAACGAAGCAACAGTTTGGTGTGACAGAAAGAGTGGGAAAAATTATTGGAAATCATTTTCAAAATGTTAAAAATACTTGATGTGACGACACATAATTTGTGTTTACAAACTAAATAGAAAGCTAAATGAGCCTTAATATTAAAAATTCGTATCCAGTTATATATACAGTCAGAATTATTAGCCTCCCTTTGATTTTTTTCTTTTTTAAATATTTCCCAAATGATGTTTAACCGAGCATGGACATTTTCAAAGTGTGTCTGATGTTTTTTTTTTTTTCTGGAGAAAGTCTTATTTGTTTTATTTCGACTAGAATAAAAGCAGTTTAATTTTTTTATAACCCATTTTAAGGTCATAATTATTAGCCCCTTTAAGCTGTTTTTTTTCCCGACTGTCTACAGAACAAACCATGTTATACAATAACTTGCCTTATTACCCTAACCTACCCAGTTAACCTAATTAACCATAAGCCTTTAAATGTCACTTTAAGCTGAATAGAAGTGTCTTGAATAATATCTAGTCAAATATTATTTACTGTCAACATGGCAAATATAACATAAACCAGTTATTAGTTATTAGAGATGAGTTATTAAAACTATTATGTTTAGAAATGTGTTGAAAAAATCTTCTCTCTGCTAAACAAAAATTGGGGGAAAAATAAACAGGGGGGCTGATAATTCAGGGGGGTGGGGGCTAATAATTCTGACTTCATATTTTCTTGGTTCACAAATAGTAAAACATAATTTAACACTTTCAATAATGTCAAAGTTTTGCTTTTGTCAAATTCCTTAATTCATTCATTTTACAAAACCTGAAAGAAATGGGAAAATTATTTTTGGTTCTTATATAACAACCAAAATACTGTTTAACATTTTAACATGTTTAACATATGACAACATTTATTTAGGTTTTGTTGGTGAGTACAAAAGTAAACAAGCAATCGTTAATTTATGTATTTATTTAATTGTTTACTCAACAAAATATAAGTGTTATAAATATAAGAAGCAAAAATATAAGAAGCAAAAAACCCTAAGTGCCATTTGAAATTTTCTTTTTTAAAATCAACCTTTTTCCAGTTTATGTTCAGTTATTTCACTTTAAATGAAATGAAAAGATCATATTCTCTGCCATTAAAGTGAAAATACTGAACCCACACAGAAGCCTGGTTAAAATGCTCATTTTAGAAGAAAACTGCAGATGACACTTTGCATCTGTTTCATTCATTCATTTTCTTTTCAGCTTAGTCCCTTTATTAATCTGGGGTCGCCACAGCGGAATGAACCGCCAACTTATCCAGCATGTGTTTTACGCACCAGATGCCCTTCCAGCTGCCACCCATTACTAGGAAACACCCATTCACTCTCACTCACACATACACTACAGGCAATTTAGCTTATTCAATTCACTTATACCGCATGTCTTTGGACTTGTGGGGGAAACCAGAGCACCCAGAAGAAACCCTTGTGAACACAATAAGAACATGCAAACTCCAAACAGAAATGCCTACTGATCCAGCCGGAGCTCGAACCAGCGACCTTCTTGCTGCATGTGAGGCGATTGTGCTACCCATATAAACTAAAATAAAAGTAAAATAATTTCACATATTCTTGGCTTTTGAACTTGTTAGTCAGCACCCCACTTATGGGTTTTTACATCTATCTAATTTAAAATATTAACAGATCTTGACCCCAGTAAGCTACAAAAAAATAAAAAATAAATAAAATAAATAGGTATCATTGGAAAGAAAAAATTTTGAGCTTTACTATGGTCCATCTACAAAGTTTCATGCTGAAGTTATACATGCTGAAGTTATGAGAAAGAAAAAATGTTCTTTGTTCAAAATTTTTTTATATATATAAAAACACAAGAAATGAGTCTATACCTAGAAAAACAACAACCTAGATCTTGAAAGCCAAGTGTCTCATTAATAAAACAGGCCTCTCAGAAAATAAAAAAAAATTATAAAAATTTAATAAATATATAATTTTACTGACATAATAATAATAATAATAATAGTCATCATCATCCTCATCCATCCATCTATCATCTACCGTTGTCTGCTACTTATCTTGGGCCAGCAGCATCAGCAGGGATTATTATAATAATTATCATAATAATATTTTCATTATTTTATATAATTATAATGGGTAATAATATAAATGGATAATAATAAAATAAAAATAATAAATAAATTGAATAATAAGATAACATCAAAAGTATTTTTTATGGTTTATTTTACAACAACAACAAATATGATGCATATTATTATGATAATATATATATATATATATATATATATATATATATATATATATATATATATATATATATATATATAAATATATATATATATATATATATATATATATATATATATATATATATATATATATATATATATATATATATATATATATATATATATATCAGATATTCTTGGATTTTAAATGATAAGAAAAAAATATCACTTCCTTTGGTCAAAGTTTTGTCAGTTAAGATATTTTATATATTATTTATTTATTTATTTACAGTTTGTTTTCAAAAGATTTAAAAAGTGAAAAAGTAAAAAAATAATAGTTGTTTTCTATTTTTACAAAGTTGATAGTATTGTTTCTTAATCCGCAACAAACATAGGCTATATGTTTTTATTAATTTACTTAATAGCTTTTTTCATTACCTTGTTTATCAATCTGAAGTGGATAATGGTTCCAGTTGGAAATCACTGTTGGAAGTATTGACAGTAAATACCGTTACAATCAGAAGAGCGTCTGTGGTAAATGTTTAATAACTGGTCATTCAGCGCCCTCGCGTGGTGAAAGAAAATGCATTTGCTTTGCTGTATTTACGGTTTCCAAGCAACAAGACTCAACCCTCAGCTGTGAGTGACTCTGTGTTCAGACTAACACACATTAGCATCCGAAAAAACATTTTAACAGCTTAAATATGGCAAAACTTAAAGAAAAAGAACCATTGGACATAGTTCACCAGAATGCTATTCATGTCGAGACAATAATGAAGGAGTTGAGACACCAGAAGCTTTACACGGAGTTTAACATCAACCCCTTCAAGAAACGTGAGTGCAGACCTTGACTTAAGTTACCTTACCTTGACTAAATGCATGATAAAGAAAGAACTGGGGAAAAGACAAGGGAAAACAGTATATTTTGTTTCTACAGTGCACGTTTTGACTGACAAACCAATGTCCAGTAACGCCCACAAAAAGGAGGAGGGGGATCGTGAGTATTCTATGTTTCTTAAAACATTTATAATTTTGTAATCAACACTATAGTCCATTTAACATCTACAGATACTCAAGACAGACTTAAAATTATACCAAAAACGAAGATTTACTCATATTTAACCCCACTCAAGTGGTTCCAATCAAATTGAGTTTTTTTTTCTTTTAAACAAAATATATTTTGAAAAACGTTATAAAATAGCAGGCCTAGTGGGAAAAACCCCTATAAACTATAGAAGTTAGTGTTCAACAGTTTGCAGAATTCTTTGAAATTGCTTCCTTTTTGATGAAATGATACTCTCCATCAAATGATTTCAAATGTTAACATTCATACCAGTTTGGAATCATTTGATGGAGAGTAAATGACAGAATTTGTATTTTTGGGTGTACTATGCCTTTAAACTCGCATGCACAAAAAGTGCATAAAAAACATATATTTCTTCAATATAATATAATATTGAATACAATATAATCAGTGATAAAAAAATTTAATCATAACTGGATGTTGTCATATCATATTTGAAAACAACCAACTGTGATCACACTTACATATTAGCCTTGTTGACAAGTATGGAGGAGTTAAAGCAAAAAATACAAAGCATAGTTACTACAACTTCTATGTTAAGCTGCTTTGACACAATCTACATCAAAGTGCTATAAACATCAACTGAATTGAATATAGTACACTACCCAGGGTTCAACGCTAAGGATTTTTTCTACTGCTCAGATTAGGCAAGTGGTTCAGATTTTTACTTGCCCTGCAAAAATTTTCACTGGCCCCACCAAAAAAAAAGGGAAGTTAATAGCTATTTTTAGCCACATATTTTAAATAATATGTCAAAAATAAAGTCTGTAAATCTAGAATTTCAATACTTAAAAAACAATTGTTAATATAAGTGTTATGCAAGCAAAAAGCGCAGTATGGAGAATGTGGAGGTACTTTATTGCTGTTTGAAATTATTTAACAAAAAGTGGCTGACTTGTCAAACTGACAGCAAACTATGCATAACATCACTTCATTTTTATTTTGTCGTGTGGTTGCCACGTAAATGTCTACTTCCAAGACGTTAGAGACAGACATTTTCGTTTAGCCTTATAATTTGATGTTGCCGCCATGTTGCTGTTTCTACGCTGTACTTGTTGTTACCAGGTTACAAAAAAAAATAGCATGGTTAAATCAATCATACAAGACGAATCGCAATATGTTGTTTACGACATTACAGAGAAGGTAGCATTTAAAAATTTAAAAGCACACACTTAAAATGCACAAATAGTCACAGACAAATTAAATGTTAGTGACTGACAAGGCAGCACTGTCCCAATCGGGCCAGTAATGATACGGTCTACTGTCCCAAGTGTCTCTCACACTGGCCCTGGGCCACCGGGCAGTCCTTATTGTTGAGCCCTGCTACCTTTATTGCCATGTAGATGACAACAATGCTTCATCTGTTGCAAATAAATACTGCTGCAGAAAAGTTAAGCACCATGCAAAATCTAAATGCATTCCTCACCACAAATATATTCAAGAAAATAGTTTACATACTTAATTAAAAAAGTAACAAAGTTGAAAGCAAAAATGTAAGATGTGTATGAAATGTATGACTTATCAACTAACAACTATTTACTAACAACACAGTAACTAATTATTTAAAAAAATATTTACACTACTGAATAAAATTTGTGGTTGTCAAGTTAATTATACAACCTTTTGTACAGCTGCTTTCCTTCAGGCTGTCCATAATGCCCACCTGGAGCCAACAAAGAAGTACACTCACCCTCAGACTGAATCACAGGAGATAGGATGGTTATCTAGTCCTCTGGTAGGTACATATTAATTCATGTTTGAATGTTTAAATGTTTGACTGTATACAACAGAGGTGTCACTTCATGTTCTCTACATGTTTCTATTTTATATTAGCTTTAATTTGAACATTTTGACACTGTCTGTCTGTCTGTCTGTCAAAATTAATGAAATCCTAATATATTCATTAATCCTAAAAAAAATACTTAATACTTTTGTATTATACTAAATGTATTATAGTGCATAGTACTACATGTATTATACAGTATGTGTAAATAATTGATTGACAAACTGATGAAAAAAATATAAAAATCAACTGAGTTTAAACACAAAAGAAAATCTATGTGGCCCAATGGGTTTAAAAAAAGTGTATTAATATTTATTTTCTTGTTTTAAAGGGACAGTTCACCCCAAAATGAAAATGTACTCACAAGTGTTTTAAACCCTTTATGGGGTTCTCTCTTCTGTTGAACAAAAAATATTTTGAAGAAAACTGAAAACCTGTATCATTTACTTCCATAGTAGGAAAAGAAAATACTATGGAATTCAGTGGTTACAGGGTTCTGATTATTTTAAACTTTCATACTTGTGTGAACTGTCCCTTTAAAATAATAAAAAAAAAAATTGGAAGGAAAATAATAATGTATTATCAAAAGTCATAGGTATTAGTGTTTGCCTGTATAATTCTTGACGCTTAAAGGAATGCTAACCATTAACAACACAGTTTAAGCTAAAAGGCTGGTTTAATGTTCTACCATAATGTTCTACCAAAAAAAGTCAACATTGAGTAAAGTTAAGAAAAACAGCCCAAGCCATTTAGCTTTTTAGTTAAATGTATCTTGAATTAAGAATGTTTAGATAGTTCCGTCAAAAACACTGAGGAGTAACACCATTTTTGCTTTGTATTAATTGTATCTATTTAATCATACCTGTATAAAATATATAAATATATAAAAAATATAATAAATATATAAAATAAATGAGGTTAAGAATTTTTTTTTAAATTAACACTATTTAAAAACTCTACTATTAAGGATTACTCTTTAAGTACTTAAGCAACGCCAGCACAGCATAAAATGAAAAACATCTTCCATAATCAAATGACTAATCATCTCTTTCATGTAACACTTCAGCTCGTCACAGATCGCAGTGACAGAAGATTAAACTTTCCACGGCAGAACTCGGAAATCACTAAATACATGGATGCTGCCTGGCGGCTGAAGGAGCAGACACAAAATATGAGATAACAATTTGAGCTTTTTTTTCTTGATGCCATATAACAAAAATTTGGATAAACAAGCCTTGACTGCATATGTGGGCATTCTTTGTCATCACCAATAAATACTAACTGCATAAATACAGCTGTGTTTTAGAAAAGGTAAGGTTGGGTATTCAGCTAAATCTCATAAGCTGCCTACCTAGACAGTGTTTTTTCCCTCCCTTTCCAGCAAGGCAGGTCATTGGATTTTAAGACACTGCCTGAGTGTTTAGCATTTCAGTGGTGTATCTGGAGATATGTAAAAGTGGGTCAAATGGCCACCATTCATCACTATGAATGTAACTGCTCCTGTCTAGCTGAATCTCTGCATAGTAAGCAAAAGAGATTAGTTCATAACCAATCGATCTCAGATAATGTCATATTATACAGAAATAGGATTCACACAGCTTGTTTTGCAAATGTGCCTTTTTCCCCTAGAAAAATCCATAATTGTGGTCATAATTCACTGGCTGTTTATTGGAACATATTACACTTACTGTATCGGCCACTCAGGTCAAGATTTATTACAGTATACTTTCTCTAAAAGAAATTCAAACTTTAATATTCAGACAATATTTTTTTCCTTCTTCTTTTACAGAAATGCAGTGAATTACCTTCTACCTCATGTACTTAGTTTTGCTAAAAAAATAATTCAAATGTATTATCATGTATGAATGGAAGTGTGTGTTTCTGGAAAACCAAATCAATAAAATGATCTCCAACGTGAGTCTTTCAACAAATGTCAAGATTTGAATTAATATAAAAAACATGAATTCTCCCGATAGTATTATTTCCTGCTAATTTTAAGAGAAATCTTACAGCACTAACAAATATTTGTTCAATTTCAATATTTTTACACTACCTGACAAAAGTTGTTGCCTATCTAAATTTTAAGAACAGATAATAACTTGACTTCTGGTTGATCATTTGGCATCAGAAGTGGCTTATATGAAAAGCAGAGGCATCTAGATTACGCTTGTTGTACCAAAATAAAATATGATCATGCCTTGATTTTTAATTATTAAATTTGGACAGTAAGGTCTGACATTGCTTACATAAAAATCTTGTCACTTAACAGAAGTAATGTACAGTAAAGAATATAAAGTCAAGCTGCAGTGGAAAATTATATTGTGTACGACTTCCATGAGCTTGGATGACTGCATCCATACATCTCTGCAATGACTCAAATAACTTATTAATAAAGTCATCTGGAATGGCAAATAAAGTATTCTTGCAGAACTCACAGAGTTCATCAAGATTCTTTGGATTCATTTTTAATGCCTCCATCTTACCTTAGACATGCTCAATAATGTTCATATGTGGTGACTGGACTGGCCAATCGTGGAGCACCTTGACCTTCTTTGCTTTTAGAAACTTTGATGTGGAGACTGAACTCTGAGAAGGAACGCTATGCTGCTGAAGAACTTGCCCTCTTCTGTGGTTGCTAATGTACTGGGCAGCACAAATGTCTTTACCTCAGGCTGTTGATGTTGCCATCCACTCTGCAGATCTTTTGCATGCCCCTAAACTGAATGTAACCCTAAACCATAATTTTTCCTTCACCAAACTTAACTGATCTCTGTGAGAATCTTGGGTCCATGCAGCTTCCAATAGATCTTTTGCAGTATATCTAATGAGTGGGATGCAGTGTTATAGTTGATTCATCAGAAAAGTCAAGTTATTTTTTGCTCTTACAACTGTGATTGACAACAAGAATTTTGTCAGGTAGTGTATATCTTTCAGTTAATAGAGTAACGCTTCACATAA